>NW_021319405.1:174238-238305 GCF_001605985.2 Dendrobium catenatum
CTGATATAGCTGATCTGGTGAATTAAGGATGAAGAAATATATAGGCTTCACAAGGAATGCGATCTCATTTGTCTGAGGCGGACAGGTGGTCCATAAAGGCTAGCTTGCAGAAGCAAGGCGGATCTGAGGGAGGAGAATGTGCGACCTGGTAGCTCGGCCAGTGCCCGCATGCTAACGCGGTACAAGAGATCGAGGAGGAGGCACGTAGACAGGTTGATCGCACACACGCAGAGCGCGGAGCAGGGCCGCGCGGTGAGCTTCCTGCGTTACTGCGAGGATGTCGCGAGGGTACCTGAGCTGGGCCGCTAGCATGCGAACTGGCAAGCTATACACATGTCACGAATTAATGAAAGAGAGCGCAGACGTGCCAGCAGCTGAGGCCGGGCAGGTAAGCTTAGGTCTTACACGCAAAAAGAATTGCGAAGACGTTTGTGTTCCACAATCGGACTAGTAGAATGTTGCATTTATTGTCAACAAACTCTCCCAATTCATGCATCGACCTACAACTACTCGCTAGATTGCTACCAAATTAATTATTCACGATCTTAGTGCAACCATACATCGTGGGCAATTTCATAGACGTCACTAAATGGATACTTTGATATAGATTGTGCAAGTAATATTGTCAAGTGAAACTCCACAAATGCCTATGTTATTTTTATCATAATCTTATCTCCTTGAGCTCTAGGGAAACACTAGGTAAATGCTCATTCTTCCACTGAAATTGAATATCTTGTTATTACCTCCACCATGGCAGAAATTTATTCATTATAATATATTCTTCATGAACTCAATGTCCGCAGTCTACTGTGATAATATGAGTGCTACCTACATTTGTGTCAATCTTGTATTCCACTCATATGTGAAGCATATTATTCTTCACTTTCATTTCATTTGGAAAAAAATGCAAAATGAAGAAATTCATGACTCTCATGTTTCCTCAAATGACTATGAATTCACTAAGCCACCATCTCACACACCCCTCAATTAATTTCATATCAAGATTATTATTCTCTCACAAGACTATGCCTTAAGGGGACATATTGGGGAAACAAATAATTAGCTTACCTTTTGTATTTTCTTCATTTTTTATCTTCACATAAAATTGCTATTTATTATTGTTGTTAATGCACTTTTTTTTTTCTTATGCTAGCATGTATCTATAAATATTATACAAAATGTATAATATTGTTGTGAATTTTTGGAGGAAGATAAGCTTTGCGAATGGCTACACCGCAGGAGAGAGGGAGAAAGAGAGTACTCACAGATTTTGGAGAGAAAATAGAACAAATCTTTATTCTTTAACCCTCACCAAAAAAAATACAAGCCCCCTATTTATAAATCCATTCCTATAAGAGGGACTAAACTTGCTCACTAAAACTAAAATAAAAAAATAGAAACTATTTACAAATTAGATCAAATGCTAACAAAATATAAAATAAACTTTCACAAACTCTCTTCTTCTATATTATCTCGAGTTGATTCACGATCGTTCAATATTATTTATGATCATAAATAAATTGAACAACTAGCTATGCAAATTCATTAATTTATCAATCAAATATTTATGAAAGTATTTAAATATATTCAATTGATTTATTAAGTAATCATAAGTAAACAAGAATCATGGCACTAATTGAATACTAACAAAACTCAGAAATAAAAAAGAATTGATCCTGACGGCCCAAAAAAATATTCAAGCCTCCTACAAAGCTATACTCCATAGGCCAATAAGGCAATAATTCACCCACCTACTCCTTTGTCCATAAAGAGAGTTTGGTATGAGATCAACTAATGAGAGCTCCACCATGAAAAGAATTTGTGGCTTAATAATTGACTTTTAATATCAAGACTTTTTCTCACATATTATATATATATATATATATATATAATGCCCTAACATCATGTGATAAAATTTATTTAATATTGATTTTATTGATAGGTTTTTGAAATTTATTATCAGTATATTCACATTAAATTCTCAAATTTCTATTTTAATAGTCAATATTTTGGAATAAGAATAATGATAGGTCACCAAAAAATCGCCATGGTCAAGCATGAATCTCAAGCCATATTCAAGTTCACAACTTCCAAGATTAATTTAGGGACCATCAAAACACAAACTTTAAGAAACTTATGGTCAAATTGAACATCCCAAGGAGACACCCAATAACATCAAAATTGGTCCAATCTGAGCCTAAATGGGTCCAAAGCAAGGGATTAAAGCATATTTGAAAGCTTTAAAGTATAAATTGAATGATTAAGTAATCTTCAAATTTGGCATGGTTATAGTCAAATCGAGCGGCTCAACGAAACAAATCCAACGAGCCCAAGATCGCTTAATTTTGACATAATTAAGGCACTTAAATGCAGCATGAACACCTTATGATTGAAGAAACTGATATGGGCAGTCTGATGGAGCATTCTGAATTTGCTTTTGATCTTCTACATATTTATGAAGTATGTCAATCTAAAATATCTATAAATAAATCATCCATTCCCACATAAAAGGGGGCTTAGACCATTGGAAGCTATGACCTTGGGCTAGAGATCAATAAAGCTAAAAGACTTGAAGAATCATGGAGCTCCATCTCGGCACCACCGCTGACAAATCCAATCCGTCTAACCACTACTACTGAACCTTCGCCCAACCATCATTTTCAGACCTTCCTCCATCCAACACCGCCAGGTCTCCCTCGACCTAGAGGTGTCAATACTTGACCCAACCCAAAAAATTTTGGGTCTAGGTCAACTTGTTTGACAGACTAGTCGAGTTTGGGTTAAAGATTTTGACCTATTTCTAAAATCAGGTTAGGTTCGGGTTGACCTAAAAAACTAGAGGTGACCCAAATGCAACATGGGTGGGTAATGGCCTGATCATTCTCTTCTTGATTTTGCACTAACACTTGGCCCACACATCAATCATGCTCGCATTGCTTCCAGCATGCGTGCTCGCACTCACATCGTACTTGTGTTACACTTAAGAGCATTATGCTCGCACCCTGCATAGCCATTCGTTGCACCAACACTCACACCCCTCAACTGCGCTCGCAATAGCGTCGCACAGCTAGTGCCTAGCTCTTGCCTGCACACGTTGCACACTCTACACTTGAGCTCGCCCACGCCCTGACTGGCATGCTACCCTACTCAGAACACGGGTTAGTGGGCCAGGTCAAGTCAACTAGGCAGGTCAAGTTCATGCTAGAATTCTTGACTTATTTTCCTAATCTTGGGTTAAAGTTGGATAAGTTGAATACGGGTCAATTTCAGGTTGGACGTGAACCTGACCTAAAAACCCATGCATATTGCTACCCCTACCTCCAACCACCCTCGTCTGATTATGATCCCTTCAACCACAATCACCAGCCTACTACAGTCCCTCCAAACTCAGTTGCCTACCGACCACAGTCCCTTTGACCTCCATCATTCACAGACTACGGTCCATCCGACCACCATCACCTGTTGATTACGGTCCCTCTGACCACAGTCACAACTGACTATGGTCCCTCCAATCACCATCGTCCATAAACTACAGTCCCTCCGACATCCATCGTCCATCAACTATGGTCCCTCTGACATTTGTCGCCCACCGATAAGGGAACCTTCGACCTCAATCCCCAGCCGACTATGATCCCTCTAACCTTCGTCACTCGCCGACTACAATTCCTCCAACCTCTATCGACTGCCAACCTCGGTCCCTCCGACCACCATATCCCGTTGACTGTGGTTCCAACTCGGTCGCTTACCAACTGTGATCCCTCTGGACTTCATTGACCACCAACTATAGCCCCTCCAACCTCTATCACCCGCCGACCAATGCCCCTCCGACCACCATCGCATGCTAACTACGATCCCTTTGACCATCGTCGCCCGCTAAAAATGGTCCCTCCGACTACCGTCCTAGTCAACTACGGTCCTCCGACCATCGTAACCCGCTGACTATGGTCACCTACATCGCCCATAGACTATGGTCCCTCCGACCTCTATCACTTGCTGATTATGGAACCTTCGACTTACATTACCCGCTGACTATAATCCCTCTAACCTTCATCGCCTGCCGACCATGGTCCCTCCGACCACTATCACCCACCGACTACAGTCCCTTTGACTTCTGTAGCATACCGACCATGGTCCCTCCGACCACTGTTGCCTGCCGACTATGGTCCCTCTGACCTTTGTCACCTGCCATCAACAGTCCATCCAACTACCGTCACCGGCTTGCCACATTCCCTCTGACCTTTATCACCTGGAGATAATGATCCCTTTAAACACAGTCGCGCCCCAACTACACTTCCTCCGACCCTCGTCGCTCTTTGACTTTGGTCCCTCTGACCACCATCTCCCAACTACAGTCCATCCGACCAAAGTCTCCCGACTACGATCCTTCCGATCAAATGAAGAGACCAACACTTTCTTGAGAACAACTCTCATATTACTATAACTCCCACCATATATTATCTCTAAATGATGTATATTTGCTTTATTAAGATATTTCAAGTAAAACTATTGGTGTCTCTTATGACTGTTGCACCCCTTTTCTTTTATTTGCATGTGTGATGGATCTTCGTTCAAAGTTAAGAAATTAAGTTATTTATCTCTCTACTGCAACGAATGTTTCGACCCGCAACAAATAATAATAATAAATCTATTGGGAATGAAAAAATTATGTCATGTCAAATTTTATTATTATTATTATGTGATGTCAAATTTTATAAATCTATTGGGAGTGAACAAATCATGTCAAGATATCATAATATAAATTATATGAAAATATGCTAGAAAACTTTTAAATTTTCTTCAAGCAATGCAAACTCTTTTTACACATCCTAAATCTCAAAATAAATTTAATAATTTTTAAGTCTATTCGAGGAACATCTGTATTAGGTTTTGGTGACACATGTAAATTACATTTTTGTCCTGTTTCTATAATTAAAATAATGTCAACATGTAAATAAATATGCAATGAAAAAACAAAATGAGAAAATTGTTTACAAATAAATTCACATAATTACATGCCATGTGGAGATCTTTGAATATAAGAAAATTAAAATAAACTTAATCTAATATATTTCGTTGTAAATAGTTTTATCAGCTCGGAGGAGTAGGCTGAGCCAAAAAAAAAATGTAAAGGTGCGCAAATTAATGATTTAAAAATGATTATTAATATTTTTATCTAAATATAAGATTTATATTGATGATTTTAAAATAAATTTTTAGTTAGAAATTAAAAATATAAATCATATATTAATGAAGAACTTATAATTAAGAGTTTCAACTTTTCAAAATTTGAAAGTGTTAAATACGTAAAGGTCTTTATCAAATTAATTGAAATATCATTTTCAAATAAAAAGAGGATTATGAATATTTCGAATGATAAACAAATATATAAATTAATAAAATTTGTTTAAAACAATATTTTTATTAATTTAAATATAATAATTTTATAATTATAAAATATTCATAATCTTATTTTAAATAATGATATAGTTATTTTGGAATTAAAAATTCATTTTTTATCATAGAATAATATATGATTGAGATAAGAAATCATAAACTTAACAAGAAAATCTAATAAAAATATTATAATCAACTTTCCTAAAAAATTAATATAAATATTAAAATAAAAAAATATTTTAATCTTCATAATAAAAAAATATAAATTGGTCCTCAAAATTTCCTAGTTAAAAATAATATAAAGGGGGAATTTAACAAGATCAAAATTCATACTTCAATAATTTAATAATTTTGTATTAATATATATTTTAGCTACTCAATATGTAAAATCAAAGATTTAATCTGGCGATCTAATTAACTAAACAAGCTAATTTTTTAAAAACGGAAACGTGGAATAATGCAAAAAACAAAAAATAAAAACACCTGGAAAAAACCCCATTCAGCACAGGCTAAATGGAGCTTGGCAGCTTCTTCCTCAGAGAAGTCAGGGTCAACAAGCTTGCTGAAGTCAATGAACGGAATGGCCTCACCGTCGCCGGCGAGGAGCAGTTGCTCTTCCTCCATCTCCGGCCTTATGTATCTCGCAGGAATCTCTTCTCTCTGACGAGCGGCCAAAGCCTGGACGCTCTCAACTCGCATGGATCCTCCAAATCTCCCAATCCCATATTCTCCGTCCATTTCTTCTCTTTGCTTGTACTCATTTTTCTCTGATTTATAAGCTCTGTTTCTAACCCAAAGGTCCAAGTACTTTTATAATTATTTAAAAATTAATATTATTATACATAACTTGTTACAAAAGTTAAAACAAGAGAAGTGAGAAAACCAGCAAAATTTGACTAATTTTTAGAGAGGAGCATATCAATAACGACAATTAGCAAAATGAGCAGATTTAATTAAAAATTTAAGAAGGAGCAAAAATGCCGAATAATTCTGCGCAATTTAAAATGCGTGAGAAAGTTAAGCGCATTAGTAATGCGCCATGCAAATAAACGTATTCACTAGAGGGAGAAAATGAGAAGAGAGAGAGAGTGTGTGTGGGGCTGAGAGAGAGAGAGAGTGGTCGAGAAGATAGAGAGTGGAATGCCGGTGGGGTTTTATTAAATATTTAATTATTATTTTAATTATAATTAAATATTTAAAAATAAATAAATATTAATAATAAATTGAAATATATTTTAACTAATATTTAAATAAATAGTTAATATAAAACTAAAAAAGTATTTATATTATATTTTTTCTTTAAATATAATATATATTAGTTATACTTCAAAATATTTTTTTAAGAAAATATTTATAAAAATTAAAAATTATTATCCTTTTTTAAATCAATTTGTTAAATAGATAAAAATTAATTAATAATAATTTTAAATTCTTATAATATTAATATTTAATCATAAAAAGTATAATTAAATTTAAATAATACAATTTATTATTAAATATTTAATTTTTTGTAATATTATAAATATCTAAAAATTATATTAAATGGTAATTTTAAAATTTTATTCTGTAGAAAAAGTATGAAATATATTTAAAAAGCATAATATTAAAATTGATATTTAAAATTGTTGTTTTATATCAAAATAATATATAACTAATATTCAAAATTAAATATTAAAATAACAACATAATAGTGATAACATATTCTTTAGAAATATAAATATTAGTTTATTTTAAATATGTAACTACTATTTTAACTATTTTTTAAATATTTTAACTTTTATTGCAACTATTTTAATTTTAATAATATTATATAAATTTTTTTTAATATATTATAATATAATATAAAAATTTATACTTTTTATATTTAAAATAATATTTAAATACAATATTTTAAAATGTTTATATGTTTAATCTTTTCATGAAAAATATTAACCAAAAAAAGATTAAACATATAAACCATTAATTAATAAATAAAAATAATATATAAACATTATATAGGGGAGAGAGGCAACAAAACTTTTATCTCTCTCCAGCTTTTTCTCTTTCTCTCTCTGCAACCTTTCTTTCTCTCTTATCTCAATCCCCTTTCTCTCTCTCGAGTCTCCAGTTGAACAATCCAAAAAAATTGGAGTATTTAGAATACGTCAAAAAGTGTGGCGTATTCTGAATGCACCAATTATTTAATTTGCTTCTTTTTAAATTATTAACTAAATCAGCTCCTTTTATTAATTGTCATTATTAACGTGCTCCTCTTTAAAAATTAGATGAGAACTTAGAGGGTAAAAGCTGTTTATACTTTCCAACCTACCTTTTTCAATACAATGCTCTCAGTATATAAAGAGAAGCCTTCATAATTATTATTTTGCATAAACATCATGCTCTAAAATATTTGATTTATGCTTGGCTTGTTTTGAGATGGGTCTCAAAACTGATGATGACTTGCTAAAAAGGAATATCATTATTGAGCATAACTGCAACTTATGTTATTCAAACCCATAAACTGCTATCCACCTCCTGTTCGAATGCGATTACTCATTCTCTGTCTTGAAGAATCTGATTCTTTTCCTTAGTAAATTTTTACTAAGGTCGTCTCTTTCTCAGGTCCTTCAATTTTTGGAGGATAGGATCTACTCTGTGAAAGATCTTAAACATTATTTTTTTGTTGTTGTTTGTTGTACTACTTAATTATTTTATATGGAGGGAACAAAATGAAAGGAGATTTAACTCAAATTATAGAAGTATTACCTCCTTGTGTTCTATCATCAAAATGGTTGTTGGAAAGAAGCTCATTACCTGAAAATGGGGATTTCATGAGAGATTTATGCCTTGCATAATTTTGTGGGTTTTTCGTGTAGCTGTTGTTTTGAAAAGTGTTATTCTTATGTTTTGGGTTCTTTTCTCTTTTCTGAATGGAGCATGTTGGTTGGAATATGTTTATTTTTTCTAGGTTGGTTCTATTTCACTTATTGAGTTGGACTTTGCCTCCCTCTGTCCGAGTGCTGCTGGTATTTTGTGTGCCTGCTATGATCGTTAAATATGGATGGTTAATGTTTGTCCTTGGACGATGATGAATTGTGTTGCATTCTAGATTGACATCCCTTGGACGGTCCACGGGCAACCAGGGGCATTTTTTTCACCGTCTGATTATAACTTTGATTATTAATTCTCTATTATGAGTCCAGACTTTGGTGGTTGTTACTTTTTGGACCTCCTTCTTGTGGTAGAATTTTTGTTCTAGCTGCTCTTTCTCGTGGCTTTTCTTTGTTTATTTCTCAAGTGGTTGTTTATAGGTCCATTGGCCTTTCTTTTATTTTGGGTGAAGAGCTTGCTCACTTTTTGTAGTTTCTCATCTTCATTTTCATATTGTATAGCAGCACTTGTATTAGCACTTGCAATCTTTTGGAGATTAATACAAGGGCTTTGCCCACAATTTTCCCCAAAAAAAATTACAAAGACAGACTTGATTAATAACAAATGATCCATATGTGGTAAAGTAATAAGCAACGAATCAAAGCCAGAAGGAATCAAACGTACAAAGAGTAAGATTACACCAGTACATGTGCTGGCTCTTCTCCATTCTGCCTGTAATTTTTCTTTATACATATTAATTATAGTTATCATGCCCCCTCAAGTTTGTGCTTCCAGCAATGTAACCAGCTTGTATGCAAGAGTCAGAAAAATGAGATATGGATAGTAATTTTGTAAATATATCTACAAGTTGATCCTCAGTTGAAACGTGTTATAATGTGATTTTCTTTGATATAATCACACAATAAAATGACAATCTACTTCAATGTGTTTTGTACGAGCATGCACAAAGTTATTTACAAGAGCAATAACATAGGTATTATCAAAGAACAAAGCAGTAGAAGTAGCGGAAGAGCAGTTGAAATTAGTGAGTAAGCAACATAACCAGATGATTTCAGAAGCAGCTAAAGTGATATCCCTATATTCGACTTTAGTAGAAGACCGAGAGATATATGTTTGCTTTTTGACACTACATGAAATAAGAGAAGTGCTTAAAACTATGCAATAATCGGAAGTTGATTTGTGATCAACCAGATCACCAGCCCAATCAAAATCTACATAAGTAGGTTGAGATAATTCTTATAAAATGGAATACCAAGTTGAATGGTTTCTTGAAGGTAACAAAGTAATCATTTTAACTCATCTAAATGAAAAATTAAAGGGAAATGCATATACTGACAGAGCATATTGACATCAAATGCAATATCTAGACGAGTCAAGGTGAGATATTGAAGAAAATCGTCCAACTGACGATATAGTTTAGGGTTGCTAAATTCAACATAATCAGCAGGTGTAGTAAGCTTCTTAATTGGACTAGTTTTGGCAACATATTTTGAATTCTACATACCAGCCCATGAAAGGATAGTAGATGTATATCTACAATGATTTAAATGTATACCATGTGGTACTGGTGCTCCATGAATGCAAAGGAAATTTGAAATTGAGTCCAGGTTACGCATATGGAATTTAATATGCAGATTGGTAACTAAGGTTTGTATAGATTTGTTGTTATTCCCAGTTAACAGTTTGTCATATACATAGACGAGGAGATAGAGAGCTTTACCACCATAATTGTAAACAATCAGGGAAGATTCAACATTATTAAAATGAAAACCCAAGATATGAAGATGATTTGATAATGTGACATACCATTGACACGTAGCTTGTTTTAAACCATAAATAGCCTTTTTCATCTTACAGACATATGTAGGATGCACAACATCCTGAACTCTTATAGGTTGTTTCATATAGACAGATTCTGACAATTTACCTTGCATGAAGGCAATTGAAATGTCTAACTGAAAAATTGGCCAACTATGATGAAAAGAAACAACAAGAAGTGCTCTTATTGTAGGCATTTGGTGACTATACTACAGGTCTCAGTATAATCAAACTGAAATTCTTGATTAAGCCCTTGAGCAACCAATCGTCCATCAAAGTTGTGTTTGGCTTTAAATAACCATTTACAACCTTATACATTTTGACTAGACTTAGGTGGGACCAATTCCCATGTACCTTAAAACTGAAGAGCTTGGAGTTCTTGTGGAATGGTTGATCGCCAATGCTGAAGCTTAGTTGCTTGGCTATAACTAGTAGGAACTAAAGGATGAAGTTGATGGGAGAGTGTAAAAATCGGTATTAGCTTCAAATTTTCTATTTTTCAGACTAGTTTATAATGGATGAATTAGCAATGGTTTGGTTTTTGTGACAAGTAAAGGGAGGGAGGATGTGGGTGCATTCGATTTGTTGGGTGAAAGAACAAGCGTTTGAGAAGTGAATGAAGTAGAAGTAGATGGAGATTTAGTGGGAAATGTATGTACAAGAACTATGGAAGAGTGTATTGGCTGAGCTAAGCCTGAGGTAGGGACAAGGAGAAGTGCGGGATGGTATATATATATATATATATCTATATATATTCATTAAACATAACATGATGAGAGGTGTAAACCTTCCCAATTGATGGATCAAAATAATGAAAATCTTCATGAGATGATGGATATCTAAGAAAAACACATATGGAGTGGAGAAAGGAGAGAGCTTATTAGCACTACATGGTTGAAGCCATGGATAACATAAGCATCAAAAAATTTTGAGATAATTGTAGATGGGTGGTTTGTCATAGAGAAGTTCATAAGGGAAAGGTCGTGATGTGGATGCTAGAGGTAGACAATTAATGAGATACATTGCAGTGTGTAAAGCACCAAGCCATGGAGATTGAGGCAAAGAGACATGTGTTAGAATACTTCTTGTGGTGTCAATAAGATGTCGATGTTTTCTTTCCATCATCCCATTTTGAGAGGGAGTATATGGACTAGATAATTGATGCAAAATGCCAAAGTATTTAAGAAGTTGAGTGAAATGATGATTAATGAATTCACCCCCACCATCAAATAGAAATAGTTTGAGTTTGGCATTAAATTAACATTCAACCATGTGTTTGAATTCTTGAAACTTATGAATAACATCTGATTTGCGAAGTAAAGGATAAACCCAAAAATACTTTGAGTAGTCATCAATGAAATATGCATAATAACCAAAACCTTGCATAGAAAAACATGGAGAGGGAGTACCCTAAATATTAGAATGTACTATTTCAAAACACTGTGAGCTATTGGTAGAAAATAAACTAGAAGGAAAATGATGGCTTTTAACCATTTGAAAAGCATTAGAAAATTTGGAATCTAAGGTATTACAAATAACAATGTTGTTTTTAGCAATATAAGATAATATGTGTTGCAATGAATGTCCAAGATGATGATGCAACATGTCATGTATGGTTTGAACGGAGAAAAGAGCCAACTGGAATGAATATTGAGCACCCGCAGGGGAGGAACAAAGAGGATAAAGTTCCACTAATGCAAGGGCCTTGAAGAAGAACTTGTTTGGTCTTTAGGTCATGAATGATATATTTATGAGAAGAAAATGAGACAAGACAATTGTTATCAGCAGCAAGACAATGAACAGAGAGCAAATTAAACTAAAGGTTTTGAATATGGTGGAGTTGAGATAGTTTTAAACTACATGTAGGCGTAGAAAGTAAACTATTACCAATATGGAGAATGGGAAACTGCTGACCATTGCCAAGTACAACACGATTAAGTTTTGTATATGATTTCAACGAGTTAAGTTGGAGTTTATCAGAAGTAAGGTGGGAAGAAACACCACTATCTAAGTACCAATATGGTGTTGTAGGCAGAGCTGTTAATGAAAATAGAGCAGTTTTGGTGGGAGAGGTATGATAGTTTGGATCATGCTTGTACAAGCAGCGGATAGTCGTGTGACCATTTTTTTTCCACGTATTTGGCGAGTAAGAAGAGCAGCAACTGATTTATTACCACAAATAGAAGTAGTTACGGAACGAGAATAGCGAGAGGAAGATGAATGACATCCACGAGGAAATGAGAATCATCTGTAACCTTAATTGCGATATTTAATAAGTGTCGTTGTGTTGTCAATAAGTTGTAGATAATGGAGTTCACGAGTAGCCTCTTGAGCAATATTTAGTTCTTCACTACACAAGAATATATAAATCATCCAGACTTATAGGTTGCAAGTTTGTGCGAATAGCAATTTTAAAAGCCTGGTATTATGTAGAAAAACCATTTATGAGTACAAAATAACATCCTCTAGATCAAGTGTAGAACCAGCAGTGGCAATGTCATCTACTTTGGAAATAATAAGTTAGAGATATTGAGTCATCAATAAGTCCTTCATGGAAATATTATGTAGCTCATTCTTGAGTTGGATGATTATGAAACGTGTGGATGATTGAAGCCGATGAACAATAGTATCCCAAATGTTATAACAATGTTCTAAAGACAACACATAAGGAAGTAAAGATGGAGAAATAATCGAGTATATTGCAACTGCGAGATTTTGATCAAGAAGAATATAGGTGTCGTAGTGAGAGTTTGGCTGAGAGACACCTCTAGCGACTGAGATAGCATTGGGTACGTGGGCAGGTGCAAAAGCCATCCAAAAAACTAGAAAACTCATTTGAATGAAAAAGTTTCATCACTTGTGAACTCAAGGTACGTTGGATAGTTTTCTGTTGTTAGTTATGTTGAGATGAAGTGTTTAATATTGGACATAAAAATATTCAGTTGAGTAGGAATAGTGCTATTGTCAATGCCTAACTCAGAAGTTATCTTAGCAGCCTCGGAGGGATCCATTTGCAGCCTAGCAATTATATGAAAGGGAACGGTATTTAATACTATATTCATAATTTTAAATTATTTATGTGTAAGTTACCGTAGCTCAGTAAAACAATTTAAAAAAAATCAAATGTCAGCTCTATTAAATAAATGTATATTTAAGTATTTAACTAATTAAGAAACTACTTTCGTATGCAAGAGGAGCAATCCTCTCGTCAGTTTGACATTTAAATAAAATATGAAATTAAAAAAAATGAAATGTTTAATATTTAAATAAAATTTAGGTGTTATTATTATTTTTTTAATATTTAAATTTAATAAATAAATAATTATTTTAAATATTATTATTTATTCGAGCCGGCTTGCGAGCTCAAGAGCCGAGCCGGCTCAAGCTCGAACTCGAGCTTGTTTACGCAATGAACTCAAACTTGAGCTCGACTCGCGAACTCGATAAATAGGCATCTTGAATAAATTGAGCAAATTTATATTTTAAAAACTTAAATAGAAATATTTTTTTTTTAATGAGACTTTATAAAACTTCGGGAAATCATTTCAAGAACAAATTATTCTCTGTGGATACCAGATGTAAATAATCTTCCGAATTTACTGCACTTTTATTGACCTTTTATGAGAATAAATGAGGGGAGCAATCATGGTGTGTTTTCTGATTAGATGCTCTAACACTATTTTACCAAACAACCCGATTAACCAACAACTAAAATTTTTTTCTTCTTGGCCTTATTTAATATGTAATTAAGCATAAGATAAATATAAAAAATTAATCATTTGGTATGATCAATTAAAAAAATAATTTTTATTTTATTAATGAAATCACTAATTTTTTTCTTACAAATCAAATTAATGGATTGCAATAAAATTAATATATGTAACGTCAGTAAAGACAAAAGAAATTATTAGCACATTTCCTCACCTAAAATTGCCGAATATCAGCTGAAGCAACCCAGTAAAGAACGCTGCCGTGAACACAGTATGCAGATATAACTCTGGCTCCTATGGAGGAAAAATTATTATATCCGGACAGAATATCGAGTATATCGATGTACCGAGTGTTCAAGTGATGTGGCGCTTTGTTATTAGTCTTTGGACGTGTTCGGTGTTTGGACACAATAATTACTCCCTCTGGAGAGACTTTTCCGCAGATGCTGGAAGGAAGCAGCAAAGATGCGGCTGCCTAGCAATTACTGTAATTGAGGGGAGGGCATTTTTATGTGTTTGAGCAATCAAGGTTGTCGCGTCCTGGAGTATTCGCGGCAGTAGAGAAATATAAAGTTTAGCATCTTAGCGTTGTACGAAGATTTAACACACAAGCAGATAAAAGAGAGGGTATAGCGTTCATAAGAGACACTAAATTTTTTACGTGGAAACCCTTGAAAAAAGGGAAAAATCACGGGGTCTGACCCAGTTTGAATGAATCAACTAGTATTTGCAGTCAATTACAAATGAGGGCCTTCTTAGAGAGAAGAAATTGGTTTAATGTCATAAATGTACATCATATAGAGTGCATTACATGATGGGAGTTACAATAATCAACATAAACATGTTTGTTTGGTCGGCATAACCATAGTTGATAGGATTGAGGTCGGAAAGACGGTAGTAGATAGGAGACCGAGGTCGGAAAGACCATTATTCGACAATGTGGGTCAGAAGGACCGTAGTATGTAGGAGATCGAGGTCAAAAAGACCATTGTAGTAGGGCAGTACTCTAGTATAATTCTATGCATCAGGTGGTGCCCCGACAGAAGTTTGGGCCTCATGTGATGGTCCGGCGTAAGTGAGGGCCTTAAGTGGTGGTCCGGTGGAGCAACGATGTCAGGCGATGGTCCGGCGGAGCAACGATGTCAGGCGGTGGTCCGGCGGAGCAACGATGTCAGGCGGTGGTCCGGCGGAGCAACGACTTCAGGCGGTGGTCCGGCGGAGCAACGACGTCAGGCGGTGGTCCGGCGGAGCAACGACGTCAGGCGGTGGTCCGGCGGAGCAACGACGTCAGGCGGTGGTCCGGCGGAGCAACGACGTCAGGCGGTGGTCCGGCGGAGCAACGACGTCAGGCGGTGATCCGGCGGAGATGAGGACCTCAAGTGGTGGTCCGGCGGAGATGAGGACCTCAAGTGGTGGTCCGGCGGAGATGAGGACCTCAAGTGGTGGTCCGAAGTATATATTATAATTTAGATTTTACAAATATAAATATAAAATTTTTGGATGCTATGTATGAAATTTCCTAGAAATAATTTTTTTTAATAAAGTAATTCCAACTAATGTAAATTTAAATTGAATCGTCCCAAATAAAAAACAATTAAAGCGTGTGATGAATATTTTATAAGTATGGAATATATTTTTGGGGAAAATAAAACAATTAAAGCGTGTGATGAATCGTTAACCATAGTAACATTATTAAGCCAGGAAAAAAGTACTGTTGAGAGTGGGATTTGAACCCACGCCCTTTCGGACCAGAACCTTAATCTGGCGCCTTAGACCAACTCGGCCATCTCAACAATATATTTGAATTTTATAACTTAATTATATAATAAAAGAATAAATAAAATTTTAGTTTTTTCCCGTATGACCTAATTCTAACCCATTTATGGTAATAGTCAAAGTATTTCATCTAAACATGTGTAACCCAAATATTACTCATTTAACCTATTATATATATATATATATATTCAACTAATTTAACTATATAAGAATATGATACTATACAAGTATATAACACAACATAAAGCCTTTATCCCACTGTGTGGGATCGATTATATGAATCTTTTTTATCCATTGTGTCTTGTTAAGTGTCAAATTCTTATTTAAATATAATAAAGAAAGTTCATTTTTAATATTTTTAACCAAGTCTTTTTAAGTCTACCTTTGTCTTTCTTAATATAAGCCAAATCTATTATAGATAGTCTCCTAATTGGGTCATCGGAAGACCTTCGTTTTATATGACGAAACCATCTAAAATGACACTCTATAATCTTATCATACAAGAATATGATGCAATATAATTAATAAATTCAAAATATGTCTATTTTAGTTATTATATCAACTAAAAAGGGCACCATAATAATTTTTTTTATTAAACAATCATATTTGTTATAGTAATATAAACAATAATTTTAACAACTCTTATCTTTTTCATTCAATATTTAATTGCATCTCCAAACATTATACTATGTAACATAGCAAAACACAATAAATAAAAGAGAATAATGTTAAATAGAGCATTAAAAAGTTTTAGGTTAAATCTTAAGCAAACCCCATAGAACTTTGTTATTCACATTTTTTAAAAAAATTTATGAATAAATCTCAGTTTAGTTCATGTTCATTTGAGGGATTTAGAACATTCTAGAACACTATAGAATTGAAAACTTATTGGATTCTTAAGAAGCTCTTATGAATCATCATTGGATGATGTTAGTTGAAATTGGAATCCCCCAAAACCAAATTTTGATGAGATTAAAGGAACGAAATACTCTAGGATTCAATAGTTGAAAGGGGAATTGAACTCATTATTATTATTTTTTAATTTTCTTATATATCTTTATCTTTTTATACCTTTTTCTATGCACATAGCTTATGTATTTTTTATACTTTTTGCATTTTTAGAAGGTCAAACCATATGATGGAGAGAACATTTATGTTCTACTCAACTAGCTTATGATCAAATTAAACACATTGATAAATCATTATAAAAGTGTACTAAACCATATTTAGATTAAAAAAACTTTTATACTAGATAAGTTTTGCTCATTATCGAAAGCTTATATTACATGCAAAATAGAGGTTTTATATGCAAATTGTGGACCTTTATGTAATATATTGAAGGAAGCATTGTTTTGTCAATGCCAAAAGCACAACTCTCAATACTTGCTTCTCTAAGTGACTCCATGTAATACCCGTAGTTTTGAAACTTACATAATTATGGATTAACTTGGTATGACTCTAAATCCATTTTTATTTCATATTGGAATATTAAGTTATTAAAATTTAAATCAAAATCCAAAGGAATATAAAAATTAAATAGTGAAGAAAGAGAATAGTAGGAGAGCTACGACGTTGTCCACTCTATCTTGAGGAGAGGGATAAGGAAGCGCTGCAACACAAAACTCTTAGTTTAGATGAATTTGTGGGAATCTAGAATATTCTAACTTAAAGTTGTGGTACTACAAGTTAAACACAGCATCGTGGAGCACCGAAACATGTTTTTTTTATAAAAATCTAAATCTATTTCACCCACCTCATTTCCCCCTGCACCTTTTCGGAGAAGAAAAGAAGAGGAGGGGAGGAGAAGAGGAGATATATAGAAGGATAAAGAGAGGAGTTGAAGGCTAGCTATAAAGAAAGATTCATTTGTCATGCCAGTTAAGAGATTACTAGAGGTAGGCTCCAAATACCCTATTATGATTTTAATTCAGACATTCCTATGAAAAGATAAAGAACAAATATGATTTTTAATGAGTATAATTATCTTTTCGCCGTTTAATTTTTGTATATTATAAAATGCTTTATTCTAAATATATATTTCATTGCAAGAAGTTTTCACCATATGGTATTGCCTATGCAATTTTTTTTTTAATATTTTCTATTAAAGTTGGAAAAGTTATATTGGTTATAATTCAACAAAAGTCTCAAAATGATATTTTAAAATTCGTTTACAAAATGCTTTCCCAAACGCTGACAAGTGAAAAATATGAATAAGACACACATACATCATTTTATGGATTATGGTATACCCATGTTTATGATCATGCTCAATAAATTGTATACATATTAATTCTATAAAGTTTAGCATGTGCACTTATGATCATATGATAGATGTTGTAATGTGGGAAATTGATAAAATGCGCTACAAAAAATAATGGCTATTAGGGCACCTCAAAGTGTCATAATATATATCTATTAGGGCACATGATATATTGAGGCATCAAACAATGGTGTCACTTAGGTGGCTGTTGGCATAGGGTTAAGGGCATCTTTATGTGCCCTAAAAACTAAACTTTTATGACATATAATTTTGATGGCATAGCCTCCTCAATGACACCTTCTAGGTGTCCTAATAGACAAGTTTTTCTAACACCTTCATATGATGGAATTTGCAACTAAATATGACAAATATTATATGTCATAATAGATTAACTTTCATAGTGCATTTATTTGATGGAATATATTTAATAATAATGCACATATTAGTTATCCTAAAATATATGATTTCTCAACACTTCAATTTAATGAAATAATTTTAATAAAATGACATTATTATGTATTTCAAAATTACATTTAATTATCAATTAATTATGTTGACTCATAATATTTCAATTGAAATAATTAATCTACAATCAAATTTCTTAAAATCTCACATACATATGAGAGCTTACATAAGATATTTTTCTTCAAATAAAAATTTATTTCATAAATATAAAATTACAAGAATTTTTCTCCTTAAATAAAACAGAAATTCTACTTCAATCTTCATATGCGTACATAATCAATTTAAGTCAAGGGGCAGCGCCCTTGCGGGGGTTTCTGGGGGCAGCGCCCCCGGAACAAATTTTGGTTGTAAAGGTATTTTTGGTTCATAATTCCTTAAGAAATTCATATTTAGTGCTTAATGTATTTTCAATGCATGGACTTGTCAATATCAAAATATCAGAGAAAAAACATAATGCAATCAAGTCAACTAGAGCAAACAATAAACTCAGTTTGTAGCACGGAATATTTCCAATATAAATAGGGGAAGCAACAAATCAAACAAGAAAATGCAAACAGATTAAAACTAGAGACCAATGTCCTAAAGAACTTCAAGATCAGCGATAACAACTTCTATACGCTGATTGTTCAGAAACTAGAAAATGAAAAGAATGCAAACAGATTAAAATGCCGATGAATTATAGAGGCGAATAAATTTGACCTAGACGAAAGAACACGAAGCAGCACCGTGAAAACTTATTCGCACGATCTCTGTTTTATCGCCAAACCGCAAAATAACTCGGTTTTGTGTCAAATTTATATGATCAAGAACACTAGAAATCAAAAGAAGAAAGAAGAAATTTTTTCAAATCCAAGACCGTGGGGATTTGGCTTTTGAAGTATAAAGGCTTGATTGAAATCATTTTACCTGATGCAGGGTCTTGATTGTTGATGTAGCGTTCACGAATCAGAGAGAATAAGGAATTGCAAACAGGAAGAGAACGCGCGCTTTCGACAGAGGTGAAGCAGCGATGGATCGAGGCGAAGCAGCGATGGATCGAGGCGAAGCAGCGACAACAGAGGCGAAGCAGTTTGATATGAGAAAAATGAAATACACAGTAACTAATCGACGATGCCTTTATTAGCGCCTTAGCGCCAAATCGCTAATTAATAGGCGCGAAATCAAAATATGCCCTAATAGATATATCTTAAGGCACTTAAATATAAGTGTCTTAATATATATGTTGTTATATATTAATTTTTTTGTAGTGTGCATTGTAAATTATATTTTGCGGGCTCAACTTTTTATTCTATTTTGCTTCTGAATGTGGCCTCATTTATTATAGACATATGGAGGTTATTTCTAGCCCCATACATTCCATGTAGATATGGGATGTTCAAAAGATGCATAGGTGAAAGTAAGGTTATAAGGGAATTCATAAAGGTCTCCTTCACCTACTAGACATTGATTGTGAGAGGTATAAGTGGAAGTAGAGTTATAAGCATACATCAAAACATGCAAATCATTTTATATAGAATTATTCTATTAAATAAGATAAATTGAATATAAAATATATCCCAATAAATGGAGCAAATTTAATTATAATAGAGTGCTCTAGAAATAAGTACACCCTATCATTTTCTATATAAGTGGGCTATATTACTTTTGTGAAGATGGAGAAAAAACGCATATTATATACTATTATGGAAACTCTTAACACTTTCATAATTGTGTGAAAGTGCAATAAAAATTATATATCCATGAAAAAGTAAATTCTAACATATTCTTTGAAGAAATGGATAGTTAGTTTATATTTATTTGAACTTACTATTCAAACCTAAATTCATGAATGTAAAGATAAGTATTGAATTATGTAATAGTATTTGAGTATGTCTATTGAGTTGAAATAGATACTCTATTGATGTTTAATTTTTTAGGTAAAAGAAAGAACCCAACAGAGTGAGATCATAGGGTCAAGATCAATAGGGTTATGTTGGAGTATTTTTAGTAATCCAATCTTTATATTTTGATGCATATAGTGTAATGTTACTAGATTATTTGTAGGTTATTATTTTTGAAATAAAATATAGAATGTTTCCTAGTTGTTTAAGTATTTTTGGAATACTAGATGACTCTGGTGAGTTATATTTTGGTTGAGAAATTTTAGCATAGGAATTCAATTTTTCTCTTAGATCCAGAGGCGCCACTCTAATCTTCAAGAATTACAATTGTTGGCTTTAATGCAAAGATAGGTAAAAGTTATTTTTATCCATTATATGCAATCCTCGATCTACATCTATTGATATTTAAAAGGCCTTCTAATAAAAAAAAAAAACAATCATCACCCCCAATCTTAATATATTATTATTTGAACTTTCCTATGAAACACTATATTGTTAAATGGTAATACAAATTCTAGGGGATATGCATACAACCAAGAGTAATGATGCACACATGAATGAAAAAAAAAAAACATGTAAGGAGAATAATATATTTTCCATCAGCCCCTCACTTTCCCTCATTTCAAGTTATTTGTCTAGGAAGAAACCAGAGGAAGAGAAGGAAAAGGAAGAAGAAAAGAGGAGTAAGTTGAGTTTAAGTCATTTCATGCATTGCTTCTGTTATAAAATGTGTTCTGATCATTGTAAGTAACTATCATCTTACTTCTATGTTTTATGATTTTGACTTCTATGGTATCTCTTCTAAATCTATTAAAAATATAGTATCTACTAATTTTATAAGTTTTAACTGTGTTGCTTTTGCTATGTTATAGTTTTGATCATTCTAAATAATATGATTTAACTTTATTGCATTTTCACCTGCTAGAAACGTGTATAAGGATGTTTATGTGAAATGAGTATGAAAAGATATGTTGAAACTAAGCTGAAAGTGATGTACTGTGATTTGATATGATAATAAACAATATAGTACGGCATAATGATTGGTAGGACTATAAATATATTAATATAGTCATATATATAATATAATATATATACAAATATAAAATATATATATATTGAAATGATACTACGATACTAGCCTGAAACAATTACTAATTAAAATCAAACATAATGAAGTATAACTCACAGATAAGCCTCAAAACTGAGTTGTCCACAAATGGGAGTTATAAGACGTTGAAGATTGATTGGGAGTCATAAGGAGTCAGTGTGACAAATCACATGATTCAAGGTGGATTATAAGGAGTATACTAATTGAGAGTCATAAGAGACAACTGATTAGGAGTCATTAGTGAAGAAGTAGGACCATAATATCCTCTTCTAAATATATAAATATTGTTATTGATACTGACATTAATATTCATACGGAATACTGATATTATGTATTGTTATTGATATTGATCCTGGTTACTGATATTATTGATTGATAATGCAATAGCCTTAGATGCGATGTGTTATAAAATGAAATTTTATATAGATGGCTAGCACAATTAATTGGTATTGAAATAATACATATTTGCTAATATGATTCAAAGCATATTATTCTTCTTTTTCATTGCATTGATTTCAGTAGTAAGATATTAGTACTTACTAAGCTATTTGTTCATTATATGATTTTTACATGATTTCACGAAAGGATAAGGACCCTGTACCATGAGGCATTGGCCAACATACATAGTTTCCTTTATGCAATGTAATGCTAGTTTAGTTTTTTTTTTCAGTTTCTTTTGTTTATATATTATTTTGTAGTTAATGATAGTTATTGCATGAATTATTTTGGATTATAGATGTAAAATATGAATATTGATTGTAATGAATGGAAAAAGATAATTAATATAATAAAAAATAAATCCAGTTTAGATCGCATGACATTGAATCATAGAAATAAGAGGTTGCAATATATTGCTTTAGATAATCTATGACATTTTCTCTTCTCACATAGAAAGTGGGTTTAGAGCTCATCTCCTTACTCGTCCTCTCTCCTTCCCTACATTGCTATGTTCGCCTCATTAGTAGGGTCCAAATTGAGTTTAACATGAATACCATATTCAATCTTTAAAAAATAATAAAATATTTGTCCAAAATTTGTTATTATGACCCATATAAAGTCCAAATTTTGTGCATATTTATTAGAGATGAACATTCATGCATATAGAGTCAAATTTCTCATATATATATATATATATATATATATATATATATAAAGAAGAAGAAGAGATAATAAAGAGTTGTGCAATTCGACTATAAGCATATCATATTTGGAATTTATCTGGTTGTCTAATTTATGCTTTAAAGCTTACGAACATGCTTCAAATCCTCAATTTGGTCCCATTTGGACTTAGATTAGATTGAGTTTGAAGTAGTTGGGTTCATCTCTTCGAGACAATTAGTTCGACTATAAGTTGCTGAAATTGGAGTTTGGGTGGTTCCGAATTTAATTTAAGAAGTTTTCAATGTGAATTTGCTTTGGGATTCATGCTTGATAACTTTTTTTTTCATGATATATGAATTATTAAATTTTAATTTAGTAATCTGAAAGTTAATCTAAAATGAGTGGAAAATAAGATTTATATGGCCAAAAAAATTAATTGGCAAAAATTGGCTTAAATTTCGAAACCAAACAATCCTTTGTATGTCACTCTCTCCGCCGCTGTTCACCACGGCTCCTCTCAGCCCTAACTGGGCGTCGACCCCAACATCGAGCATACGAAATCTCTACTCTCGCTGGCTGCTTGATCTTTTCATTCTGACAACTCACGGCAATCTTTCGCCTTCACATTTCTTCCAGTCTCCTACACCGATCTCTCCAAAACCCCAGGCAAAAACTTTCAACCTCCTGCCAGAATGAGCTACGCAGCCTTCAAGATGATGCACTGGGCCACCGGCATCGAGAACTGCGCTTCCGGATTTATCACCCACTCCCCAGCGGAATTAGCTGCTCAAATATCGCCAATCCAGGCCGTCGATCTCGAGTCAGAGTGGCCAGCCAAGAAGCGGATCGGACCCATACCTAATGTCGTTGTGACCGCCGCCAACGTCCTCGAGCTCTACACTGTTCGGGTTCATGAAGAAGATGGCAGGTCCTCACAACTTTCCAGCGAGCCCCGGAATGGAGGCGTTATGGATGGCCTCTCTGGTGCTCACCTTGAACTTGTTTGCCATTACAGGTGCTTAGCTTTCTATCACTTTCGTTTTTCTTTCAATGTGATCAAAATATCTTTTTTCAAGATTCTACTATTTTTTATTTATTTATTTTTAATCTTCAAGATTCTACTAAGTAATTCATTCGCCAGGGATTAGTGTTTAGTCATTATGCCAGGCTCTTGTGCGGAAGATGAACTTAACTACGGATGATAATTTAGTTCGAAGATCAAATAAATTTTTTGACTCAATCGAATTGAGCTAAATGAGCCTAGCTTAGAGCCAAATTTTGGATCCGTCCTTTTTAATATTGGCCTGGAAAAAAGGTAAAATTGTAAATAATAAGTAATATGTAATTATACTAATTTATAATCCCAATATTTTAATTTCATAATAATCTCAACCATTCATTAATTTCCACTAAGGGGGTGTTTGATATCGGATTTGACATCAATTTTAAGTAGGATTTAACGAAGTCTAGCCAAACACATTTCTGCGCGACTGTAAATCCCGCGAATTCGTAAATTTGGGATTTACAGATTTACGACATAAATCCCGGTAAATTATGATATATCCTAATCCCATGCTTCGGCAGATTTAACGCGATTTAGGTTACTCGAAGTTCCTTCCCGCGACGCCAGTGTCGCGAAGCTCGCACGAACTTTTGATCCTCAATTGCTTTCGGCGGACTTATGGGATTTGGCCGAAGAAGCACGTGAAAGGGAGAAAGTTACCTTCACAACCAACGAGCTCCCGTTGCTGCTTTCGATCAAAATGTCGTAACTTCCGATTTGACAAGAAGGGAAAATCGTCAAAGGAGCGAAGTCAAACAACCATGAAGGAGTCGAAGAAGCGACACGTGCAATCTCTACACCTACTGCGAAGCAACGAAGCCGAACAACAACAATAAAAAGAGAAGATGAAATGCAAACCTAGACTCCTCTAAGTTATTATTGATTAACTTAGTTAATATAATTTAAAATATGAATAATTAAGTAAATTTATTAAATAATTAATAATATAATTAGTGCATAACACAACTCACCTTGGTCTAATTGTTGGGAGCTTAGGCTACTAGCTAAGAGTTTTTAGGTTTGAGTGTTGTGTATGCGATGTGTGTGTGAGTTTGCTGTTTGCCTTAATTGGTCTAAATGTCCCAATAAAATTAAATAAAATAATTAGCTTAATTAATATAATTTAATATATATATTATTAAATATATAATTGATAGTGTAAATAATAATTAATAAGTATTAGATTTTTAAATGATTAATGAGATAATTAATAATATAATTTATAATTAAAACTAAAATCTTTATTAACTATTTGACTATTTATTTTAGGTTTAAGTCTGATAGCTCAAATATGATTTTAATAATAATTATTGATGATGAAATTAAAATATGTTACACAATTGCAACGAGATTAATCAAATCATACTTAAGTGTACTTATTATATATTAACATCCTGATTAATTTATTTATTAAAATATTAAACTAATGAAATACAAACTCTAATTTTAAAATTTTTAATCAATCCTAATTAGATTAATTTATTATATATAAGTTTTATAATTAGTCATCAATTAGTGAAGTATTAAACTAATGAAATACAAATAATTCTATTAAATAAAATTAAATCATAAGTAATCTCAGCAAATTTCAGTTAATATTTCTTAAATAAGTTAATAAACCATAATTATCACTATTTTAGTTTTAGTAATTAAATCATAATTATCACTATTTTTAATTAATAATAATTTGTAAGACTTATTGATGCAATTATATTTTATCATTTTATGTCTTTTATGTTTTTATTTTTTATTTTCTTATGTTTTTAGATGCTATGTAAATTTATTTTGTATGACTCTATAATGGAAAATAACCCATGATCATGCTTAGGTTCGGTGCTCTTAGGTAGGTTTCACTCCATTGGTCTTGCACTTGTGTTTCTAGCTCTCTATCTCATGTGGCTTCTTTGAATTTTTGATGAGGACATCAGGTCTTGGAGAGTCTACCTGAGGTGGGGCCGACAATCTACGACCACAATCGCACCGATCTACTTTTGATTATTATTGTATTAGTTTTATTATTGAATTATGTTTCTTGAGTTTATTATATTTTTACCGTTTATGCCCTCGCTTAAGGGCCTAGTCCTATCTATGTATGCTCTAAGGAAACTTGAGTCTTTTGTATTTTCTTTATTGTTTTGTGCTATTTAAAGCCTTCCCCTCCTTTGAGTGCTAATGAATATTATGATGAAAATTTCTGCATCAATGTGTTTGGAGAGAGCGTAAGAGTTCTTGGAGAGATTAAAGTTCCTAGGTGAGGGCATTGTAATATCCACCAATCGCAGGAAGTGTCCGGGTTCGTGGTTGTCATCGCTCCCCTTTCCTCCCTCCCTTTCCCTCCCCACCATTGGCCAAAGCCCATCCTCCCCCTCTCGGTCGAACCCCCCCACACCGCCCCTCTCCTAGCCACTGGCCACCCATAACCCCACCACCTCTCCTGGCCAAAACCCACCTTCACTACAACCCAACCGACCACCCTTCTGGCCTTCTCCCAATCCTAAATGCCATCCCATATGAAAACCCTAACCTAGCATAGCCGCCAGCCATAGCTCTTCCCCCTTGCCTCCAAAATTCAAAACCACCCATTACTACTTTCCTTTCTCCACCCAACCTCATTTGGAAAGCTTTGATTTTAATTATTCAATTAATTTTGAATTTTAAAATCTGTCCTAAAATAGAATTCTATTTTAGGAAAGTTCCCAAAATCAATCATATTTGAATTTTAAATTAGATTGGTATTAAATTAATCCTTCCTAATTTAATATTCTAAATCAAGTAAGCCTTGATTTCTTTCCTACAAAGCCCCCTTCCCCCCTCTTGAAGCTGCCGGCCCCCTCTCCCAATATCTCTCTCTCTCTCCCCACATTAACTCTCCTCCTCCTCAACACTTGAATCAAGTCTCTCAATTAGGAATAATTTTCCTTTTCCTCTCCTTGCTTGGAATTCACATTTTAAACCCTAATCCCCCTTCTATTCAAATCTGAAATTCAATTTTATATTTTTGGAAGAGGTTTTTCCTTCCTAATATTGGTCGACCACCCACCTCTCTCCACTATTGTCTTTGACTTGATACTTCTCCTAAGGAAGGATGAGAGAAGTGATCACACCACTTTCCCTCCCACACCTTATAAACTTCTCTACTCATGCATGGCGGATCCATAACATGACCACGGATTCGTTTACGATGACCAAGGCCACGTCGACATCCTCAACCCCCCTTTTTTCAGCCTCAACCTCGAGGTTGACCAAACCGTGGAGGATTACGTGGAGATGATCATCTTCACCCTCGCTGAATCTACTGAGGAGCAACTCTGTTTCGTCGAATGGCAGATTGTCTCCAAATCCTAAGCAAGGTGAATCTTTCCCTTAATCTTTTCCTACCTAACTCTTACCCCCCACTTTTGGTTTTAATTGATTCACTACGATCATGTTAAACCTCTCTGCTAATCCTAGTAAACTAGAAGTGAGTGAAGGACTCTTCATAGTGAATAATCTCATTGTTAGCCTAGGGATTTCTTGTTGGAAATCTTTCATGTATGCTATGTTTTAAATTATTGATTATTTTGTGATCCTAACCTCTAATCGTGTGACTTGGCCTAAGCTTGTCTCATCCCTTTCTACTTTTATTTCATCGTTTAATCACTATAAGTATTTTAGTTAATAAAGCTCTCTAAATTAAATTGTGCAAGGTTCTTTTCTAACATTGCTTAAGCATTTTAGTCTTGCATCATCTGGTATCAGAGCATGGTTTCATTTAGGTGCCTATTAGGAAAACCTTTATTACATATTTAGCATCTAAATTGCATCTTGCATGTTCTAATTTCATTTGCTTGCTTGCATATTGATCACTATCTCTTTAGCATAGTTCTAAGTCATCTTAGACATTAGAATGGACCCGGAACAATTACATAAGACTTTAGATATGTTGGTAGATCATATGAACATAATTAGTCAACAACTCAAAGAGAACCAAGCTAACATAGCTGAACTCCATAGAAATACAACTAAACGATTTGATACCCTAGATTGTGGTAAGAACCACCCTATCCCTTACACTTTGTCTAGACCTCCTTCCATGTCCGGGGACGATACTTTTCAAGATGAGGGACCACCTTATGCCCCTTATCGACCCCCCAATATGGACATGACCATAAACTTGACCCGAATATTACACTGATGAAAAATATCAAGGTCGATGCTCCGACCTTTGATTGTACCCTTAATGGGATTAACTCTTTCTGGACTGTATTAAGGGTATGGATATTTTTTTTTTAAGTAGTGCAACATCTCTGAGGCTAGAAAAGTCCGATTCGCTGAAATGAATCTCACTGGTAAGGCTAGTCTGTTTTGGTCCAACCTAGAAAGCCTTAGAGAATCCCGAAGCGAATACCCTATCACTGATTGGCCGTCGATGAAGCGCGAGCTTAAGCATAAGTACTTATATCCCTCGTACTTTCCGAGGCTCCTAGCTAAGTGGAATAGGTTAACTCAGGGTAACAAACCAGTCAAGGATTACATAACATCTTTTGATGATTATCTGATTCACTGCAAGGGAGAGACCTCTACCAACCCTACACAAATACTGTCCATGTTTCGTACCAGATTGCTTGAGGATCTATGCAACGAACTATTTGATCGGAATGTTACTACTCTAGAAAATGCCTACAACCTAGTGTTAGATCTCGAGGAAACCCGTCCCCAACACCCAGTCGGCACCAAGACTCTAGGCCTTCCTACAGACCTTCCGGTAGTTTTACTCCTCACTCCTCCATTGCACAGTTGACCCCCGGTCCTCTGCCTGACCACCTTCTGGTCCTCCCACACCCTGTCCCAACTTTGGAAACAAGTCTCCCACCCCAAATACCCCTAGGTCTCACCCGAGAACTAAGTGCTTTCGATGCCAGGGGTATGGCCACATTGCCTCTCAGTATTCTAGCCCCTACAAAGTCACTATCTTTGAGGAAATCACTGAGGAAGAACCTGAACTCGAGGTCGATCAGATTCACCAAGTGGAAGATGATGGTGAATTTTTTGAGGAGGATGACAACACTGCTATCATCCACTGTATACATAAAATAGACACCTCTCCCATCTACGTGGTGAGATGCGCACTGTTACAACTTGTTGTCACTGATGACTGATATAGGATTACAATCATTCACACCTACACCAAAATAAAATATAAGAACTGTAAAGTCATAGTGGATAGTGGCAGCTGCATTAATGCTGTCTCCTCCAGCATGGTGTCTGAACTTAGTCTGTCTGCTGTCCCTTACCCTAACCCATATAAGGTAGCTTGGGTGTACTCCACTTTCTTGGAGGTGAAGGAACGAAGCCTTATACCAATCTCCTTCATTGAGTATAAGGAGAATGTTTGGTGTGATGTGCTGATTATGGATGTTGGACAAATCCTTTTAGGCCGTCCCTGGGTATTTGATAATGATGTCCACATCTATGGGCGTTCAAACACGCATGTGTTTGAACATGCTGGCAAAAATATCAAGCTTTTGCCATCACAGCCCCGGGTTAATGATGATTCTAAACCTAACCCTGTCAAATCCAAGAAGGGACTGAACCTAGTAACCGCCAAGATTCTGGAGTCTGAGATAGCCTAAGACGCACCCTGTATGCCTTGGTTTGCCGTGAAATTCTCACTGAGTCTGATGAACCAATTCCTCAGGAGGTCCAACCCATACTAAGTAAGTTTGCTGATGTCTTCCCTGATGATCTTCTTGATCAATTACCTCTTCTTAGAGACATCTAGCATGCTATAGATCTTGTCCCTAGAGCCTCCCTACCTAATATGCCCCACTACTGTATGAACCCCACGGAACATGTTGAGCTTAAGAAAACAGTAGATGAGCTACTCCAGCAAGGCTTTATCAAGGAAAGTCTCTCAGCCCATCCTTCTCCTGGCGAATATGTGTTGATAACCATGCTATCAACAAGATCATTGTCAAATATTGTTTTCCTATCCCGAGGTTAGACGATATGATTGATATGATGATGGGAGCCACTCTATTATCTAAGATTGACCTTAAGAGTGGGTACCACTAGATCCAGATTCGACTCGGTGATGAGTGGAAAATTGCCTTTAAGACCAAGGATGGTCTTTATGAGTGGATGATCATGCCATTCAGGTTTAATAACGCCCCGAGCACTTTCATGAGGATAATAACCCAGGTGCTGCGCCCTTTCATGGGAAAGTTTGTCGTTGTCTATTTTGACGACATCCTTATTAATAGTCCATCTGTGAGTTAGCACTTAAACCACTTAAGACATGTCTGTGAAGTTTTAAGGAAGGAGCAACTTTATGCAAATCCTAAGAAGTGCACCTTCCTTGTTGATCGGGTTATCTTTCTGGGCTTTATTGTTTCAGCCTAAATGGTCTCTACAGACCCCGAGAAGGTAAAAACCATTATAGAATGGCATGTTCCTCAGAACATCCGGGAAGTCCGCAGCTTCCACAGTCTAGCCACTTTCTATAGGAGATTCATTAGAAATTTTAGCACTATTGTATCTCTTATCACTGACTGTCTCAAGAAAGGTGATTTTCACAGGACCTTGGCTGCCAATAAAGCCTTTGAAGAGATTGAGAAAAGAATGGTGGAAGCCCTAGTGATGAGACTTCCTGACGTCTCCAAAGTCTTCAAAGTTACCTGCAACGCTTCTTGGGTTACAATTGGAGGAGTCCTGTCCCAAGAAGGGTACCCTGTTGCTTATTTTAGCGAGAACCTAAATGACATCCGGCAGCGCTACTCCACATATGACAAAGAGTTCTATGCGGTGATCCAATCTCTTCGTTATTGGCGACACTACTTTCTCCCGCAAGATTTTATTATCTTTTCATATCACGAGGCTCTACGTTATATCAACTCCCAAAAGAATTTGAACGCATGTCACGGTCGATGGGTAGAATTCCTTCAAGAATACACTTATACCCGTAGACACAAGGCAGGAGTTGAAAATAAAGCTGTCGATGCTCTCAGTCATCGTATGATGATCACCACTGAAATGAGAGCTGAAGTCGTAGGATTTGAGCAAATCAAAAAGGACTATTTGGAATGCCTCGACTTCAAGGAGACATACTCTCTTCTGGCCACAAGCAGCACACGCTTTGCGGATGATTTTCTCTTGGAAGATGGATATCTTTTCAAAGCTCAGAAGCTTTGTATCCCTAGCACGTTCCTTAGGGAATTTCTTGTTTGGGAACTCCATGCTGGAGGCCTCGCTGGGCACTTCGGTCGTGACAAGACGATAGATGACGTAGAGTATTGTTTCTTTTGGCCCAGTCTGAAGAGGTATGTTGGTAAAATGGTCAGCACTTGCCACACTTGCAAATTGGCCAAGCAACGCAAACAAAACACTGGTCTCTATCCCCCTCTACATGTTCCCAGTTGTCCGTGGCAAGATGTCAGCATGGACTTCGTCCTAGGCTTGCCCAAAACTTTTCGTAGGAATGATGCCATCTGTGTTGTAGTTGATCATTTTTCCAAAATGGCTTATTTCTTACCCTGCTCCAAAACATCGACGCCTCCCATATTGCCAAATTGTACTTTAACGAGGTCGTCAGATTACATGGATTTCCCAATACCTTTGTATATGACAGGGATGTGAAGTTTACCAGTTACTTTTGGAAAACTCTCTAGATGAAAATGGACACTAAATTGCAATTCTCCACAGCTTTTCATCGTCAAACTGATGGCCAAACCGAAGTGGTCAATAGGATTTTAGGTAATTTGTTAAAGTCCCTGGTAGGTGAACACATTAAAGGTTGAGATTCCGAACTCCCCACAGCCGAGTTTGCCTATAATAATTCTGTGAACCGCATCACTGGCTTAAGTCCTGCTGAAATTGTTTATGGGTTCAAACCTAGATAGCCTCTAGATCTCATACCCATGTGTTCTAGGTATAGAATTTCTAAGTCTGCATCCTCATTTGCATCGCATTTGCATGAACTGCATAAAAAAATTACACACCAAATTGAACAGAGCAATATTAAATATAAATTTCATGCTGATTTAAAATGAAGATTTAAAACTTTTGAGGTTGGTGATTCAGTGATGATGCAAATTCGTCCGGAACGATCTCCACAGGGAACTGTTAAGAAGTTACATGCTAAAAGTTCGGGACCTTTCAAAATAATCAATAAAATCAATGACAATACATACATGGTAGACCTGCCTGCAGAAATCAACATTAATCCCTCCTTTAACATATAAGATTTAGTAGCTTATGAGGGTCCAGAGTTCAACCCACAAAATCCATAGCAAAATGAGCCTTGTGCGACTCCACCCTGTGAGAACCCAAGCCTACCTCCACTCCTAAATATTCCCAAAATACTTATAGTGGAGAAGTTTGACATGATTCTAAGTGATGACGTTATTTCCACAAAAGAGGATGGACGAAGAAGGTATCTAATGGAGAGGTAAACCATAGTCTGAGGATACGTGGCTAGAGCACGAGGAGCTTCAGCGGATCGACCCAGATGCACTAGAGTTCTATGAGAGCACCAAAGACGCGTACTTGACGGAGTTGAGCTCTTTCCAACCCCGGTAGAATGGTGAGGACATCAGACCTTGGAGAGTCTACCAAAGGCGGGGCCGACGATCTACTACCATGATCGCACTGATCTACTTTTGATTATTATTTTATTAGTTTTATTATTGAATTATGTTTCATGAGTTTATTGTATTTTTTTTCCGTTTATGCCCTCGCTTAAGGGCCTAGTCCTATGTATGCCCTAAGGGCAATTGAGTCTTTTATATTTTGTTGTTGTTTTGGGCTATTTAAAGCCTTCCCCTCCTTCTTTGAGGGCTAATGAATATTATGATGAAAATTTCTGCATCCATGTGTTTGGAGAGAGCATAAGAGTTCTTGGAGAGATTGAAGTCCCTAAGTGAGGGCATCATAGTATCCACCAACCGCAGGAAGTGTCCGGGTTTGTAGTTGTCGTTTCTCCCCTTCGTCCGTCCCCCCCCCCTCTTAGCCGCCGGCCACCCATAACCCCACCACCTCTCTCAGCCAAACCCCACCTCCACTACAACCCAACCGGCCACCCTTCTCCCAACCCTAATTGCCAGCCCATATCAAAACCCTAACCTAGCATAGCCGCCGGCCATAGCTCTTCCCCCTTGCCTCTAAAATTCAAAACCTCCCATTACTACTTTCCTTTCTCCATCAAACCTCATTTGGAAGGCTTTGATTTCAATTATTCAATCAATTTTGAATTTTGAATTTTTTTCTAAAATATAATTATATTTTAGGAAAGTTCCCAAAATCTATTTGAATTTTAAATTAGATTGGAATTAAATTAATCCTTTCTAATTTAATATTCTAAATTAAGTAAGCCTTCATTTCTTTCCCACAAAGCCCCCTTTCCCTCCTCTTGAAGTTGCCGGCCCCCTCTCCCCACATTAACTCCCCTCCTTCTCAACACCTGAGTCAAGTCTCTCAATTAGGAATAATTTTCCTTTCCCTCTCCTTGCTTGGAATTCAAATTTCAAACCCTAATCCCCCTTCTATTCAAATATGAAATTCAATTTTAGATTTTTGGAAGAGGCTTTTCCTTCCTAATAGTGGCTGACCACCCACCTCCTCTCTCCACCATTGTCTTTGACTTGATACTTCTCCTAAGGAAGGAAGAGAGAAGAGATCACACCACTTTCCCTCCCACACCTTACAAACTTCTCTACTCATGCATGGCGAATCCAGAACGTGACCACGTATTCATTTATGACGACCAAGGCCACGTCGACATCCTCAACTCCCCTTTCTCCGACCTCAACCTTGAGGTTGACCAAACCGTGGAGGATTACGTGGAGAGGATCATCTTCACCCTCGCTGAATCTATTGAGGAGCAACTCTCTTTCGTCCAATGGCAGATTGTCTTCAAATCCTAAGCAAGGTGAATCTTTCCCCTAATCTTTTCCTACCTGATTCTTAATCCAACTTGTGGTTTTAATTGATTCACTACGATCATGTTAAACCTCTCTGCTAAGGCTAGTAAATTATAAGTGAGTGAAGGACTCTTCATAGTGAATAATCTCATTGTTAGCCTAGGGTTTTCTTGCCGGAAATATTTCATGTATGTTATATTTTGAATTATTGATTATTTTGAGATCCTAACCTCTAATCGTGTGACTTGGCCTAAGCTTGTCTCATCCCTTTTTTATTTTATTTCATCGTTTAATCACTACAAGTATTTTATTTAATAAAGCTCTTTAAATTAAATTGTGCAAAGTTCTTTTCTAACATTGCTTAAGCATTTTAGTCCTACATCAATTTCCTTGCTGTCTTTTCCTTTTCCTACTGTCTTCTCATTTTCTCTGTTGTGTTCTCGTTTTCCCTGCTGATTGTTTGAATTTTCTGTTGCTGTTTGGTCTTCCCATGTGGATGTTTGGTCTTCCCATGGTGGCTGTTTGGTTTACCCATTTAGCTGCTCGGTTTTCCTGGAGTTTTCTTGGTTTCCCTTCTGCTGGATGCCCGATTTCTTCCCCTTCTTGTTCCCTGTGCTGTTTGCTTTGACTTCTCCATGAGTAGGCTAATTTGGAGGGGTTTTAGTGGTTGTTTTGGTGGCACATTTATATGGGATAATAAATGACCTTCCCCCATTCTTTCTCCTATAAATTGAGGCTGAATTCCTTTGTGAAAAAAGTTTAGGAGGGTGTGATCATGTAAAAAAAACCCTGACGGTTTTCTTAACATGCGAGCTATCTTCTTCCTATCTTCTAATACTTCTTCTCAGATTTCTTTCTACTTCTCTCCATAGATTCCATTTCATCTGTATCATTCTTTTCTAAAATATTATGAAAACCTGAGGGTTTCTTATAAGCTTGCGAGCTGTCTTCTATCTTACCTCTACCAATTCGTCTCGGACTTCTTTCTACTTTTTCTCTCCACGGTTTCCCTTCCACTTGTATTTTTCTTCTCTAAACTATTATGAATAGTTAGTGGTGTTGTGTTCAGTTATAAATGGTATTAGTTGGTTTGTCCTATCCTTTGAGCACTTTCCTATATTGTGTTTGCATGTGAGATGACCATACATGGTTGTTCTAAGGGTATTTTTAATTTAGTTGTTTGGTTTCTTGTGCGTCTTACTAACTATTTTCTAAGCTTTGTTTCCTACTTAGTTTTCATCATTTTTGTTTGTTTATTTGATATTGAAAGTGTCTTACTTAGTTTGCATTCTTAGTGTTCTCCTACTCAGTTTTAAAACTTAGGTTGCATCATTTATTAAATACATTTATTGCTCATAACATAAATAAACTGAAGTAAGGGCTTCTGCAAAATAATAGAGAATCCATAACTAACAGCTAGAAGATAATGAAGAAAATGAGATTATTGACTTTCTAGTTCTTATGAAAGAGTCATTGAAGGAAGCTTCTTTGCCTCCATCGATGATGCTGTTCTTGTCGGATCTAATGTCACAACAGAAGCTCACGAAGCTCACTGTGAAGGTAGCGATCTTTCTCCCCTTTTGTATGCTTCTTCGACTAAATCCTGTAAATCCAATGAACTCATAGATTTAGTAAATCTGGGATTTAAGGCAACATAGAGAAGAAAATGTATTTAAGATTCTCTGCGATTTAAAGTTGTCATTTTTATTTTTTGACTAGATTTAGGCTATATATCCTGCCACATGGTTAAAACATAACTTTAAAGCTTATGGTAAGTTAAATCCCGTTTTTCCTCTATTTCCCTATAAATCTAAACTTAACTAAATCCCTCTATTCAGCAGACTTAAGTCCTTGACTCCCCTTTCCTCCCTTTCCTCATTGAGTTTATGCCATGAACTCCTTGCTTCTTTGCATGTTCTTGATTCTGTCGATGCCTTCCCCCAAAAATATCCCTTTCTCCTTCACATTTCCTCGGTCTTATCAATGCATTCCTTGGGCGAGCTCTGATCCCGGCTTCCTATTCTCCTTTACACTTCAGTGGTCTTGTCAAGGGCTTTTTCTATTGAGCTGCCATCACAACATCCGAATGCTTGATTTGTCATATAAGGTTTTGGGAAATTTGTTAGGTGCAAGGGGAAGAATCGGGTGGGAAAATTTAGTAGGTGGCTAGGTGCAAAGAGGAGAAGAGGGTTTTGTTTATTTACTCGAATAAGTTATCAATTTTGTGATGTATTTAAGTTTAATTAGTTTAATTAAACACTAATAAAATTAATTATTTTAATCAAAATTTTAACTGATTATTACTATAACTTTAAACAACTAGTTTTTAATTAATTGTACTCATAAATCATTTATTAATTAATTTAGGTCTAATTATCATAAATAAGCATTATTAAATCTTTAATGTTCTCATTATTTTATGTTTAATTCAAATTAGTCTAATTATTGAAATAATTCTGTCATTCTAATTAATTTTAATTATTTTCTATCAATAATTATAATTAAGTATTAATTTAATTATTTTTAAAATTAATTATTTTATAACTAATTAACCCACTCTTCATTCATTTAAATCCTACATATTAAAATTATGTTCCAAGCAACTTACCAAGATTTAGCCACATTTAACATCTATCATGTCAAATAATTTTTAGGATTTAAACTCAGGATTTACTAAATCTACATTATTTGACATGGTACATGTTGAAATTATGTTCCAAGCAACTTACCAAGATATAAAATTATAACTGCGTTAATATATTTATTTCATTTATAATTTTATTGTAAGAGTATTTATGTGCATATAACACTATTTTAAATATTTAAAAGTTATTTAATCAATATTACATATGGGGGATTATTAAATTAATTAATTTATTAAAAATTATGACTATAACTTTATTTGCAGCAAATTAAATAATTTAAAGTATAAGTAAATATAATTTAAAATATAAACATTTGTTTAATCAGAGCTATATTGATAGGTATAATATAATATAACATTTAAATTAAAATAACTTTTAACTTTTAAAATAGAAATATAATCCGCGGTTAGGACATGCAGTTTTTTTTATATATATTAAACATAATAAAAAATAAAAAATTGGAAAACAATTGATTTTGAACTGGCTCAAAATCTACTTGATTTTGACAGCCAATTTCAAGCTTGCTTGCATATGTTCGAACTTTGAGCAAAAATTGAGGATCGTCCTTATCCTAGAATTGACATGGCCTTTGATTACTTGATTCTAAACTGCAGACTTTTTGGGTCTTTTCACAAAACATTGCCAAACATGGCCCAGTTTTTCAGAACAAACTTGTTGGCTTACTGTGATGTAGCTAGCAGCTTAATTTTACAATGAAGAATATCACATACTGATTGCAGATATTTTATTAATGAATACATCATATTTATAAGAATGTTTCCATTTGCTTCTTTTTTGATTAAAACACTGGGTTTAGTTTTTGCTATATTTGTGCATTTAGATTGCATGGAAACATTGAATCCATGGTGATATTATCTTCCGGTGGAGATGAACGTAGCAAAAGGAGAGATTCAATACTGCTGTCATTCCAAGATGCGAAGATAACTGTGTTAGAATATGATGATGCAGCCCATGAATTGCGCACAAGGTAGGAAGATGATTTGCTTTTTTGTATCATCATTATGCTGGGATCGAAATGGATTCCTATTTGAAAAAAAATGAAATTTTATGTCCTGAGGGAAGTTTTATCTTTGAAAATATTGTGATATATTCATCAAGCTCCTCACTATTCTCAACAGCGACCTTCTAAGCTGATCAATTAATTTTCCTTATGAAGCAGTTGGTTCATAGAGTGTGCAACTTTTTTAGGTTTATTTTTCTTGCAGTTCAATGCACTGTTTTGAGGGGCCAGATTGGCATTACTTGAAAAGAGGCAGAGAGTCGTTTTCAAGGGGTCCGACCATGAAGATTGATCCTGTGGGCCGGTGTGTTGGAGCACTGGTGTACGATCTTCAGATGGTTATTATGAAAGCTGCTCAGGTGAATTGTACTTCTTGAGTGGGACTTCAATTTTTTAATGAGTCTACTGGGATCAATTTGTGGTCGCTGGTTCAACTGTATGTCAGTTTTCTGATCTGTTGTCATGCTTGATTTCAAAAAATATAATACACATGACTTGCTAAAGATGAATGGATTTGACTAAAGCAATTTATAAATTGCTTTCTGAATGCCCCTTGCTGTCCGTTTCACTTAAACTCACATCTCCAAGTAATTTTTTATAACTTGATAGATTCTAGTTCTATTTTGCAACTCGTGTAAAACCTATATGGCTGACTCCCTCTAATGAAAACTCCTTTGCAAGGTACCTAGTAGCATTAAATATCATTTTTTTGTCCAGTTATAACGTTTTCTCGGATTTTATTTTTTTAGTTATTCTTTTGGATGCTTTTAATTAAGATACTTAACTGTGGTTTTCTAACCAAAGGTTATTTGTGAATTTATAACCATATTCCTACTTCAGAGCTAGATTTATACATGATGCAATTCTTATGAAATTAAAGCTTCTGGTGGTATTATGGTCACTGTCTATGCAACATCTTCATGCTTAGGCTATCTTTAAAGTATATGTCCTGCAATGAAACAGTTGTTTGACAAACCTGTGGATAGCTATATAGTTATTCAGATTATGTTAACATCTCTATCCATTTGTTTGATTTGATTCTCTACAGTTATTGCGATTTTTCTTGCCATCCTTTAGTATTTTGGAGTAATATTTTGTTTCAATAGCGTGGTATGAATTGCTCCTAATACCACATTGGCCAAGCAGTGCTTTCCACTCCGGTAAGAAGTTGTGGTATTATTTCATAATCGATCAATGCTTGTACTTTGTTGATTTGTTAATTTTCTTATAATACTTTTGAGGAGTACATTCATCATTCAATATTTTTGAGCAATATTTTGTTTCAATCAAAAGGTATGATTTGCTCCGAATCCGACATTGACTGAGCAATGCTTTCCACTTTGGTTAGAAGTTGTGGTATTATTTCATAATTGATCAATGCCTGTACTCTGTTGGTTTGTTACTTTATTTTGTGATGTTGCTTTTGAGGACTACTGTCATCATTGATCCCCACATTTTCTGAGTTTATTTTGTATGTTTATGTAATTTAGGTAAATCGTTATTAACTATGATATCAATTGATTCCCTTGAAAATTTCAGTTTATTTGTGCTTAAGCTTAACCACTAATTTATTTTGTTAATAGGCAGGGCAAGGATTAGCTGTAGATGATGAGCCTTCTAATATGGGTGCAAGTGCTTCTGTTCGTATTGAGTCTTCTTACATTATAAACTTACGTGATTTAGACATGATGCATGTGAAAGATTTCACATTTATTCATGGTAAGTTGTCTGTTTCTCTCCATATATTAATTTAGACTGTTTTTGAACTGAATTCGTACTGTCTGCATATGTTACATTATTTCTCTGCGAAAATGAGTTTAGCATGAACCCCTGCATAGTTGTTAAAAGGCTCGTTCTCCTATTAATGTTAGTTTTTTGTATTTAATATCCAATTTGTTGTACGCTTATTTCTTTGTAAAAGTTATATTGTATTTTTTTTTCTTTTTTTTTTTGTGAACTTTATTGTTCATCAAACTTATTTTTTCTGTTTGAAAACTTTTGGTGCTTCTTTTGTTCTAATTCTGCTTGCTCCAAACACCTGAAACTTTGCTTGATGTTTTGCTTCTCAAGAACATGCCATACTACAATTTTGATTTCATTTTTAAACATAAAATGGTAATCAATAGCTCATGTATGTGCCCCACCTACTCTACGACTAGTGAAAAGCATTTGTGGAGGAACAACATCCTTCGTGAAAGTAGCGGTGACTATTTATTTGAGCCTAACTGATGGGGACATCAGATCATGGAAGGTTTATCAGAGGTGTGGTCACTGATCTACGGTCACGATTGAGTCATTGTATTTTTGATTTATTTCATGTATTTTCTTATTTACGATGTCGTATCGTGTTTGTTTTTATTTAGTTTTCCGTTGTACATTTTTATTAAGGGATGTCGTATGTAAGCTTTGAGGGTGTTGTCATCTTTTCTATTTTGAGTCTTATGTAAGAGGCTATTTAAGCCCCCCTATGTTTCTCTTTGGAAGTTAATGAATGAATGATCAAGTAAAATTTTCGTTTCTCTTGTTTGGCTTCTCATGAGAGCTTGAGACTTTGGAGTGAAATTCCTAGGAGAGGGAGAATTGCGTAGTACCCACCAATCTAGACGAGTCGGGTTCGTGGTTTTCTTTCCTATTTCTTTCCTTTCCCCTCTCACCACCACCAGCCATCATTGCATCCAAGCCCTTCTCCCTCCCCAAGCCATCTCCTCTTCCCGACCGAGCTTCACAAACATCCCAACTAGCTGCCAGCCCCCTTATCCGAATCCCCTCCACCCGCCGGCCCTAGCCCCCTTTCCTCTTTGATTTCCATTGCCTAATTTGGATTGGAATAATTGGGACAGATTTTGAATTCAAATTTAATCAATTTGAAATTTAAAATTTATTTTAGGAAAGTTTCTAAATTAACTCTATTTGAATTTCAAATTTAAATTGGAGTTAATTTAAATCTTTCCTTATTCCTAAACCCCAAGTAGGAAGCCCCAATCACTTTCCCCCAATCCCCTCCCAACCTCTTGATGCCGCCGGCCCCCCTTCAATAAATCCAATTGGATTTATTTCCAAACTCCCCCACCCTTCCCTATTTAATTCCGCTTGCTTTTGGAAAGTATTTGAATTTGAAATTAAATCCAATATAGATTTCAAATTTTCCTATTTCCTCTTAATCCTTTTTGGAAGGATCCTAATTTAAATCAATCAATCAACTCATGATGGATTGATTAAATTAAATCCATAATTCCAAATACATTGCATCTAGACACCCCCCCCACCCCCTATGGATTTTTTTCTCAAATTAAAGTTTCTCCTATTGGAATTAAAGTTCAAATTAATTCATAATCCCTCCAATTGAAAATCTGAAATTTATTTCAGATTTTTCACTTGTTCTTCCCTACTTAACCTACTACTCCTCCCCAACCCTCTTCCCTTGGCCAGCCACACCTTGTCATCCCACTTCAAGTTGAAGAGAAACTTCTTTCTCTTCAACAAAGTTCGAGATTACTAGCACCCCTTGTAGAAGATCACCATTTAGCATTCATGAATGGCCGATCCCAACACTGATTACGGACTTGCTTACGACGAACACGGTTGTGCACATTCTCCATCAACCTTCTTCGATGTCAACCCGAGGATCGACCACACGGTAGAAGACTACATAGAGCGTATCTTGGATACCTTGGTGGAAGCAATCGAAGAGCAATTGGAGATCGTCGAGTGGAGGATTGCAACCGATCCTTGACGAAGGTTTCCTAATCACTACCTTTCTTGTATTTTCTAAGTCTAATCTTTTCGTTGTGATATTGATTGTAATCTCGAAGGTCGCATCTACCTACTTCTACCAAGCTTAGTAAACGTAGGGATTTGGCACATTCATTTGTTTCCTAATCTCATTGTTAGACTAGGGATTTTTGTCGTTGAAAACCACTACGTTTTCATGATGTTATTTTCCTACATTATTTTGATGGTTTAAATCTCTTTATGTGCAATTTAGCCTAAGCGACAGTGACCGCTCTTACGTTTTAATTCTTCATTTTATCTGCTAATAGACCTATTTGTTATTGCTCTAATCAAAAGTAGTGCAAACTCTTCATAAATTTATTGCAAGCATTGTAGTCCTACATCACTAACTTCACAAAGCACATCACAACATTTCCAAATAATGTCCGAGGCTTTATTTGCTATATATTACTTATGTTTTGCTAAAGAAAAAGGATTTGATTTGTATTAGGAATATAGTTTGGAAATCCCCACTCATGCGGGTGATCTCTTTATACTTTATGTGCATCAGGGACACACTTATGGAGCATCCTGTCCATCTATATTAGATTATAACTATTTCATGTAAACCTGCAACAACGCAACCACAGCCCCACATCAATAATCAAAGCTAAGTAATTTTATAACATAGATATTCAATATTCATTTCCTATTTCATCCTTCTAGGATTTCAATGCAAAGTGCAAACTTACCATTTTTATTTCCAACACATTCAATTTGGTTAGTGTGCCCAGGAGTTAGTTCCATGCAACTCAACTGCTCTTATTGCCACGTATTGAATTCTTCTTTTAGGGGCTGTTTGGTTACCTGCAAAGCAAACGCAATGTAAAGTAAATGCAGTGTAAAGTAAATGCAGTGCATTCCAAATACTTTGAGGTTGTTTGGTTGTCTGTAAAGTAAACGCAGGAGAAATGTTTCCCTTGTTTGGTTAGATATATCCAAAGTAAAGTAATAACAGTGCATTTGTAATATTTTTTTTGTCATTATTACTAGTGCATTTATAAAAGTAATCACCGATTGTTTAAACTTTGTTTGGGCTAGCTTTCTTCTTGCTTTCTAAAACAGCTTTTTAGTACAAAAATTAACTAAAAAACCGTTGTAAAAAATAATATGAAAGATGTTCCAAACGAAGCCTTCCAAAACTCTCAAAACCGAGCAAAGTGAGTTATGCGGCATGGATATTTTTACATGCCAACCAATATTTTGTAGTTTCTAAATGCAGGCAAAGCCAAATCTCAATCCACAAAAAAAGACAGATGTAAATTGGCGCTCACTAAGGCTTTCGTTTGGGTCGGCTTCATACTACTTCTAAAAACAACTTTGTAGTAACAAAATAAAACTTTTATACTAAAATACTGGTTTAAGAAGCAACAAGAAACCCAACAACTACTTCATCTCAATCATTAATAACACAAGCACGAGCAATTTGTTGTTGAATTAGTAAGTAAATCAAACCATACAAAAAACTGGTTTAAAAGATATAAGAACTAACACATCTTATTCAGTTCTAAAATCTGATAAAGTTAAAGGCATAACAATGAAAGGAAATACACCTAATACGCACTAAACAGGAAACAACATATACATGATATCAGTTTTTCAAAATTAAATATTTGGTAGAGCTGGTAAGGAACAAAAAACGAAAAATCTCATAAATTGAAGCCAAAGAGGGACCATCTGCTGCTTGAATGTATCCCTCTCGCATGTGATTACATACACCTCATTTATGAAACATAACTAGGGATTGACAGTAAACAACAGCACATAACTGTTCATATTACATAGACCATCCTCTGCCAAATGCTGCAAAATCAAAACAGACAGATACATAAAAAAGTTGATTACAATTACAAAAGATCAGTACAGTTAGAAATTGAAGCATCAGTTACTTCCTAGTTCTTGAAGCACAGCCTCCATTGTTGGTCTCTGGCCTGGAATCTCACTTGTGCATATCAATGCAATTCCTGCCAGCTTCTCTGCATCTGGAATGGAGAAGCACTTGCTGATTTTCTTGTCGATGACGTAGTCAAGTTGGCCGGAGTCTGAATTCCAGCCGTATAGTATCTCCCCTCACCGGCCATGGCAGGAAATAGCTGGGTTGTCGTTGCGGTGCCAGAGTGAAGGTCGATTCCCGATAGGCACACCTCAGCTGCTAGGGTTTGCTGCCGCTTACCTGTCTGCAAACAGATGGACGGCTTACCAATCACTGTATTGCAGGAAATGATAGCCATTTCTAAAAAAGTTATGAATGTTTGGATTACCGGCTTCCATGAGATGTGATGGCATAAAATTTGGAGCGTTGTACAACCTTCCACGATGCGCGACAAACACATATGGGATGCCTTCGGCTGAGAAAGTCTTTTGCGCCACCTTGAGTGCCGGCAAAGTTCTACCGCAGCCAGGCGTGTTTTTGAAACCCGCTCAATTTGAGCGGGTTTTGAAGTCGCGCAAAAGGCCGGTCGCAATACACCCCTAATACTTCGGGGGAATTCCTTATGTTCCGCTCAAAATCAACCAAACGACCAAATCTAAAAAATGCAGGTAAATTATTTACTTTACATTCCTAATTCAGCAAACCAAACAGCCCCTTAGTCCGTTCTTTGCTCATCTTATAGTTATTGGAGTGGCCTCTCTCCATCGTAAAAACCTAATTTTTAGTTATTAGTTCTATCCTCTTTTATATCCATATTCTTTGATGTACACCGCCAAAGTATCTCAATTTATCAAGCATATGCATCATGTATTCACTATTGCTTTCAAAACCACTACGGGTTAGTAATTGAAATGTGGTGGGCCTTTATATATCTGAGATGAATGGAGCCACTAACATGTCCGGAAGCTGAAATTGATTTGGAAGAGCTTCTAACTGGAAGATTAAAAGAAGAATATAAAGAAAAAAATATCAAAACAGACGTTGGTTAATTAAATGGATGCGAATTACGGCTTTATATGGGAATGAATGAAGAAGAGGGAATCACTCCATTTTTTTGTCTTTTTAATTGTTGTTCTATGTGATTGCACGGTTCTGATTCAATATTTTTTTTCACTATGCAAATGATATTGGAAAATGATATTCAGTAGTAGAACTATTGCATTTTATGGATCTAATTGCTTTTTTACCTTTTCCTCTGCATGAGTAATTCCGTAAGCATCTCTATCCGACCATCTCATGCAGGGTACATAGAACCTGTCATGGTTATACTTCAGGAAAAGGAACCAACATGGGCTGGGCGTATCACATGGAAGCATCACACGTGTATGATATCAGCATTAAGTATTAGCACAACATTGAAGCAGCATCCACTAATTTGGTCTGCTGCTGTAAGTTGCATCTCTTTGTTATGTGAATCATGATATTAGTATGTGCGTAACATGTGCAAACGTTAAAAGCTTTGGGGTGTAAATTTACTTCTGATTATGTTCATACATAAGTTCGTGTGCTGATAAATCTGAGCTACTTTAGTTCCTTGGGTAATCATTATGCTAAGGTTTATATGATGGTGGCTTTCATGGGAATTATAGCAAACAGAGTTCTTGAACACTCTCATTGAATTCATTCAAAATTTTGTTTCAAATTTTTTTTACACCCTATCACATTGTTAAATACTTTTCTAATTTTGAATGAATGTTAAAATGCTGTCAGGAATAGTGGGAATAAATTTGATGGTGATCATGTCATTTTTAATTATTCTTGGAAACAATTTTTTTGTAAAATGAGAATGGCTCTGTTAATTTTTTTTTAAATTTTAAAAATTCTCTTATCTTAACAATGAACATAGATATCAGTTGTCATTTTAGTCATCCTTGGTGCTAGCGCTTTGGTTTGAGCAAGATGCCATTTGAGAGCCCCCTTTCCTATTAATTCCTTCAAAAGTAATTGTGCCTTCAAGTGCCTTGTTAGCACCTTTGCTTATAATTGGAGATTCATGAAAATCCCTTTTTAATCTTCAGCAATCTAGAATCATTTCTTTCTGTTATTAAGATTTGTGTGGCAAAACTACTATGGAAAGATTTTTAAAGAAATATATTGGGGAGAAATTGAAGATAAAGTTGTAGAGAATAGAGTCAGATGGTTTGGGCTTGTAACTGAGGGTAGAAAATGCACTGGTAAGAGAAATAGATATAATTAAAATGTATGAATATGGAAGAAAAATGGATGGTCTTGAGGTAACATAACTAGAAGCTATGTAAAAATATTTGTACAAAGTAAAGTTAATTTCACATGTAGCATACAAAATGGATGAATTGGCGAGGATCATATAACCAACCCCTATACTTGGGATAAGGCTAGATTATGATTGATAGATATATTTGCGTGGAATCTATGGTACATGTTGTTAAGCTATCGATGTGTTACTCGAATATCTTTAATTTTCTTTTTCTTTTTGATTGTCAATTTTGATAATTTATGAGCACTAATATCTAGTTTTTCGCATTGTTTTCTCTTCGTTCATCATAAAGGAGAATATCATAAAGGAGAATATATTACCCATCTCCTTTATGTTTTTTCTACTTTTATCGTGTCTTTACTCATTTTTTGTTTGAATAATGGGGATTGTTTGAATTTCACTATTTTGCTTTTTTTTGTAGTAGTAATTGAGATGTTCATGATATTTGTTTTTATGCATAACCAAATAGAATTATTTGCAATATTATTCTTAATAATTTTTTTTAATGTGAAGAACCTGGACCTACTCTCCAACCTAGAGTAGCTCAGTGCAAAAATAAAATAAATCCTTGCTCATACATAGGTTTGTACGAAATGAGCCATGTTCATTGCTCCAGCCCAGAATATGATGGGTTTAGGGTTTTAAATAATAGATTAGATACTAAGGAGGACGAAAGATATATGTATAGGTTTGCTAAACAAAGAGATAAGAGTAGTAATGATTTAATTCAAGTGAAGTATATTAAGGATGAAGATAAAAAAGTGCTTTTATTAAAAAAGGATATTCAACCAAGGCGGATGAGATATTTTGCTAATCTTTTTAATGAAGATTATGATAATTCAATCGACTTAGTGATCTAAGCACCCTAAATGAAAATAAAGATTTTTATTTTTATTGGCGTTATAGTAAAACCAAAGTTAATGAGGCTTTAAAGAAAATGAAGTGTGAAAAAGTTGTTGGACCTAATGATATTCCAATAGTGGTGTTGAAATTCTTAGGAGATGAAGGAATTTCTTGGCTTACTAAACTATTTAATATTATTTTGAAGGCTAAAAAGATGCCAGATGAGTGGAGAATGAGTGTGTTGATTTATATTTTTAAGAATAAAGGTGATACACAGGATTGTGTGAATTATAAAAGAAATAAGTTAATGTGTCATACTTTAAAATCATGAGAGAGGAGTTATGGAACATAGGTTGCGGCGTGGCACTGTTGTTTCTCAAAATCAATTTGGATTCATGCCAGGTAGGTCTACTATGGAAGCTATACATTTATTGAGAGGTTTGATGGAAAAGTATAGAGAGAATAAGGAGGATCTACATACGATTTTTATTGATTTATAGAAAGCATATGATAAAGTTCCAAGAGAAGTGCTATGGAGAATTCTACATTAGGAAAGGGTTCAGAATGCTTATATTTAAGTCATTAAGGATATGTATGCAGGTGCTGTTACTTGTGTTCAAACACAAGGTGGCTTGACCAAGTATTTTCCTATTTCAGTTGGACTACATCAAGGATTAGCCTTAAGCCCATATCTTTTTTCTTTAGTCATGGATGTTCTCACTAGACATTTGCAAAGAGGTTGTACCTTGGTGTATGCTTTTTACTGGTGATATTCTACTTGTTGATAAGTCTAAAGAGGGAGTTGAAGGTAAACTTGAATTATGGAGGTCAACCTTAAAGTCTAAAAGTTTTCGTTTGAGTAGATCTAAAACTGAATATATGTAGTGTAATTTTAGTAATAATAGATCTAGTGGGGGATTGTGACTTTGGGGGATCAAGTCATTAATAAGAGCACACATTTTAGATATCTTGAGTCTATTATTCTAAGTGATGGTGAAATAGATGGAGATATTATTAGTAGAATTCAAGTTGGATGGATGAAGTGGAGGAATGCATCGAGCTTGTTGTGTGATTGAAAAGTCCCTCTCAAACTTAAGGGAAAATTCTATAAGATGGTAGTGAGACTTGCAATGCATAATGGTGCAGAATGTTGGCCATTAAAAGAGAAGCATAATATTAAGTTAAGTGTTGTAGAGATGAGGATGCTCAGGTGGATGAGTGGATTTACTCTTAAAGAGAGATACGAAATGAGCGTATACCTGACAAGGTTGGAGTAGCTCTAGTGGAAGATAAAATTAGAGAGAGTCGCCTTAGATGGTTTGGTCACATAAAATGACGGCCTTCCGATGACTCGGTTAGGGAAGTAGATGTATTAGATTTGACTTATTTTAAGAAAGGTAGAGGTAGATCTAAAAAGACTTGGTTAGGCAATATTAGAAATGACCTTTCTTTATTAGATTTAGATGTGAATTTGACCCTTAACATGACAAAATAGAGGAAAATGATTCATGTAGCCGACCCCACATTTTTTGTGGGATAAAGGCTTGTTAAAGAATTCTCTCTATGGCTTGACTTTATAAATGTTATTTGTATATATTACTTGAATATACTACAAATTTGAATGTCTTTATTTGTAATTTTTATTTTTACAAACCTTGTGCTCTTGATTTGAAGTCATTGTAGATGTCAATTTATTTATTTATGATCCTCATTAAGATTGTATTTATATTTCTTTCTTTTGAAATTCTTCTTTTTGAGAAGATGGGAGCCTTCCATCTTAGTCTCTTTTACCTTAGGTTTTTGTGAGTTTTAGCTTTATCATTGTTCTTTGTACCATAATATTTATGTTTATTTCCATTCTTTTATAATTATTGTTTTTTTCCTAATAATTACATTCTTTATATTTTTCCATGTCTATAAATGTGAATTAGCATTTTTTTTCTAAAAAAGTATTTTAATAGAACAAATAGTCATGTAGTTTAAATTTAAAAAAGTGACCTTTTCATGCTATGTCAAAATAAATGACTTCCATGTTCTGTCTCAGAAATTCTTTAAACACAAGATCAGCTTTTGCAAAGTTGGGGGTTTTAGTACAAGTTGTTGAGGTTAAATTAGGGATACAAATGAACCGAGCTGTGTTGAGTAGGAGCTTGTTTGCAAAAATCGAGCTGGTGCTCGATAGAAGTGTTTGTAGTAGTGCTTAGCTATGGTTTGAGATCGGCTCATTAGCTAATCAAATGAGTCTATTAATGAGCAACTCTATCGAGTAGTTTATTAGTCATATGAACAAACCTATCGAGCTTATTAATGTAAATGCATAAATAAGTAGTTTGTGTTCTTGAACAAAAATAATCCAACATAGAAAAAAACAACAGCACTACAAAATCACATGTTAGATAAATTTGTATTTAACTATTATATAAGCATATTGTCAAGTTTTAGTTGAGCTTCTTAACTAGTTTTTTAATGAGTTTCAAATGATGCTTGTTCAATTAGTTAATTAAATGATCATGATTGAATTTTAATCGAGCCAAATCACAAGTAACTTGTTGAGTGTATTGATCCATTTGTAGCCCTAGGCTAAATAAACTGTGATAAATAAGGATTTGAAAGCGCCCCATCCACAAGAGGCAGTTTTCCCACACTGAAATGGGCTAGCGGAGTCGGCAGTTTAAATTTAAAACCTTGTTAAGTGGCCTAGCCTTGTCTGCAAAAAATGTATGATTTTATCTATCTTGTTAAGGATGCCTGATTTTTATTTGGATCATATATCCTAATGTCATATGATATTAGTATCATATCATATGTTTTGCTTTCTTTCTTGGATTAGTATCTTTCTTTTTCGGTTTCCTGCATGTCTCTGTTTACTATTGTTGAGCTCATAATCTTGTTTGGTAATGGGATGGAATACTTAGTTTCCATTTTTGGTGCTTTTTATTCGTTTGGTATTATTTTTGATTGGAACTTGCAATCCTTTTGCTCTTAGAGTTGGAAGCTTTTGCATAAAGGAGTAGCGTTTCATTTATTTAATCAACATTGCAGAAGGTTTTTCTTCATTTGAGCTACTTTTTATTTATGTTTTCTTTTGAATTGTCTCATTTATCTCAGAATCTTCCGCATGATGCTTACAAGCTCCTTCCAGTTCCTTCTCCCATTGGTGGTGTGCTAGTGATCTGTGCTAATAGCATTCACTATCATAGTCAGGTGATTTAAATCTTTTGTAGTGTATTCTGTTGGTTGATTGGGTATAATTCAGGTTCCACATTTTACCTGCTTTTGTGTGGCGTCCTCATGAATTTTTAATTGTAATTTGCAGTCTGTATCTTGCTCACTCGGTCTTAATAGTTTCTGTGCTCAGCTGGAAAACAGGTTTTCTTGTTTTATTTCTTTAATGCATTGTTTATCTAATTCCTTCTTAGGTATGTTGTTGACCAATGTATAACATATGGCATTTTCGTTTCAAATTTATGTGTTCCTATTGGTATTGTATGGTATATGATATAATGCCTTAGAGAGATGGTGATAATTTATTGTCAAAGCTGGTTTGATTAGTAGTGTGGCTGACTGTCGGAAATTTTTATTTATTGTGCTGTAAATAATAAATAGCTGTGAAAGTATTTTGACCTTTCTGAAATGTATCATGGTAAAAGAGCAGCTAGTGCGATTGTTTATTATGGGAAGTAAAGTTGCTGAGTTTAAAAAAATGGCAATTTATCATCTGTTGCATGTTCAGAATAATTTCATTTATCATACTTTTTATTAAACTTATCCCAACTATCTGAACTTATTTCTGTGAATCCTTATTTTCCATATATTCTTGTTGCATGCTACTTGAGGTGTTATACCTAATTTTTGTAGGATGTTACCTTTGGTCTTCATCTACTTCCTAATCCTTTGAAACACATTTATATGTTTGTCTGGCGGATGTGTTTTATGACATTCGTGATACTTGTTCAATAGATATACTCCAACTGTTCTTCTAATATAATCTTTACTTTATTTATTATTCATAATTTCTCACATAAATTTTAATATATATATATATATATATAATCTCAACTTAGATATCAACGACCTTTTTGCTATGTAACACTCAAATTCATACAAAATTGTTAATTTAGTTGCGATTTGTAAGTCTCTGATAACTTCTTCTTGCATGATTCTCGAGAAGCACTTCTCCATTTCAATCACCAGTCAACTCTAGAAGTTATATCATTGTCCAGATTCTCATTTTTTCTATAATAGATCAAGTTATTGCACCTATGAAATATTTTATTTTCTAATAATATTGATTGATAATTTATAATATCGCACCATTAAAATTGCATATCATGTATTAATTAGAAACACTATATTTTGAACATTCTCTCTATTCTTATTTGCTTTTTAATTAGTTCAGTGGATGTCTTATAGTCACAGCCACACCAAGATGGAGAAAGGGTGAATTGGGTGTGCATTAGGGCACTTTGGACTTCTTTCAAAATTCACCAATTCAAACCATCACAAATAATATACTAGCGGATGCTATATATATAGCAATCAAATGCAAAAAATGTAACACACAATCAATTGTAAAACTATAGGATAATTGATTTGAAATGAGCTTGTGGTGATGTAATTCGGGCTTCTTTTGAAATCCAATAATTTAAACCCTTAGATCGAGTATATTAACTTAAACTATAAATATAGCAATTTGTTGAAAAACATGTTGAGATAAAAAAGTATATATTTTATAGGGGATACATATAGCCCAATTAGTGGCCTTAAAATAGAAAGAAATAAAAACGGACTAATGGAAATAATGGGAAAAAATAAGCACAAATCCAGGGTATTCAAATCGGGAATAAGTTACTAACATAATATAGAAAATCAAGATTCTTGATTTGAACTAGCGGGGTGGGATTTCCTTGTATGGATTTTGCGGTATAGATGGTATGACAACTGTTAGAGGAATTTTTGGATTGATAATTGTTAGGAAATTACCAAAATTTCTGAAGTACTAGGTTCCACCCCGGAGATTTCTGAAAATTGATCTTGAATCGCTGGAGTGCAGGCTTCACATTAGATCTTCTTGAAATGATTCTTGGATTTTGCTGGATTGCTTGGCATAGCCTTGAAGGCTTCCAGAAATAGATACAAGATTTCCACACTCAAGCTTGTAATGTATGTTAATCAAAGCTAGCTTGAAAATAAGAGTCTCTAATTGTTTTGATTAACAGCTTTAGCGGCTATTTGGTCTTCTGAAAAGTAATGCATAATGAACTAGAATATAGTGTAAAAGAAATACAATATATTTAAAATATTTTTTGTTGTTTGGATGAAGGTAAAAAAAATGCAGGTGATTATTTTTTTTGTTTGGTTTGAAGTAAAATGAATGTAATATAAAGCTCAACGATGGTGTGGTTGGTGGCTGATGGCCGGCATCGAGTGGTGGGAGGTGTCCAGTGATAACGACGGCGGGCGGCAAGAGGAGTGTCAGATTGTAGTGTATTTAGAATTTGGTCAAAAATAGGCTAGGTTTGAATATATAAAAAATGAACTACGGAGTGAATTTATACTTAATCAAAATTTTACTCTTCCTTTCTTTTTCATCAATCCAAAACCAAAATTCTCTAAACCATTACATTTTTGAATACTTTGCACTCACTTTTCATCAAACCAAATATCCCCTAGTAAATATATCAACAATTTGATATCATATTGGAGTGTATCTCATCTTGATAAGTTCAATTTTTCTCCTTTATTGAGTGTTTATCAATCTCAACCAATGCTTTAAAAACCGGATCGGACCGGCCGGTTCAATCGTGAACCGGTCACAAGACCGGTCCGGTTCAATCTTAAAACCGCTTCTGCATTGAACCGGTCAGAACCGCCGAACCAGCCCGGTTATGTTTGAACTGGCCGGTTCAAATCATACAAATTTTAAATATTTTTTTAAATAAATAAATTAATATATATTTAAAACATTTGATTAAAGTTATAATATATTTTTTATTATAAACAATTTTGCCCTCAAACCATCATGAAACATTTTCACATGACACCTTCATGTGAGCTCTGTATGCAAGGAAAGTAAAAAGGCTATATAAACAATAACAAGAAAGGGTTTCTAAGGGATGTGGGACTAAAGAAAAGAGTTGAAGAGTATGAGTTCATAGTATATATAATGGCTATAAAACATATGTTTAAACAAATTTTTTAATTAATTATTTTTGATGTGAAAGATAATTATTTATTGGTTAATAATAAAAATTTATTTAATTTTACTTAATTATATAAGTTTTATGTTTCATAATTTTTTTTTAGTTTAATTTTTTATCTCATACTTTGAATGATAATATTATTATTATGTTAATTTTATTAAATTTAAATAATGCTTATTATTTATTACATCATCCGGTTCGACCCTGGTTAGACCGGTCGAATCGTGAACCTTTCCTTCTTCCGGTTCGTTGTCCGGTCCGATTTTTTGAACCTTGATCTCAACATTACTTCTTCGTATCATGAACGGGTTTCTTAGTAATGCTAATTGTAGCTATATTATCATTCATCATCATCATCATTAATTCTATGGTTTAAACTTTTTGTTCTTCAAGAAGTCATTTAAACCATATTGCTTTGTAAATTTCATCAACCATGACTTTGAGTTTCACTTCAGCCCTATTTCTAGCCACAACATATTATTTTTTTACTTATCCAAATGACTAAAATTTTATATTTAAATGAACAATAACTAGATTTGGATTTATGATCAGTGATAGATTATATCCAATCAGCTTTAGTGAATATTTCAAAACTCCTGTTTATTTCTTTCTCAAAGAATAGACCTTCTCATTGCAACCTTTTAAGATATCTTAGTGTCATGTGTATGACTTCAAGGTGTTCCGTTGTGGTTTTATTTATGTATTGACTATCTAATCATAAATTGGCATCATACGTGAGTTCTAATGTGAGAAAGGTAGATTAGCTTTTGTACTAATTGGTTGTATATACCTTTGCCAACATGTGTTGTATAATTGTTGGACCCAATGTTATTGAGAGAATTCTTTAGAATGTTAACATGTTTGCAACCGGTCATATTGGTTTCTTTTAGTAGGTCCATACTTCATAGTATATTTTTGTTGGGCGATCGATACATGCTTCTTTGTAGGGCTACAAACGAACCGAGCCGAGCCGAGCTTAGACATGTTCATGTTCGAGCTCGTTTGACCAGACCATGTTCAAGCTCGGTTCGAAATTTGCCGAGCTTTTTTGTTCGCTGTTCGAGTTCGCGTTCGTTAAGATATACACTGTTCGAGTTCAGTTCGCGTTCATGTTCAAGCTCAAGCTCGTTTATTAAGCTTGACGAGCCTCTAATCGAGCCGCTTGTTAACTCTTATCGAGCGGTTAACGAGCCGAGCAAGACATAAAACAATTTATATTAATATATATTCATTAAACCGAGAAGCTCGCCGTCCAACCAGCCAGCAAATCCGAACAGGCCGATCCCGCCCCAGCCCGCAGTGCTTAGATTGGCTCAAAGATGCTTTGATTTTATAAAACACAACTAGTTACCTCTAGGCGGTGTGGTACTAAATCCCCTACAGGTTTTTTTTTAAGTTGTTGACTTGTTGATGCCACGGAAGAGAGAGAGAGAGAGAGAGAGAGAGAATCAGGCGTGAATAAGATAATAAAAAAATGAGAGTGTGGGCGGGAGGAGTTTTTTTTTTTAATTTTTGAGTGGGAATATTTGGGTCGGAGCATTAATAGTTATATCTTAATGAAGAGAGAGAGAGAGAGAGAGAGAGAGAGAGAGAGAGAGAGAGAGAGAGAGAGATGTTAGTTTAAAACTTTTAAATTAAAAAAAAAAGTGAACCTTTCATGCTATGTCCAAAATTAAATGGCTTCCATGTTCTGCCTCCAGAAATTTCTTTAACACAAGATCAGCTTTTGCCAAAGTTGGGGGTTATTAGTAAAGTTGTGAGGTTAAATTAGGGATACAAATTGAACCGAGTGTGTTGAGTAGGAGCTTGTTTGCAAAAATCGAGCTGGTGCTCGATAGAAGTGTTTGTAGTAGTGCTTAAGCTATGGTTTGAGACGGCTCATTAGCTAATCAAATGAGTCTATTAATGAGCAAAACTCTATCGAGTAGTTTTATTAGTCATATGAACAAACCTTATTCGAGCTTATTAATGTAAATGCATAAATAAGTTAGTTTTGTGTTCTTTTGAACAAAATAATCCAACATACGAAAAAAACAACAGCACCACAAATCAACAAATATTAGATAAATTTGTTATTTAACTATTATATAAGCAATTGTCAAGTTTTAGTTGAGCTTCTTAAAACTAGTTTTTTTTAATGATTTTCAAATGATGCTTGTTCAATTAGTTAATTAAATGATCATGATTGAATTTCTAATCGAAGCCAAATCACAAGTAACTGTTGAGTCCGTATGATCCATTTGTAGCCCTTACGGCTAAATAAACTGTGAAAATAAGGATGAAAGCGCCCCATCTTACAAGAGGCAGTTTTCCCACACTGAAATGGTGCTTAGCGGAGTCGGCAGTTTTTAAATTTAGAACCTTGTTAAGTGCGCCTTAGCCTTGTCTGCCAAAAAATGTATGATTTTATCTATCTTGTTAAAGATGCCTGATTTTTATTGGAATCATTATATCCTAATGTCTTATTTGTTGCTCATGTTTTGCTTTCTTTTCTGGATTAGTATTCTTTCTTTTTCGGTTCCTGCATGTCTCTAGTTGTTTAGTATTGTGAGCTCAGTAATTCTTGGTTTTGGTAATGGGATGGAATACTTAGTTTCCATTTTGGTTGCTTTTTATTCGTTTGGTATTATTTATTGATTGGAACTTGCAATCCTTTTGCTCTTAGAGTTGGAGAGCTTTAGCATAAAGAGTAGCGTTTCATTTATTTAATCACCATTGCAGAAGGTTTTTCTTCATTTGAGCTACTTTTTATTTATGTTTTCTTTTGGATATTGTCTCATTATCTCAGAATTCTTCGTCTGATGCTTACAAGCTCCTTCCAGTCCTTCTCATGGTGGGTGTGCTAGTTGATCTTTGCTAATAGCATTCCACTATCATAGTCAGGTGATTTTAAATCTTTTGTAGTGTATTCTGTTGGTTGGACTTGGGGTATAATTCAGGTTCCACATTTTACCTGCTTTGTGTGGCGTCCTCATGATGAATTTTTAATGTAATTTCAGTCTGTATTCTTGCTCCCACTCGGTCTTAAAATAGTTTCTGTGCTCAGCTGGGGAAAACAGGTTTTCTTGTTATTTCTTTAATGCATTGTTTATCTAATCCTTCTTAGGTATGTGTTGACCTAATGTATAACATTATTGGCATTTTCGTTTTCAAATCTGTGTTCCTGAATTGGTATTGTATAGTATATGAATAATGCCTTAAGAGAGATGGTGATAATTTTGTTGCAAAGCTGCTTTGATTAGTAGTGTGGCTGACTGTCGGAAATTTTTTATTTATTGTGCTGAGCGTAAAATAATAAATAGTAAGAACGGCCACTGTGAAGTATTTTGACCTTTCTGAAAATGTATCATGGTAAAGAGCAGCTAGTGCGATTGGCTTTATTATGGGGAAGTAAAGTTGCTGATTTTTAAAAAAATGGCAATATCATTCTGTGCATGTTCAGAATAATTTTCATTTATCATACTTTTATTAAACTTATCCCAAACTATCTGAACTTATTTCTGTGAATCCTTATTTTTCCATATATTCTTGTTTGCATGCTACTTGAGGTGTTTATACCTATTTTTTGTAGGATGTTACCTTTGGTCTCATCTACTTCCTAATCCTTTGAACACATTTATTGTTGTCTGGCGGAATAGTGTGTTTTTATGACTTCGTGATACTTGTTCAATAGAATATCACTCCAACTGTTCTTCTAAATAATCTTTTAACTTTTATTTTATTATCATTAATTTCTCACATAAATTTAATATATATATTATATTATATATATATATACTATTATATATATATAATCTCAACTTAGATATCAACGAACCTTTTGCTATTGTTAACACTCAAATCATTACAAGATTGTTAATTTAGTTGCGATTTGATTAAGTCTTCTGATAACTTCTTCTTGCATTGATTCTCGAGAAGCACTTCTCCATTTCAATCGCAGTCAACTCTAGAAGTTATATCATTGTCCAGAATCTCATTTTTACTATAATAGATCAAGTTATTGCACCTATGAAATATTTTATTTTCTAATAATATTGATTGATAATTTATTAATTTCGCACCAATTTAAAAATTGCATTATTATGTATTAATTTAGAAAAACACTAATTTGTACATTCTCTCTAATTCTTATTTGACTTTTTAATTAGTTCAGTGGATGCTTTATAGTCACGCCACACCAAGATGGAGAAAGGGTGAATTGGGTGTTGCAGTAGGGCACTTTGGACTTCTTTCAAAAATCACCAATTCAAACCATCACAAATAATATACTAGCGGATGCTATATTATAGCAATCAAATGCAAAAAATGTAACCACAATCAATTGTAAAAACTATAGGATAATTGATTTTGAAATGAGCTTGTGGTGATGTTATTCGGGCTCTTTTGAAAATCCAATAATTTAAACCCTTAGATCCGGAGTATATAACTTAACTATTAAAATATAGTGATAAGAACGGAAACGAATTGGCTTTGCTTACGGAGAGGATCTCCTCTCCAAAATCTGAAATTCATCAAGCTGTTATGGCTAGGAAAAATTCCAAACAACAACTATACGAGAGCATTGGATAGCAGTATGAGGCATTCTGGCAGCCAAGCTACAGTGGAACTTTCCTTTGATGGGGAATTTCCTGGACAGCAGCAATTTTGAAGTTCACGTTGCTGGGAAACAAAATTAAATACCGTTGCTGGAAATTCGATGGCTGCAGTCTTTAGCAGGGCAGAATACTCAATGTCAAAGGAGTTTGGGAAGAATCTGTGGGCAGGGAGTAAAGTATACGGGCCAGAGAAGTTTTGGGCCAGCAGGAAATGTATGGGAGATTATTCCCAAAGTAAAAGGAGGCGTTTTGGAAAGACTAAGAGGTGGGAAAGATTTTAGAGGGAATGTCCAGCAATGGGCCAGGCCTGGTATGTGGTTTGGGAGGATTTATGAATTTATTTCCTTAATCCTGAAATCAGGTTTTTTAGGAAATAAATTGGCTAGGCAGCTCAGTAAATTCCGGTTCTTGAAATTGGGAAATCTTTCCAAAGATAAAGGTAGGGAGTTTCAAATTCCTGTTGTAATCTCCTTAGATTAGGAAATTAATTCAGTAGAGCAAGGCAAGGGAATTATAAGGAAGGGTAATCAAGAGGTGGGCTATGAGGGGGGTTTCGCCAAGAAGAACCAAGGGAGCAATTAATGTGGAGATTTAAGGCTCATTGATTTGAATTTAAAAATGTTTCAAAATTCCGAATTTAATTTCAGTTTTGATTTGAAAATGGGGGGAGCTTAATTTGAAATTGATTTCAAATTTAAGAGGCCATCAATCTTAATTGGGGCATTAATGGGAGGAAACTCACATGGTGGCCGGCGGCATGTTTAGAAGAAGAGAGGGAGGGGATTTGGGCAATGTTTTGGGGAGCTTCCAAGAAGAAAAATGTATTTGAAGGTTATGACTCAGATCCAAGACTTCTTGAATTTTAAAATTTGAATCATTGCATAACACTTTTCCTAAATCAAGGAATTCCAAATTTGGAAAGAATTGAAATTCAAAAATTTGAATTTTCAAATTTGAATCAATCCTTTTTCTAATTTCATCGTAGGGTGAATTATGGAAAATCCATGAAAGATTATTGAGATTTACCGTCATTGGTGGGAAAAAGATGGGGTCGGGATGAGGCTTAGAAATCCGGCGGGCCAAACGGAATGGGGGGAAGGAAGAAGATTGAAGTAACGACGTAAGAGCCAATAAGAAGGAACAAAAGCAAATAAACAAAAATATCAAAGATTACAACCCGCGAGCCCGGACACATCCTGCGGCTGACGGTACTACGTTGCCCTTCTCCAAGGGACTTCACGCCCGAGCCCGGACCCATCCTGCGGCTGGTGGAAACTCCGACTCCCTCCCATAGGGATCACTACCGTTCTTTCCCAAAGAAACCCAAGTGCAAAACGCAAATTTTTTATTTAATATGCCATTCACCACCTAATGCATGAGAAGAGGCCTCTCCCTTATATATATAGGCCGTAACTCCAAATAAAAAAAAGGACACATATTGCCCCTTGGGCTTACATTAAGACCAAGAGGGTAAAAAAGGAAAATTTGCAAAATTAATCAAAATACACTTAATAAACTTAAATAAACACAAAGTGATCTCGGTCTCGATTCTTCAGCTCCTCGGATAGCTGGCTTTGTTGGATGTCCGTCATAATTCTCCCAGGGTGGAAAAGGGACTCGACTCCGTCGAGTTCGCGTCCCGGAGTGAGCAACCATGCTCTGATACCAAACTGATAAAGAATGGAAACGAAGGCTTTGCTTACGGAGAGGATCTCCTCTCCAAAAATCTGATTCAACAAGCTGTATGGTTTAGGGAAATCCAAAACAACAAACTTACGAGAGCATTGGAACAGCAGTATGAGGATTCTGGCAGCAAAGCTACACTGACTTTCCTTTGATTGGAAATTTCCTGGACAGCAGCAATTTTTTGAGCTTCACGGTGCTGGAAACAAATAAACGTGCTGGAATTCTATGCTGCAGGTCTTTAAGCAGGCATAATTACTCAATGTCCAAAGGAGTTTGGGAAGAGATCTGGGAGGGATTTTTAAAAGTATACGGGCCAAGGAGAAAGTTTTGGCCAGCAGGAAATTATGGTGGAGATTAATTCCCAAAAGTAACAGGAGGCGTTTTGAAAGATCTAAGAGGTGGGAAAGATTTTAGAGGAAATTCCAGCAATGGGCCAGGCCGTATGTGGTGTTGGGAGGATATGAATTATTTCCTAATCCTGAAATCAGGGTTTTTATGGAAATAAATTGTGCTAGGAGCTCATGGTAAATTTCGGTTCTTGGAAATGGAAATCTTGTTCCAAAGATAAAGGGTTAGGGAGTTTAGATTCCTGTTGTTTAATCTCCTTAGATTAGGAAATTAATTAGTTAGAGCAAGGCAAGCGGAATTATTAAGTTTAAGGTAAATCAAGGGAGGTGGGGGCATGAGGGGGGTTTCAGCCAAGCAGAAACCAAGGAGCAATTAATGGGAGATTTAAGGCCATTTGATTTGAATTTAAAAAGGTTCAAAATGCCGAATTTAATTTCAGTTTTGGATTGAAATTGGTGGGAGGCTTAATTTGAAATTGATTTCAAATTAGAGGCCATCAATGCTTTAATTGCGGGGGCATTAAATGGGAGGAAAACTCACATGGTGGCCGGGCGGCATGTTAGAGAGAGAGGGGGGGTGATTTTGGGCAATGTTTGGGGAGCTTCAAAGAAGAAAAATGTATTATGAGGTTATGGACTAGATCCAAACTTTCTTTGAATTTAAATTGAATCATTGCATAACACTTTCCCTAAATAGAATTTCCAAATTTGAGGAAAGAATTGAAAATTCAAAAATTTGAATTTCAAATTTGGAATCAATCCTTTCTAATTTTTCTCGTAGGGTGAATTATGGAAAATCATGAAGATATTGAGATTACCGTCAGGGGGAAAAAAGATGGGGTTTTCGGGTTGAGGCTAGAAATCCGTAGCGGCCAAACGGAGATGGGGGAGGAAGAAGATGAGATAACGACGGAAAGGAGCAATTAAGAAGGAACAAAAGCAAATAAACAAAAAATTATCAAAGATACAAACCGCGAGCCTGGGAACACATCCTCGGTGACGGGTTACTACGTTTGCCCTTCTCCAAAGGGACTTCACGCCATTGAGCCCGGACCCATCCTCGCGGCTGGTTGGGAAACTCCGACTCCCTCCACAAGGGATTCACTACCGTTCTTCCCAAAAGAAACCCAAGTGCAAAATCCGCAAAAATTTTTTATTAATAATCCATCATTACCTAATTACCATGAGAAGAGGCCCTATTTATGGCCTCAAAGAAAATAAAAGACATCATTTTGCCCCTTGGCTACATAAGACAAGAGGGTTAAAAAGGAAAAATTAGCAAAATTTAAATCAAAATCACTTAATAACTAAAATAAAACAAAGTGATCTCGGTCTGTCGACTTCAAGCTCCTCGGATAGGCATGGATCGGTTGGATGTCCGCATAATATTAGCAATTTGTTTGAAAACATGTTGAGATAAAAAAGTATATATTTATAGGGGATACATATAGCCCAATTAGTGGCCTTTAATAGAAAGAAATAAAAACGGATACTAATGGAATAATGGGAAATAAATAAGCACAAATCCAGGGTATCAAATCGGAATTAAGTTACTAACTAATATAGAAAATCAAGATTTCTTGATTTGAAACTAGCGGGGTGGGATTCCTTGTATGGATTCTGCGGTATACTGGTATGACAACTGTTAGAGGAATTTTGGATTGATAATTGTTTATGAAAATTACCAAAATTTCTGAAGTACTTACGTTCCACCCGAGAGATTTCTGAAAATTGATCTTGAATCGCTGGGTGGCAGGCTCCACATTAGATCTTCTTGGAAATGATTCTTGGATTTTTGCTGGATTTGCTTGGCATAGCCTTGAAGGCTCCAGAAATAGATCACAAGATTCCACACTCAAGCTTTGTAATTATGGTTATACTCAAAGCTAGCTTGACTCAAGAAGTCTCTAATTGTTTTGTATTAACAGCTTTAGCGGGCTATTGGTCTTCTGAAAAGTAATGCATATTGAAACTAGAATTATAGTGTAAAAGAAATACAATATATTAAAAATTATTTTGTTGTTTGGATGAAGGTAAAAAAAATGCAGGTGATTACTTTTTTTGTTGGCTTTGAAGTAAAATGAGATGTAATATAAAAGCTCAACGGATGGTTTGGTTTGGTGGTGATGGCCGACATCGAGTGGTGGGAGGTGTCTAGTGATAACGACGGCGGGCGGCAAGAGGAGGTGTGTAGTTGTATTTTAGAATTTGTCAAAAATAGGCTTAGGTTTGAAATATATAAAAAATGAACTTCGGAGTGAATTTAATACTTAATCCAAAAATTTTACTCTTCCTTTCTTTTTCATCAATCCAAAACCAAAATTCTTCTAAACCCACTTACATTTTGAATACTGCACTCACTTTTCATCAAACCAAATATCCCCTAGTAAATTATTCAACAATTTAGCCTCATCACTCATTTCGGCAGTGCTCAATCACATCCATCTCTTGATCCCGATTCATATATGCCCACTCTAATGAACGCATCAACCCAAAAGTGTTTATCTCTAATGCTCATACCCATGCTTTTAACACAAATCCGCAACGACCCGGAGAACCGGCCAGGTTCAAAATCGCATCCTAGAAACCCTCGGATCAACAAAGAACCGAGTCTCGAGCCGATCAGTACTTAAAACCGCTCTCTGCATTGAACCAGGTCAGAAACGCACCGAACCGGCCCCAGGTAATGATCTCCTGAAAAACCCGGCAAACCGGATTACATAATCATCACAATTCTTAAATATTTCTTGTTTAAAATAAAATAAATTAAATATGTATCCTATTAAACATTTGATTATACGAAAAAACATAATAAATATACTTTTTATTATAAACAATATTGCCCCAAATCATATGACATACTTCACATGAACTGCATGTAAGAAGCTCTGTATGCCAGGAAGTAAACAAGGCTAATACAAAACAATAATCAAGAAAAGGGTTAAAGGATGTGAAGACAAAAGAAAATGAGATTGAATAAGCTAGATTATGAGTTCATAGTATATATAATGGCTATAAAACATATCGTTATAAACAGTGTTAATTAATTAATTATTTTTTGATGTGAACAGATAATATTTAATGGTTTAACTAATAAACATTTACTTATTATTTATACACTATAAAAAAATAACTTTAATCATTAATAATTTTATCTACTTTAGTTAATGATTTTAGATTATACAATTTATAAAATAACTTTGCTACATACAACATATCATAAACACTTTTACAAAATATATTAACATATAATATAAAATAAGAATATTTATATAAATTATATAAACTTATTATAGAATTCTAGAACTTATATTAAATATGTAACAATAATGAGTAATAATTTATATTAATTTAAATTAATATGGTTATATGTAAATTCAAATTCCAAATTTAAAATTTGGAAAAAATATATTAAAATCTTAAAACTATCATTAATTTATTTTGGTTATTTTATGAAGGGTTGAGAATCTTTTAATCTATATTAGATTAATTTTTTTTTCTTTTATGTGAGATTTTAAATAATTACTCTATTACTAATATATAAGTTTTCATGTTTCATAAATATTTATGAGTAATTTTTTGTCTCATAACTATTGATATGATAATATTATTATTATGTAAATTTACTTAAATTTAAAATAACTGCTTATTATTTATTACATCATCCCGGTTCGACCCCGGTTTAGACCGGTGATCGAACCTGTGAACCTTTCTTCTTCCGGTTCGTTGTCCCGGTCCGATTTCAAACTTAACTCAAATTACTGTTCGTCCATACGGCTAATCCACTCAGCTTTCTCATTGCTAATTGTACCTATATTATCATTTATCATCCATCATCATCATTAATTCTATGAGTTTAAAACTTTTTGCTTTCTTCTAAAGAAGTCATTAAACCACTTATTGCTTTGTAATTCATTCAACCATGACTTTATGTTTGCACTATCAGCCCTATTTCTAGCCCAACACTATTATTTTTTACTTATCAAATGACGTAAAATTTCTAACCTATAACTATATATATATATAACTATATTACACTATACATATATAATACATAAATATATTATACCCTATATACATACATATAATATATACTACTAACACCCCCCACCCAACACACAAAACACACCAAACAACTAATATATATATATATATATATATATATATATTAATTTTTTATTTTTTACATTTTTATTTCTTCGAAACTAAAATTTCATATTTAAATAGAACTACTAGATATAATGGAACTTTATAGATCAGATGATACAGCTAATAATCCATCAGCTTTAGTGAATATTTCAAAAACTCACTGTCTTATTTCTTTCTCAAAGGGAATAGCACCACTTTTCTTCATCAACTGCAATCCTTTTCAAGAAATATCCTTCTAGTCGTAATGCTGTTATCCGACTCCTCAAAGGTTGCTTCCGTTAAAGTGGTTCATAATTTATGTATTGACTATTAAATCATAAATTAGGCACCGTCATACGTGAGTTTCTATGTTGAGAAAAGGTAGATAGACTCTAACGAACTAATGGTATGTAATACTACCTTTCCAACATTGTGTATGAAATATAAAATTAGTTGGCCATGTTATTGAAGAGATTCTTATGAATGTAACATGTTCGCAAAACGGATACATATTTGTGTTTCTTTAGTAAGGTCATTACTCCAATAGCTCCACAAAAATATTTAAGTATAAGGCGCGATCCGATACATGCTTATTTGTAGGGCTACAAACGACCCCGAGCTGAGCCAGAGCTTAGACATGGTTCATGTTCAGCTCGTTTGACCAGACCCATGTATCAAGCCTCAGGTTCGAAATTGCCGACGCTTATTATTGTTCGCTGTTCGAGTTCGCAAGTCGTTAAGATATACAACTGATTCGAGTTCAAGTTCGCGTATGTTCAAGCTCCAAAGATCGTTTATTTAGCTTGACGAAGCCTCCTTCGAGCGCTTTGTTAAACTCTTATCGAACCAGTGATGTTAACTAGCCGAGCAAGACATAAAACAATTTTAATTAATATATAATTCAATTAAACGAGATCAGCTCGCCGGTCCAAACCAAGACCGCAAAAATACCGAACAGGACCGATCACGACGCGCCCAAGAGCCAGACCTGCACTAATACTACCTAGAAATGGCTCATAAGATTTGCCATTTGATTTTAAAAAAACAAAACTAGTTAACCTCTAGAGCTCGAGCTGTGGTACTAAAATCACACACCTAAGCGTATTTTTTTAAATGTACTATGTTGATGCACACGGAAGAGAGAGAGAGAGAGAGAGAGAGACAGAGAAGAGAGAGGAATCATAGCCGATGAATAAGGATAATAAAAAAAGTGACTGATGTAGTGGCGGGAGAAGTTTTTTTTTTTTTTTAATTTTAATAGTCGGGAAATTTGACGGCTCGCGAGATTAATATTATATCTTTAATGAAGAGAAGAGA
>NW_021319405.1:238405-273794 GCF_001605985.2 Dendrobium catenatum
GAGAGAGAGAGAGAGAGAGAGAGAGAGAGAGAGAGAGAGATAATTAGGTGTGAATCGGGATTATAAAAAAATGTGAGTGTGGGCGGGAGGAGTTTTTTTTTTGAGTCGGAATATTTGGGCCGGAGCATTAATAGTTATATCTTAATATATTATTAATTAAATAACGGTATAATAGTTAAATAATATTAAATATATTATTAGTTAAACAGTAATATAAACTAGCTTATTTATAAATGTTAAATTTCTTTTTAGTTAATAGTTAATTTTTTTTTAATTAAATAAGAAATAATCGAGCTTTTTAATCGAGTTTTTTAACGAGCATGTTCACGAGCTCTAAACAATCTTGTTCGTGAACATAAACGAGCCGAACGTCAGGGTGTTCAAGCTTGTTTATTTAGCTATCGAGTACTGTCAAAGTTGTTCAAGCTTGTTCATTTACCTTATTAAACGAACATAAATGAGCACTTATCAAGCCGAACCACGAGTAGCTCGTCAAACGCTCGGTTCATTTGCAGCCCTACTTCTTTGATCTTGCTACCAAGGAAATACTTCAAGAACTTGATATCCTTGATTTTTTTTTAACTTGGACACTTTTTAGTTTACTAATTTCTTCACGATTGCTTTCTTAAATAATATCATCAATATATTTAATAAGATTGTGATTTTACTTGTTGGTGCTTCTTTACAAAATGTGATCAGAATGTCCACGCCTTTTAATAATTGTAGTGAATTGATCGAACCAAGCTCCTGGTGATTATTTCAGATCATATAAAGATTTCTTGAATTTATAGACTCAATTTTTATAATTAGTAGTTTCAAAATTGTTGGCCCACATTGAGCTTCAAAATCAATTTGAACAAGTGTGACAAGAACACCAATCGACTAACACAATGTCGCATGAAACGAGTTTTAAACATCTTGATTGCGATCGAAAAACTCAAACGGTGATTGCTCGCAAAATAGACTGCGCTTGCATGTTTGCAGCATTGAAATCATTGAAAAACTTCTATGATATATTTGATCAAACACGATGAAAACCAAGAACTGGCACTATGACGTTGCGTAAAGTCACCTGGATGTTGCCTATTCAAGTAACAGATTGTGGCTACATGCTCAGATCATCAAATTTATCCAAATTCCAAAATGATCTCTCACACATGCATCAAGCATGATGAAAATGAATGAGTATAGATGCGACATGGCATGAATGTTTGTCGAATGTACATGTTTTCAAAATGGACTACACCGATGTGTTCGAACATCAAAATTATACGTGAAGACACCCATATTGCCTAGATTGTTGTACGAATTCAAAATGCAAAATTGCCCACGCACGAGGCGACAATATGAATTTTGTGATGCACAAATGCTGATAATGCATGAAAGAGAGTCAATATACAAAGAATTCATTTTTTAGATATCAAAGTTATTATAATTTTAGTATCAATATTACTAATGATATTATTATTAAAAAATAAAAAAATTCAATTAAAATCCTTTTAAAATCCTTAAAACTATGGGAGAGTTATGGAGCATAGGTTGTGGCGTGACACTAATGTTTCTCAAAATCAAATTGGATTCATGCAAGGTAGGTCTACTATGAAAGCTATACATTTATTGAGGGGTTTGATGGAGAAGTATAGAGAGAATAAGGAGGATCTAATGTTGTTATGAGGATAGTGTTTTTATTTTATAATTTTGTTTCATTTGTTCGACTTTTTGTTTGTTTGGATGTTTGCATTCTAGATTGAATCGAGTTTGGTTTCAATTGTCCTAGTGTTCTCCTATCTTGACTTTCTAGTTTGCTTGCATCACGAAATTTTGCAATAAGTACTCATAATGCGGTTCTAAATATTTTATAAAATAATTCTTGATTCACCTGTAAACACAATTAATTAAAATATTTTGTGACTTTTAAATATTTTTTTTGAAATTTTAATAGTGTGTTCATCTCTTTAGGAGAAATGATAAATAAAGTTTTAACGATCTACAATGAATTATGATAAACTCAAACACACTAAGCTATCTTGACCTTTAAGATCTTTATTCTTTACTTAAGTCTTCAGATCTTAAACTCTTGATCTTGTCTTCTAATTGAGCAATCTTTTAAGTCAGCCCAGTGAAGTCATCATCATCTTCATGCTTGTTGTAGAATGGTAACAGTGTAAGCAAATAGTCAAACCATTAGATGACACCCCACAAGGTTTGCTATTTTCAAATTAATGGTGTTAACATACATTAGTCAGATGGGATCAACGTGTCTCACTGATTATTTCTATGTCATCTACAAAAAATATACACCATGACACCTTATTATGAATATTATTATAAGCATAATCATGACCACTAAAAAAATATGTGGGCTCAATATGATCCTTAATGTAATTTTATTGTAATTGAAAAACTCTTTGGTCACATTACAACAACTTGTAATAATAGTTAGTGCTCAACCATGCATATATTTAATGGACACCAATCAATTATGACCACACAACTACTTTTGTTTGTCCTCTTTTCCTTCTTATGCAATAATCCTCCTGTTCCTATTTTTTTCTGTTCCTCTCATCACCACATTCTTCCCCACCCTATTTGCATGTTGTTTGTGCTGTTTGCTGGCCCTTCTCTATTACCAACTTCTGCTATCTACCATCTTCGCTACTGCTGCTGGTATTGATCTCTTTACCTCTTATCATGTCCATACCGTCTTTTTACATTTGGATGATATTATTCTGATTACTTCCTATCTTCCACCATTTGCTTTACTGATCTTCTGCATTTTAGATTTTTTTTTCCTTGAAAACTTAGTTTCTTTCACTTGATTTCAGATAGTCTAATGTAATATTTTTCATATTTGGAGGGTCAATCATCCATTCAATTTGTTTGGTTTGTATGCAACATAGACTATTGGTTTCGCTATTCAAGTTTGTTGTGGGAACGAGGTTAAATTGCGTTTTTTGAAGAATTTATCCTTTTTTATGCTTTGGTGTACAATGCCACGATCAGTTGTTTGATTTGCTTTTAGGTGTTTTTTTTTTTTTTGACTTTGTGCTCAATCAACATGTTCATGTGAATTAATGACTTATGGTTAATTGCATCACATCCATAATTGGAGATGATTTCATTTTTTTTTCTTTGATCGGAATTTGCTGACATGTCTAAGCAATCAATGTTATTTTAAATTGGATATTTCACATCTTCTGCATCCAATAATCCCACATCTATTTTTTCACTTTTTAGAGCTTTTGCGGAAGAAATTAATGAGTGTAACGGATCAAAACATGATCTTGTATTTTGTGAATAGTATGATTTTTTAAAATTCATATTATTTATTTTTTATGTAATTGAGTTGACTTATGTTTTAAATTTATCGAAGTTGGTGTGATGGTCTTTGTGTTTGTCCATGACAGTTGTGGACCTATGGTCACGCTTTCAAGAAAATCAGTTTTTAATTGAATTTCAGCTTGGACATGCCAAAATCAAATTTCACTGTGGAGCTTGATGCTGCAAATGCCACATGGCTGTCACATGATGTTGCTATGTTTTCATCCAAAACAGGAGAACTACTACTGCTAACGTTGGTAAATGATGGGAGGTAGGTTTTTTTTTTGGGAAAAAATATGTGCTCTTGTTTATTGATGATGTTTAGGTTTTGTTGGCATAATAGGATATAACTACAAACTCATCCATGGTTTGAGACCTTGATGGAGTCTCATGGGATTAACACTATGCGAACACACCCTGAACCGTTTCCTGCATTTCTTCTGACATTTGGACATGATGAGAGAGTTTTTCCTTTTTTTTTGTGTTTTAGGCGTTTTAGTTATAATTTTTGCCATATTTTGACTTCGTGGAGCTTGTAAATTTAAGCTTCTTGTGACTAACTATGAATCTATTTTATGTTTTATCTTCATAATTTAATCATTAAGGTCAGTTTTTTTTATTTAATTGTTTATACTCGTATTATTTCGCTCTCCTTCTTCAGAGTTGTGCAAAGGCTTGATCTTATGAAATCTAAAGCTTCAGTGCTGACTTCGGTTAGCTTCTAAATCTTTTCTTCTTGGCAAATCTATTACTTTGTTGCCTCGTTTATTCCTGTTTTTATATGTTTGTATTTTTTTAAAGATTTGCTGACTTATTCTTGACCAGGGTATTACAACGGTTGGGTGTTCATTTTTTTTCTTGGGTAGCCGTTTGGGAGACAGTCTTCTTGTACAATATAGTAGTGGAACTTCGTTATCAGCATCTGTACATGCTAAAGAAGAGGTACGAACCCTTGCAAATCCATATCATTGAATTTACTCATTGGTCATATTGTTTGAAGAATTAAAACTTTTGCTCTTTATAATTATTTTTTGCAACAAGGAAAACCTGTATTAACTGTGAAAGGAGGTTATGGGTGTCTTTGGTTTCACGTAAATAGAACTTCTGCATTGGAAAAGTGCAAAGTGATGTTAATACTGTAGAGTCAGTGTAACTGCGCTTGTTTTCTTGTGCACTGCGCTTGTTTTCTTGTGCATGAAGTACGTGGCATGATTGTGTTTCTTTTTTTGGCACTACTGAAGAAAAGTTCAGTATGCGGGCCTTAAGCAAAATGTGGTGGTAAACTTTGACTCCTTTTTGAACTTTAGAGTTTAATAAACATTCCACAGTGATCTATTATATACTGCTTAAAGATGCTTATGGGAAATGGAAGAAGGATACATTGAATAATTACATTGCAGTCCATGACATGTTTATAAAAAACGGTAAATTTATTTTCTTATGTGGCGTTTACAAGTTTGCTGCAAGACAGATCCTTTCATTATTGAAAAAAAATTACAGACAAATAAACAAGCATCTTAAATGCAATAATGTACCATTTCTAAGAAAATGCCTGGTATTTCATTACTAACTGAAACTTCTCATGGAAACCACTGAGCTCACCCAACTACGATTCCCCATCAAATTTGATGCAATCAAAAATTTGGGGAGGGACCCAAATTTTTGATAATAAAAAAGAAACACTTCCTATATAAAAGAAACTCACTAAAATACCCAAAAGGATACAAAATACGACAATTGAACCAAAACAACTTTACTTTAATAAAATAAAATGACTTACAAACTTTTAAAATTAAAACGACTTACAAACTTGACTCAATCACTTGACGACACCCTAAAGTTGCTTCACTTTGAGAAGAAGGATACATATGGAATGACACTTGCGGAGAGACGAAAGAGATTAGAAGCCAAGACGAAGGGTGGAGAAGAACTCGCAAGTCTCCCCAAGAGATAGAAGAAGAGAGGTTGGACAAAGCTCGTAAGCTTTTCCAAACAACAAACCCTCAGGTTTCTTTCCAAAAATCACATCATATAACATATATAAATCAACCCAAAACATCTACTATATATAGGAAAGAGAGGGGGAACTAAACAGACACTTTAGAAGGTCAAGAGACCACCAATGAACAGCCCAACCAGCTGTCCAAAACAGCAGCCCAAGAGTCCCAAAATCCGGCCAGAAACAGTAAAATTCAGCAGAAAAACTGCACAGAAAATAATGGAAAGACTCTTGGAATTCCCCCCAAACAGCCACCAAATCAGCCCCCATAAAGCTGTTCAAATTCTGTCCAAAAACAGCCCCAAAATCTCTTCATATTCTATTTAAAATGAGAGAGATGAAAGGCCAACAGCAGCCCCCAAAATTGCACTGAAAACAGAGCACCAAAAGCCATGGAAACAGCCCCCAAATGCCACGGGAAAGCAGTCCAGTCAGGGACCTGAAGAGCCAACGCCAAACACAGGGAAAGGGGGACCACGGGACAGCCATTAGGATGCAAACCGAGGAGACAACATTACATGGGGAGGAATCTGAAGCAGCAAACCAAAAAAAACTGAAAGGGCAAGGAGCAAACCGAGAAGGTTGCATAGGGAAGGGGAAGGGAAAAGTTCTATCATAATGAGCTTCCACTAACCTTGAAATAAATGAGCTAAACTTCAGCTCATAATGAGCTAACTAAGAGCTCAAAATAATGAGCTAACACTTAAAATAGCTCAACACCAAAGCACCTAAAAGGCCCAAACCAAGAATCACTAGAAGTCCAATGGTCATTAAATTTTGATTTTGATTTGACCCATTCCTTGCCTACATCAAAATTAGACCACTATCCTTACCCCTTAAATAAGCTGGAGGCTGGGATAGTGTTCTCATGGTCTGGTTAGTGCTGAAGGCTTGTACTGATATGCGTGGGAGATGATGAGTGTAAGCAGTAGTGGGTAAATGGGTGCTAGGCTGGAGTGGGACTGAGGGTACACTGTAAGGAAGGTTATGGTGCTCACAACAGCAGTATAACTATTGGGGTAGCAAATACTTTGGCTAGGAGAACGACAGTTGCAGCTTCCATGATGGTACATTTGATGCTCTCCCCTACAAGAGTGAGAAATTTTTTTTGCGATGGTTGCACAGGACTGCGGTAAAGTAGATAAAATGCGGTCAAATTAGCTATATTCACATTAAAACAGGAAGAGCGGAAGTATTATAAATATGGCAAGATATTACTTTGCATCAACTTTGCTTCCAACCTGATCGCCAGGCATTGCTGCCCCCAATATACTCCTACTTTTAGCTGCTGGGGATGAGAGCATGTGTTTCAATGCTCTGCCATCTTCATTGAGCTCATATTCTCTTTGCATTGTTCTCATGGGGCTACATCTGGATGAATCATACCATATGTAGGTCGTTGATGATCTCAACGTTGTTATTTTTAATGATTAAGGCAATAAAGTCATGTCAAACTTCATTATAGATTAGTGTTGAAACATGGATTCTATCTCCTTTACTTTTTTAGCTTTGAGTCTTAAGTGCTGTTTGCACCTAGTGTGGAGTATATTCTTGTTTCAATTGGATTAGAGTTTGCAGCATTATCTAAATTTTGGAGAACTTCTGCAAAAGTATGAAGTGACGTCGCTCAAGCTCGCATCTGAATGCTGTTGGAGTACTTGCAGGGCTGATGTCAGTCCTGGCCATTGCCATTTTATTTTACACCGTACGATCAAGAGTTTCTTATATTATTCCTTGCAAATCCACTGCATTTTACACCGTAAGATCAAGAATTTCTTATATTATTCCTTGCAAATCCATTGCATAATGCTCTGCACCAATGTGTGGTTTTAGGAGTTGATACAATCTTACATTGATATAATAGCACGGAAGAGGTTATGGTTTTGATGGGCTGAATTGGGTTGTTTTCTAGGAGGGATCCATTAGTATCTTTATACATTTATTTGAAAGGATGGAAATTGCAAGTCTTACTTTTAAAATTATAATAATAAATGTATTAAATCGAGTGCTCCTTGATTGCTCTTTTGTTTGTTTTTAATCTCAATTTTATTAGTTTCTCCTTGTGACCTTTTTAACGTCCTAATGATTTTTTCATCATTGTTCTGCTTTCTTTAACAGGCTGCCGATGTTGACAGTGATGCCCCGCTTGCAAAAAAATTAAGAAGGATGTCTTCAGATTCTCTGCAAGATTATACTAGCGGCGAGGAGCTTTCTTTGTTCTCTACAACTTCAAATAGCTCAGAATCAACACAGGTTACTACATGAATTTGAATCATCTGATTTGCTCTTTGGTGCTAAATCACAGTTTCTGTTATTAACATTTTGATCCTTTTGTAGACCTAATAAATCAGTATGTGTGAATGAAATGTTCAATCTACTTTAGAAATTCATTTTTCATTTTTAATTTTGTTATTTTGTTGCCATTTGCAAGCCATAACTTGAAACTTTTGATGCAGGCGCATAATTCTCTTTGAATCAAAACAATACATTGGTAGTTAAGCTCTCTCCATGGTTGTGATATTTCAAAGTTCTTCATTTATTAATGTAGTTTTTGAAACCTTACTTGGCTTTTGCATGTAGTTTATGATCCTCCTACTCACGAAGGTTTTTCTTAGTTTCATTTAAATTTTTTGTTTTTTCATACCACTCTTATTCTACCTATATGTCTCTTTTTTCTAGCTAACAGAATAAAAAAGTAATAATGCTATTTGTCTGTTAGGCCATTGTTGTAGTTGGCATTGCTGCAGTTGGTCTTGAATTGCTTGAAACATCATTATGAAGATCTATGTTATGTGATTGCTGTTTTTTTTTTTTTGGGGGGGGGGGGGGTGGTGTGGGGCCAATTCTAACGTTTTCTTTCTTCTCATGCAGAAATCTTTCACATTTGCAGTTAGGGATTCCTTGATTAATGTAGGTCCATTAAAGGACTTTGCTTATGGTTTGAGGATAAATGCTGATTTGAATGCAACTGGAATTAGTAAACAGAGCAACTATGAATTGGTTAGTTATCCGGTTAGCAATTTTTTTGGGTGTAAATTTAATCTTTACTTTTTTTTATGACATGATTTTTATATGTATCTTATGTTTAAAAGATTAAAATTCATGAAGCTAATGGTCTGGGGCAGAGCAGAGTGGAGCTGGGGGTTGGGCGCTAGGGGCACAGGCCCCACTTGCTCATTGAATTTTTTTACTTTTTTATAATTTTTTTTGTATATAATATATATAATATATATATATTATATATATATATATAACTCAACCAACTATTTCACTCCCAAATCTTGCCTCACTCGGCTTTCCTTGTCTCCTGGTCTGCATCAGTTTTCTGCAGGTTTAGACTTTAGAGGAAAAACCAACTTTTATTTAGAATAAAAACCAACACAATATTATGGTTTAAGACTTTGTTTTGTTTGTTTCTGGTTTTTTTTTTGTATAATGATTTTATATCCTCTTGAATAGATCTTAGAAAAAAAATTGATTAAAATTGAAAAAATCTAAGTGGTATAAAGTTATATGAGTTTAAATAGTTCTAATGTTTTCAATGAAAAATTTTCATACACTTTGAGTTCAATTGAGCAAATTTCAGTTTTTTCCATTTAAGAATAAAATTTTTAGTTTGTTTAATCATTCTTTATTATTTTCTAGAAATTTTTAGAACTAATTATTGTAATCCACTATCTACTAAATCTTCCATCAAAGCCTCTGTTAAATTGAAGCTGATGAGATGATTTTCTTTATGTAATTTATAAATTTTTATTAATTACAAATCTTATAATTTTTTTTTAAATTGCCAATGTCGATTTCAAAACCAGATGAAAAAGGTTTAGGGTATTCTAAAGATCTATAATTTGGGCCCCCACAAGAAAAAAAGTGTTGGCTCCGCCACTGTCAGGGGGTTGATGCTCTTCCACATTTTACTACTTGAGGGGCCATTTTTATTACAAATGTTGTTTTTCAAGGAAGTTGGAACTAAGGAAATATCTCGTTCTATAGCAAGTGAAGGCTTTGGTATTTATTTTAGTTGCTTTTTTTTGTGAAGACTTGACCTATAAAAATCTTATTATATGTGGAAATATGTGACTAAAAAGCACTTTGTTGACTTTCTCCATCCTTCATGATCCTAAGAAGCACAATTGCTGTACCCATTGTCATAGAGAAAGATGACATTCCTTGTCGCTTTTGAAGTTACGGACACTCGTTCTAAGAAAATCCTTTAACATATGATGATTCATTATGATAATTTATTAATATGGGGATGAAATGTGGTGCAGCAGTCTTGAGGTGTGCCAATAGGATCCTAAATTTGCCTTCATAGTTTAGATGCATACCTTTTGTATCTGTCTCATAGTACTGTCTCTGGTGCTTCACATGATTCAATGGTGTTTTCATAAATTCACGCTAATTTGTTGTCAATCAACTTTTGGTAGATCGATAGAAATGGATGCTTGTTTAAGTTAGTCACTAATGACTAAAGTGAAGTTATCCCCTTTTGGCATCTTTGATGGTCCCATAATGAAGCATGGCAATGACTTTCCATGCCCATTATGTTATTGTTAAAGGTTGCAAAAGTTCAGTTGGTTTTAGATGTTTTATTATCACCTTTTTGTTGGTATGGAACCTTTTGACACGGTTTGCAATGTCTATCTTTCTTTAGCTTTGACCATTATAAAAGGCTTGGTATATATTTTGAACTGTTGGATACATGGTGCACTTTTTGATCGGTGGCTTTTTTATATGATGTCATCTTTTAGCATTTTTACTTAAATTCTTCCTTGAAAGATGATTCGTCTTTAGTCGTTAATAAGAAATTCTATAAGCTTTAGTTGCCTACTTGCCGTATTTGTTCAACCACTAGTTCATCGGTCTTTTGGATGTTTAGCGTTCACTTCCACCATATCGTCGTGATAATTGTCATAGTTGGTCTACGCAAAGGTTTACTTTAAGTTGGAGTTGGACACCACATATGCTTTGATGGAATGATATTGAATTTCCACTTAATAATCCCTTAGCAACTTCATCAACCTTTGGTGAAAGTTGAACGACTTATAAGAAAAGTACTTCAAGTGCTTGTGGTTGGTGAAGAGCTCCACATGCACAAGATATAATTATTATTTTTATATATTAAGGGGGAAGACAGTGGTTGCTAGCTCAAATTCCTGGGATGGGTAGTTCTTTTTGTGATGCTCGAGCTGTTGGGAAGTGTATTCACTTGGCCTTGCTGTATGATACACATCATAATTTATGTACTATGACATCACTGCATGATGTAATCTTTCACATTAACTTATTAGTATTGGTGCCGTACCAAACAATTCTTTATCATCTGAAAGCTCTCTCAATAGTTCTCTGTTCATACAAATTCATACAAACTTCGTTGCCTTATGGGTTAGTTAAGGGTGTCACCTTCTGTGAAAAGTCTGACATGAAGTGTTGAGGATATTTCTCAAGTTCTAGAAAGCTACGCACTTTTGTCATGTTTCTTGGCTTTGATCAATCAACAATGGTGATAATTTTCTGTAGGTTCACAAAAATTTCATCTACATCAACTCCAAGCTGGAAATGCAATCAAGCTATAAAAGAATACTTGAAAAACTTTACAGACAATTGGTGTTCTTGAAGGGTTTATAAAACAATGGGGAGTATGCTTCATGTTTGTTTGGATCACTCGAGTAGACGTGCACATTATCAATGAACATTATCATAAATTTATCTAAGGGTGGAAGAGGCAATAAGGAAATTCATCGATCCAATTGACATCACTATGAACTCGTAATGCTTGTAACATGTTTAGAATTGACAAGTTAGTATCTTTTATTTGGAAAACACCTTGTTGCCTTGTAGCTAGTTGAATAGATCAACGACTATTGGTAGGGGCATTTGTTCTTTTTACCATGTTTTGTCCTTGATAGTCAATGAGGAGTTGGAGGCTCTAGTGATGACTTTGATTTTTGTCGATACTCGATACGTTGTTCCCTTCCTCATAAACACTTGATCCTTGGTGTGCCATATACAATGACATCATGTTCATACTTAACCTATGGTTATGACTTCTTAGTGCATGCCTAGTGACGTACTGTACCAAGCTCTATAACTAGACAATTGTTTGATGACTTAATGCCTTTGCTTTAATCACAATTTATTGCACGGTCCCGAAGAACTTTTTGATTTTGGTTGCTCGACTCATATAGTTCGGTCAATAATTTGCCATAAAATAAGTTCCCAGTTGACTCAAAACTCGCCAACAAAGTTGTGTTGGTAGAACAACGAGTTTGGCAACTTGTCCACATGGTTCGACCTTTTTCTGAATGCCAACTAAGGGCATATGACTCAAAGTATGTCATTTAGAGATGGAATCCTAAAGGTTGATGCTAACATTGGCAGTAATTAGAGGCGTCCATAAAATTTTCATGGAGACTTGAAACGTAAGATTAACTCTTTCGTTGAAGGGAAGCACAAAGTGTTTATTGTATACTATAGTTTACTAGTCCCTATAGGCATAATCAACTACAATAAGACTTGTGACTGGTGACTGTCTATGTCTATTAGACCCGTGCAATTGTCCCACCTCTATTGTCACCCATCTTGCATTGTTTTAACTTTTAACTCATCATATGGTGATATAACAACTATGAGATAAATGTCAGTGGAAAACTATGAAGCATTAACAATAAGTTTCAAGGCAATAAGTTCAACATGATATAGAAATTTACAAAAAATTCATAGTGCTGGACTTTGGTAAACATAAAATAGATGCTTAAATGATTTACGTCTTCATGTCATTATTTGAGTACCATGAGCATCATGTTTAGTCATAGTCATTAGATTGAGCCTTGGTGCCTATTTGCCTCCTTGTTAAAGAGTACATACTATATACTATTATAGTATTGACAATTGTATTTAATGATTATTTTCACTTAGACCCATCCACTCTCTACAGTGTAGTTTATCTCAATCTTTCATAAGCTAAACACCTCATACATACATATCCTATCATATTATTCTTCATGATCCTTTCATCTTAGGAATACAACTTATGATGAACAAGTAAAAGCTCATGTTCATGACGTGTACATTGTAAGAGATCTAATGTTTACCAAAAATGTTCATGTCATTCAAAAATAATTTTTAACTAAAAACACATAAAAAACATCGTATAATAACTTAATAGCTAATGGTCATAGGTTTCCTAGCTTAGGTGTATGCATGAAGGGTTGTTGTAGGCTCTCTAGTTTGCCTAGGTCATTAATCTTTATAAAAGTAGAGTCCTTGTCCATCTTCTTAGTTACATTGGCCCTTCTTTGAATCATTCGGGCCTTATTTATGGAGTAATTGTTGATAAGAAGATAAATGTTGGCTAGGGTAGGCAATGACTTATGAGTGATAGCTTTAACTCTACATATTACTAAACCTTATGGCTTCCTTTTTGTCTATGTTCTGTATTGCTCTTTACCTACACAGTGTAGTTTCCTCATAATTTTTTATCTATGTAGTTTAACATGTTAGAGTATGGAATGACTGAACAACGATCCTATTGATTTTATGAGGTAATCTATATCCATCCACCTGAATATGGTTGGCCATCTAACTGAGTTAGTCATTATGTTGAGTCAGATATTAGGTTGAGCTAGTTGCTTAGAATTATGTTGACCTTGTCTAGTTCGGCTAGCCCATTGTCCATCTAAGAAACCTAGTCCTAAGGGATTGTTCTTGGGCCACACAACTTTTGAATTGTACGATCTACGATGCTAGTCTATTCGACATAGAGAAGGTTGGCCTAAGGCTTGCTAGTGACTATAGATACTATAGGGGTAGTCATCGTAAACATTTTTAAGGATCTGGTCTGTACACTTTACATGTTTACTTTTTTGCATATGATTGCTAGTCACTTTATTTATTTATTTTGGTGTCATAAACTAGTTTTTTTTCCTCTTTTTCTTCATTGTGCATTATTTTTCTATGCTCATTCTAAAGGTCCATGAAATCAAGATGATGAATCTCACGTTTCTTAGGAAGATTGATTGGTTTTTTATGTTTATTCTTAAGGTATGTGCTTCTGGTCATGGAAAAAATGGGGCTATTTGTGTAATGCAACATTCGGTTCGACCTGACTTGATAACTGAGGTGATTAACTTACTACCCTTTTGTTGCATATTTTAAAGATTATTTATATTCTATATATTTTCCATGATTGAGAAAAATGGAAACTTATTTGACCATTATGTTTATCATCTTTTAAGAATTTTTTAATCCATGGTGCTAAAAGGTTGATTTTCTATTATTTTACAAGATCTTACAGAGTTAGGTCTTTTCATTTGAAATAAATCTTGAAATTGTCTATGTTGTTATGTTATTTTTAGATTTTGTGCATATCTAAGTTTTCTTAGATGCTTATGTATTGGTGGTTATTCCAGTCGATATTAATGGATTATAATTAAAACCCGTATAGATTTTTTTATATATATTTATGTGTTGCATTGCCTTATCTTTTTTATTTTCCTATGTATTACACCTAGTCCCGAGAAAAAGAACAGGAATTTTTTTCTTTAATAATTTGAGGCTATCCTACAAAAACATTGGTATGCTCTGTAGGTGACTTAAGTCGTGTGATTAATACTCAACCACCAATTTGTCTTTTTAAATTTTACTTGATATGAGCTCGACAAGGTCAATCATATCAATTAGTGCTTATAATGATTACAAAAAGTCAAAACTCTATTTGAGAATCACTTGAATTTGAATTGATTACCAAATTAAAATAAACTTGCTTAGACTTGAGGATGGCTAATTTGAAATAAGTTTGGTAAATGTATACACCCCCTCTCCTTATGTGTACGTTCTAGTGTGTGTTTATATATATATATAATCAAATTGAAAGCCAACTTGAAATCAATCATTTTCAACTTGAGTCAAAACCTAAATCAAAATTGAAATACTTGATTTTGATATGCAAAAAATTATATATTACTTGATGGTTATAGGAGGTAATCATATGCTCTAATGACTAAGGAAATATTCATATTATTTATTTTGCTTGAATAACGCCCATCTTACAACTACACTAATTTTTTGCATGTTGTCTTTTAAGTTCAGTAACATATTTACTATTCCATTATTTTATCCCTATAGTAAGATTTATTATATCATCATTATTATGTGACTTCTTGAGAACAGAAAAACCTTAGATCTCTGTGATAACCAAGCTACAATCAGCACTTCAAAAGAAAATTTTATTTTCTTTTGAAGTTCACCTGATTATAATTGATAGCCACCTTCAACTTTTGCACTTGCTTACCTTGATTAATAATATACATGCATGATCATTGATAAAATTCTCTCTATACTCTTACCGACTTGTTGAAATTCGCTTTGCTCAACCAAACTCTTTTCAAAGGGTCACGTAACATGTTGCTACTTCAAGAATGTTGTTTTTGGTTGTATGATTTCTTGGGGATGACATTCATAGAAAGCCTACTGAAATTTTTACAAACTTTTTGGTTGTGTTTCTTTCTAGCAATTGAGATTGAAATCTTGAAGAATTTAAATAGAAAGAGAGGAATATAAATTCCATGTACACAAATTCGAGCTATTTGTGTGCATGATTTAGATTAATGGGAAAAGAACAATTGAATTTATTCATCAATCATGGCCTATTTTTGCACCACCCCTTGAAGCTTTATTTATATTAGTTGATCTTACAACACAAGATCAATAATTAAATTTAGTCTAAACATATGAGAAATGATTACATTGCCTTTGATAATTAAATTGAAGATGATAAAAAAACTAAAAAAATATAAATATAATGATAATCTAAGCACAATTCATTTTTTTCTACTTCATTATGTTAGTTATGTCCACTTATTTCATTGGCTTGACATGAAGCTATTATGCCCATAAAAAATGAACATTTAGGCCGCCTTTCTTTTAGGACAAGATTATAATGTACATGTTTTGGACTGATTCTAATATCTAGTGGCAGAACCAGGATTTTTTATCTGCGGGGGCACATATTTCTGATTTTAAAAATACACTCTAGCTTATTCATTTGAGCTTGAAATTGACATTATGATTTTAAATTTTTTTATTATAGTTGTTAATTATAAGAAGATAAATTTTATGATAATGAAAAAAAAAACTTGTTTTTATGGTCATCTAAATTAATTTCAACACAAATTTATTTAGACTATATATTATCATACTCATCATATTTTAAGCTACTTGATTTAACTTTAAATATTATAATTCTCCTCTAATGTAATTTGTTGGTTTTAATTACATAAATCTCCTATAAACTAGAATTCGGAGTTTTCAAAATAATAAAAAAATTTGATGAAATTTTTAATTTTAAAAAATTACTAGTAATGCAAAGATGGAGAGAGAAAAGTAACATAGTAAAAAATAGTTTTAAGATGGTCTAATAAAATTCTTTAAAAATTAATAGTGGACTTCACAATTAGAAAGAAATAAAGTGGAAAATAAGTAAAAAATATTTAAAATAGTGTCACCTCTCATCAATAGAGCGAGAGAGAAAGAGAGAGAGCGCCAAGGAGCAGCGGGGCACATACCGGCTAAAGAAAAAAGAAAAAAAAGGCAGCTTTATGTATGTGGAAAATAGGGGAAAATAAATAAAATGAATTTTATCTTGGGTGGGGGGGGGCACGTGCCCCCATAAATCCGGCCATGTTAATATTCAACTTACAAGTCTCATATTTGGGTATATAGAAAGCTAAGATTATAAGCCCAACCTTTTGGGCAACTCGATGATAGAGCAATAAGCCTAATTAATTAAATTAGGCTTTCTAATGAATGGAAACCTTAAACCTAACCCATACTTGAGCTAGCTTCTATGATAGTACGCCCACTAAAAAGAATGATAGTACGCCCACTAATTAAATAAAATAAATCGAACAGTCACCTTGATGATACTTGTGTGGAGGCCACTCACAATATTGCTAATCAAATTCTCTAATGTATTGCCAGGACAATATAATCATGAGATTTTGATTGAGTATTTCTCCATTCCTCCAGCAATTCCCCCATTATTTGAAAGCCAAAGTTGAAGCGTAAATTGAGCCTTTGTTACCATCCGTAATTACGAGTGTTATCATGTGAGCTGGAGGGGCAATCAACTATGGAAACTTGCACTCAAAAGAAATTTGGACCCTAAGGGTGTCGGGGGGTGGGGGGGGGGGGGGGGTATATAGAAAGCTATGATTATACACCCAACCTTTTGGGAAACTCGATGATAGAACAATAAGCCTAGTTAATTAAATTAGGCTTTCTAATGAATGGAAGCCTTAGACCTAAACCCATACTTGAGCTAGCTTCTATGATAGTATGCCCACTAATTAACTAAAATAAATTGAACAGTTACCTCGGTGATACTAATATTCAACTTACAAGTCTCATATTAGCACGTGCCCTCCCTAAATCCGGCCATGCTAATATTCAACTTACAAGTCTCATATTTGGGTATATAGAAAGCTAAGATTATAAAGCCCAACCTTTTGGGCAACTCGATGATAGAGCAATAAGCCTAATTAATTAAATTAGGCTTTCTAATGAATGGAAACCTTAAACCTAACCCATACTTGAGCTAGCTTCTATGATAGTACGCCCACTAAAAAATGATAGTACGCCCACTAATTAACTAAAATAAATCGAAGAGTCACCTCGATGATACTTGTGTGGAGGCCACTCACAATATTGCTAATCAAATTCTGTGCTTTGGCTTAAGATTCTCTAGTGTATTGTCAGGACAATATAATCATGAGATTTTGATTGAGTATTTCTCCATTCCTCCAGCAATTCCCTCATTATTTGAAAGCCAAAGTTGAAGCGTAAATTGAGCCTTTGTTACCATCTGTAATTACGAGTGTTATCATGTGAGCTGGAGGGGCAATCAACTATGGGAACTTGCACTCAAAGGAAATTTGGACCCTAAGGGTGGGGGGGGTGGCGTATATAGAAAGCTAAGATTATACGCCAAACCTTTTGGGAAACTCGTTGATAGAACAATAAGCCTAGTTAATTAAATTAGGCTTTCTAATGAATGGAAGCCTTAGACCTAAACACATACTTGAGCTAGCTTCTATGATAGTATGCCCACTAATTAACTAAAATAAATTGAACAGTTCCCTCGGTGATACTTGTGTGGAGGCCACTCACAATTTGCTAATCAAATTATGTGTTTTGGCTTAAGATTCTCTAATGCATTGTTAGGACGATATAATCGTGAGATCTTGATTGAGTATTTCTCCATTCCTCCAACAATTCCCCAATTATTTGAAAGTCAAAGGTGAAGCGTAAATTGAGCCTTTGTTACCATCCGTAATCAAGAGTGTTATCTTGTGAGCTGGAGGGGCAATCAACTATGGGAACTTGCACTCATAGGAAATTTGATTTATATAAACTTTTAATTGAACATCAAGGAAAATCTTGTTAAATTACAATTCGCCAAAATGAACTCCTAATATTGAAGACGGGGTTGTTGCTTTTGCTAAGAGATCAAGCTGTTGCATTTAATATTGATTTAGTGAAGGTTATCTGAAATAGTATAGTTTAGTAACGTATTTTGTTAGTTAACCATTCAAATTGATCCATTTATACTTGAACTTCCCTGATGTATTTTTCCTCAGAAGAATTCATAATATTGTTCAAGTAATTTATTATCATCTGCATCTTGAATTCTGATTCAGCATTTTCTGTATTCATCTTTTTTATATCTTTTTATACTGAATACAGGTTGAGTTGCCAGGATGTAAAGGAATTTGGACAGTGTATCATAAGAGCTCCCGAGGTCATGCTGTTGACGCTCTTAAACCATCAAAAGAAGATGATGAATTTCATGCATATTTGATTATAAGTCTGGAGAGTCGCACCATGGTATTCACTAGTTTGTTTTTCAATACTCGAATAGAAGTTCTTTGATTGTTTGTGGCCTTTCATGTCCATATCTTCTCCCTCTTCTGATGCATTGTTACTACATTTACTTGATTTACCAGTCTAATGCCTCCTTTTTTTCTCTTCACAAGTAAAATCTATAAACTATTTCATGGTTTAGGCTAAAACAATGTCATTCTAAAGGCATTGGAGGAAAGTATATGAAGGGAAGATCCTTTTTTTTAATTTTTTTTTTTCAAATTTTATTTTATTTTATTTATTTTTTATGAAGGGAAGATCCCTGTTTCACACAATTCAAGTGTTAAGACAGTTACATCTTGAGTTTCTAGTATTGAATGATAAGTCTTATGGTTGACCTTATTGCCTGCTACATGATGAATACCAATTTGGCTTTAGATGTTTTGCTGCCCTTTCAAAGACTGGTACCTTTCAAACAAGTTACTATTTGGTAAAACAATGAGATTATGACCATCTAGTATTCTTTATTGTTTAACTAGCATCTGTGTCTGCATTGAATTCACTATTTTTTAATTTTTTGATAAAAAACTTGGACCAACCCCTTCTCATTAATAATGATAAGGCGTAGAGATACAAGAGGATATTACAAGATGTAACAATACACAATATACTGATATCAATAGGCAAGAATAAAAATATTAACATATCTAACAAAAATTTGCTGATCTTGAAGTAGCAATCATTCAATCTTGAAGTCATAGGGATCTTCATCAATGGGTATATGATTCGTGGTTTTAAGATTCATTCCAAAAAAGGAGCTGAATCTAAAATGATGTTTTATGAAGCAGCATGCATTTGACTGGAATTTATCAGTAATATCACTTTTTAAATGACCCATTTTATGTCTTCTTTTTCAGGAAGATATCAGTTTTATTTTTTTATTTTAATTTTATGGTACTATCAGCAGTTATGTTGCATATGGTTGGTGCCTGTTAAGTCTTATTTTGTTGGTGGTTTGAGCTCAATGCGCATGCAGTTAAGTGAATGGTTCCTTCTTAAGTGCTTCTTCCGATATTAATATGGACTGCCTTTCAAATTATCTATTTTTGTTTATTTAATAACTTGTGGGATACTGTGATGATATACATAAGAGTATGATAGATTAGATATTTTTCATCTTGTCATTTGCTATTTAAGTTTGATTTCGCATGGATAGAAGTTGTGGAAATGATTTACACACAATGGAGTTATTAGGTCATGTTGTACTCGACAAAAATAAGTTAATGAGGATTTGCAAGGCCAGCCCCAAAAAGTTTAGATAAGGCTATTGATGTTAATGGAAAGGAGTATAAGCTTCTATTTAGGACTCTCTCTATCTCCCTCTCTGTTCTTACTCTATCTCCCTCTCCCCCTTTTCATTTCCTTATTTTGAATGTCAGATATGGGCGCAAATGAACATACTTTTCTTCTCATATTCTCTTATTTTATAATTGCTCTTTTCTTGATGGAATGAATTCGTATGCTATTATTTAAATGTTTATTGCACAAATTAGTTAGTAAAGCAAACCACAATTAGGTTCAATCGATTTGAGCTGCAATCACAAAAGGGTCTATAATTGTTGAATGATGTGTATTGAATCACATCGAAGCTTTTTACCTTACTTGAGGCCACATCAAGATGAGATATTCGCTAGGAAATGAAAAAAAGAAGAAATAAAAAGAAGAAAAACTTGCAAGTAGATGAACTCATGTAGGAAGTTAAAAACATTATACATATGCTCATGCACATGCTTGCAGTTTGCCGCTTGCACACATACTGATGTAGAACGAGGGGGGGGGGTATGCCGGCCTATGAATGGGTTTAATTGGGGATTTGTTTAGAGGAATTAAGGGCTTGATTGGGGTGATATTAATGAGCTAATTAATTAAATGGGGAAGGGGGAGGGGGCCGGCCAAAGATGGGAGAGAGAGGGTGTCTAGGTTCAATGTATGTGGACCCATGACTTTAATTATTGATTGGAAATAAGATTTAAAATCTGATTTCAGATTTTATTCAAAGGAAAGAAATTTCCTAAACTAATTCATCAAATAAGAAAGTATTTAAATTCAAATAATGATTTGAATTTAATTAGGAAACTTTCCTAATCAATAAGAAACTATTTTAGGAAAGCAATTAAGAGGAGTTTGAAATTTGAAATTTAAAATTTAAAATTCATGGGATTTTGGAGGGATGGCCGAATTCACTTTCCTCATTGGGATTTACTAATTAGGATGAGATTTAATGTCCAATGCAAATCAAATTAATTTTAAATTTGATTTTAGAAACTTTCCTAAAATATGATTCTATTTTAGGAAAGGTTTCAAATTTCAAATTTGAATTAATTGATTTAAAGTTAAATGACTTTCCCAAAGAAGTTAAACAAGAAAGGAAATTATTCAAGTGGAGATTGGAGAATTGGAGGCAAGGGAGGGGGATGGCAACCGACGGCTTGGCTAGGGGTGTTGGAGATGGGCTGGCGGTTAGGTGGACTTTAAGGGGCTGATTTGGAGATGTGGTGGTATGTTGAGGTTGGTGGGTGTGAGAGGATTAGGTGGACGGCGGTAAGGAATTTGGTGACGCCTTAGGCCGACGGCTTGGGGTGGAGAGAGGGGAGGAGGAGAAAAGGATTTAGGGAAAGAAAGATACAACCGTGAGCCCAGACACATCCTGCAGCTGACAGGTAATACCTTCCCCTTCTCCAAGGGACTTCATGCCACGAGCCCGGACCCATCCTGCGGCTGATGGAAACTCCTCTTCCCTCCCATAGGAATCTCATCTAAGTTCTCTCCAAAGAGCACAAGTGCAAACAAAATTTCTTTTCTTAATAATTCATCCTCACATTACACAAGCAAGGGCCTCTATATATTGGCCTAAGAAACTAAAACAAGACACGTATGCCCCTATGGCTTACATAGGACGACCCTCTTAAGTAAGGGTAAAAAGGAAAAATTCATAATAAAAAAGAAAAATTACAAAATAACAAATTAAGATAAGGTGGAAAGATCTCGGCCGTCGATCGTCGTCTCCTCCTTTGAAAATCTTCATGATCGGATGTCTGCATCACATACACACATATTTGTATGCGCTTGGGCACACATACATGCATGCATACCGCGTATTGACTAATGGGCTCGTCCATGCGCACACACACACGCACGCTTTCACATGCATGGACACAAGCATACACACGCAAGCACAAGCATGCATGCACAGACATTCACACACATACATACATCCAGACACAAATATATGTTCACGAACGTACACTCACGCATGCACACGGTACTCCCCTCAAGTGCCATCCTTTTGGCATCCCCATTGGGCTTCATCTCTCCAATCTTTTGATGCTTTGCCTTTCATCAACTCTCTTGGCTCCTTTATTCAATGCCTTTCGATGCTTCGGGGAGTGGGTTGATCAATGCCTTTGATAGAGCTGCAAGCTTTTTTAGAAAATTGGAGTTATACTACCCAACAACAAACAACAACAACATCAGGCCTTTATCCCACTATGTGGGCTTGGCTACATGAATCCTTTTTCAAAGGAGTTACACTACCCCTTTGAAGAAAATTGTGATTTCCAAAAATAATATTACAAAATGCTAATCCCGTTTTCCTCTCATGGAGACACAATGCCATATGGCTCCCCACGAAGAGTATTTTTTCCTTAAAGATGGTTTAGCACCAATCTCTCTCCTTTTCTATTCCTCTACCTGAACCACTACTTTCTTTCCCTTAAGAGTATCACTTCTTCCTCACAAAATCGGCTCCCTTACCTTCAATTCTTAACAAAGATCTAACACTTCTTATAATGTAGCCTTTTTCCTCACAATCTTTTGCGTGCAATGCACTTGCACATTCCCCTAAGCTCTTATTAGCACGGTGAGATGCTTTTTTTGTGCTTAGCGCCTTGTTGTGTGCTTTGAAAGTGTTGCACAATGGTAAAGAATCATTATCCCACAAGGTGGAATACACCCACATGAGAATCTTTGAATGTTGATTGGATATTTATCCCATAATTTTTTCTTCAATGCAATGGAGGATCTAGCAAGATTTATTTTAATTTTGCTAACTGAGGTTCCCATGAAAACACGTTTGTTTGATTAATTAAATCTCATGTTTCATGCCTAATGGCCCTGTTAATTAACATTCTCAACTTATACATATATATTTTTCTGTCAGCAAACAAAGGGTAATATTGAGGTTAATTGGGCATTGGTTGTTAGTTTAGGTTAAAAAAATTGGTTTAAGTTTGCTTTGTTCTTTTGTTTTTATTTAATAGGATGAGTGATGGTGGTGTGATGCATTTGAGGTTTAATTTCTTATAACCTGATCCAATAGAGCCCCTTAAAAGAGACTGATAATGAATGTTTTTCGAGATGTTGAGATCAATCAAAATGATAAATACAAAAGTTATCGAGGGTCAAGCAAAAAGTTTAATAACCCTTAAACTTCTATATTATTATAGTAATCAAGAAGCTACATTCAAATTAGTGAGCTACAATCGGATTATGTGGGCCTAAAATAGAACCCTGTTACCTATGTTGCACCGATACCGATATGGCGACACAGATACGACACGATACGAATACGAGACACGTCAATTCTTAAATATACAAGATACGAGTAGGTGCGGACACGGTATCATAATTTATAAATCATACATAAAAATTAAGAAAGCAATCAAAGCATAATATTTGAAATTACAAAAAAATGAAAGTAACATCATTTGTAGCCTTATAGCTTATAATATCAAAATAAAAGTAAGCATTAAATGTCTAGTACAACAACAAAAGCACAAACATAAATTGTTTAGCACATGAAGTTTTAATAATTAAATAGAAGGAATGATATGATTAGCTTCTTCAGTGGTTTGTCTTTGAACTTCTATATCATCTTCAATAAATATCATAGCTTTTAATTCATGTTCATCAAGTGAAATATTAACAATTTCTAATATTCTTATATCATCAAGAGACTCAAATCCATCTCGAAAATGAGAAAACATCGCTCGTAGCCGCGGAAGTAAATACGACGGGTCATTTTTTCAGATTTTTTTTTTGTTTTTCAATGGACACGTGTATCAGATATGCGTGTCCTTTTGAAATTAAGAATATTTTAATTGGATACGGCTAAGCCGTATCCGACACTAATCGGTGCCGTATCGAAGGCGTATTCGTGTATCGGTGTATCGGATACAACACGCCTTCATAAATAGGTGTATTGGTGCAACATAGCCTGTTGCAAGTTTGCTTGATTGGAGCATGATTTTTGTGCAAATTGGTTCACCATATGTGTAATCTATGTCCTAAAGATGTGGTTAGGGTTGTTCTGACAGGTTCACCTTATAGGTTCAAGATCAATCTAACTATGTTTGATTTCTATCAAACTTGTATAAATTGAATTGCGATTGATCCATCTACAACCTAGGGTGAGGTCTATCCTAGGGAAGTTCATTGGTAGGTTGCTTATGTTGATATGATTTATTTAGGTGAACTCGCTAAGGTTTAGTGTAGACTAAAGTTAAAGTTGATGAAAAATTGATTTGGGTCAATGGGTTGGTAATCGTTGACCCATTAGATCCATAGAGATAAGATCCATTGTGGTTTAAGTGACCTATGGCTAGGAGAGAATAGGTTGACAAAGTTAATGTAGTTCCTTAAAGGATTTATGGTCGGTCAAGGGAGTTAGGTTTGTCCCTTCAAGGACATTAGTGTTGTGGTGATCTTCTAGTCTTTGCTGAGGCTAGGTTGGATCTTATAGGATCACTGGTCATGCGAGAACGAACTATTTTGACCTCATGTAAGGTGTTAATGAGCTAACTATTCAAATTCAAATTAGGAAACCTCATTCTGCTAAAAGATTGGTCAACACGTCTGCATTGAAACTAAACATCTTTGTTTGCATTGCGAGGTTACCTACTTTCCTTATCCCTCATGAAGGAGGTGCAAAAATGCTACCAAAATTCACGCAAAGTTCTAAAGCTAGAAATAATGTCAAAGCAGAATAAAGCAACAAAATGGGAAAATGAATAAAAACTGTAATACAAGTTAAGAAAAGTATCTAAAAAAACCTGAAGGATCACATAAAAAGTGCAAAATAATAATAAAAATGCTTTCACATTGACTTTATTAGCTTGCCAACAAATACAAAAAAGAATGCCTCGTCCCTTCACCGTGCACAATGAACTAAAAAATGATTGTTAAAATGAAAAATATGACTCACCTAATTATGCGAGTGCGAGTAAAAAAAAATTAGATAAGCTTTAATTCAAGAAACTACTAAAATGTTGCACCACAATGCATGTGCAAGCATACGAACCATTGACTAGTGATAGATGAACCTATATGGTGTGTGCCAGAAGCATACAAATGTTCAAAATATAAGATCTTGCATGTATTTCATTGCAAGTGTTCCCAATAAAAGAGTGAGGATTGAAATAAGGTCACATTAAAATATAATGCACACTTTCTATCAAAAGTCCAACACGAGTTTAGGCTCATCGTAAAGCTTGCATGATTTTTTTCTAACCTCACATAGTTTGTTGCTCATGCCAATTTGCTTTAATAAATTGAGAAGTCTGAGAAATTGCACCTAATATTTTAAATAATTTTGGACAAAAAATAATGAAAGGATAAAAAAGCAAAATAAAAAAGAGAGAGATAGTATAATATATGATTTTTCACATTGATGGTGATGAACCAAACTAATTCTTAATATATTGAATAGATAATGGGTGAATGATCTTACTCTGGCAGTGTGACAAGTGCCAGTAGATGATGCAAATAGATGATTCTTCACGCAAATGTTAATGAACATAACTAATTCTTCATATGTATCATGAAGTGGTTAGGTGTTGACTTATCTCACGCGGGTTATAAGAAGCCAAAGGTGTTATGTATGGTGGTTTGACTTTTGGGTTGTAAAAATCTAGGATGACTTTCTTACGTATGTGTGGTCATAAGAGGATAAGGATTGATTTTTCTTGATTTGTGAGAAAACCTAGATATGATAGTTTCTTATATATGTTGTGAGATATCTATTAAGAGAAACTCTAATTTTGTTTTAAGGAGACCAAATTAAGAGGACAAATTAGTTCCCGGTTGATGATTTTAATTGGATTGAGAAAGCCAATCAAAACTAACCAAATGATTGGTGCTAAGACTGGGGGAACAAAGCATAATTAGCTCATGGGTGGAGTTGAACCGATTGCTAATGTTTGAAAATGTTAATATAAAGGTCCAACATGCAACCTAGAATATTCCTGCTACAAGGTGTAGGGAGAGAATTACCATTACAAATAGAGGTTTAGATGAATCGACTTCTCCAATGAGATATTTTTTAGATAATGGAACCTCTCAAGTTGGATGTGTTTTAAAGAACATGACATTTCCTTTGAGACAAGTTTTAGATAACTAAAACTCTCTAGGGAGATAGGTTTTAGATAATCTGGCATCTACAATTACATGAATTTATGATAATTAGACCTGTCTGACTTCTAGAATTGGGTTAGACTTGCCTTAGAGACTCAAAGGTAGTTCAACTCCATAGGAATGGAGATGGAGCTCGAGTTGAACCTATGGGAGTTCTGGTTTTGGTTGTCTATACTAGACTTTACTAAATAGGGAGAGCTTAACATGTAGGGAACTATGCTAAGGGATAAGGACCAAGTTTCATTAAGCTAATTCAAATTCAGCATAAATGGGAATTAATTTAAGGAAATACGCCCTACTAGAAGATATGAGATGGGTTAATGATTTGCTGTCATAGGTTTGTTCTCTTAATCATGCTCTACCCATAGGAAGCTAAGCTTTGTGTCCTACTTTTCCCCTAAGAAAGGATCAAATGGACCATTGTGTGATTCATGCTAAACTTTGATCAGTGGCTATGAATTGATGTTCAGATTTAGGTTGTTGTTGAGGTTCTCACCTCACTGGAGTGAACTTATCATTATAATCTAATTGTTGTATCAAAATATCATTTGGAGATAAATGTTTATACTAAATGAATTCTAATCTCCTCTTCAAAGAAAGTCTACTGCTGACCCTTTGATAGGAAGTAGTGAATGTAAGTGTGAATCACGATATGTGCTGTTCAAGTAAACACTTAAATGAGGGAATAGAAATGTGTTTATCTTCTTATGTAATAAGGCTTAAGATCTACGTAAATGGTGAGTGTATCAAGGTTATTGTTCGATTTTCACTTGAGATATTTAAGCCTGGCGCTCAAGCCAGTCAATATTGCTAATAAGGTGCTCGTTTACTCACTCGAAGTAGGCTTGATATTCAAGTGAAGGGTTATTCCCAGGTCGAGGTATGCTCTCTTGAGCTTAAGGTTATAATTGATGACTGGCTCAAGATGCCTATCTACCAGCCATGGAAAAAATACTCTTTAGGTCGGCTATCAAGTGCCCTCTGTTAGTGTCGCTCTCAATATCTACCTCAAAGTGTACAAAAAATGTTTTGATGAGTAGGAAGTAGTCATGTGCCACTTAGGCTTCGGCTTTCTTACTACTTCTTAAAGCATCTTTTTAGTACAAAAATTAAAATTTTTCTACTAGAAAGCAGCTTTAAGAAGCAATAAGAAAGCCGCCCCAAACGAAGCCTTAGTTATGCATAGGCTTATAGGCTAACTATTGGCTTGCGTGTCCAGTAAGCTTTGGATCCGTAATTGGATGTGTGTAAGAGTTTTGGAACAATTTCTTTGTTGCCTGTTGATTTTTTAACCCTTTTATTTTTTGCCATACATTATACTTCTTAGGTTTTTTTGGAACAGTTTTAGGTTTTATTTGGAACTTCTTTCTTATTGCTTTGTAAAACAACTTTTTAATATAAAAATTTTTTAGTTTTAATTTTTTTTTTTGTAATAAAAAATAGTTTGAAGTACTAAAAAAGCCGTCCCAAATGAAGCCTTAGTTTTCCATTTTTTTAAAAGCTCTTTTTTTAGCCACAATTTTTGAAATGCTTTTCCAATCTCAGCTTTTCAAAGTAAAAAATTTGAATTAGCGGCAAATACACATTAATTTTTACCAACAGTTTTTCTTACCACAAAAGTAGTAAAAACCTTTTCCAAACAAACCTTTAGTTGTGTGGTGCTTTTTTATTCATTTTTTTGCATTGGTATATCATTGATTCAGAAATAAAGTTAAGCATGAGGCACTTACATGATTGTGAGATGATAAACATTCTCTTTTCAGGTTGTGGTTGCAAATGTCAAAGCGATACAATGGATAATACTGATTGTTACATCTTTTGAATAAAATTTAGGTTCTTGAGACAGCTGATGATTTAGGAGAGGTTACAGAAAGGGTCGACTATTATGTTCAGGGGACTACAATAGCCGCAGGCAACTTATTTGGAAGGTACTTCCCTCAAAATATTTCTAACACCAACTTGTAACATTGTTATTTTTGTTTTCTAGAGAACTCCATGGCTTGCAATAAAGTTGTTTGGGTAGGTTTTACAATAAAATGTCTTTTTAGTTTTCCTAGTACATTATTTTTCACTGGCATATTATCATTTATTATACCTATAAAAAATGTGCTGTGCTCAATTGGTTTGATTACTGTTAAAGATAGTTGTTTCAACTAAGGGGCTATTTGGTTGCCTGCAAAGGGAGTATAAAGTATTCCAAATGCAAGGGTGTTGAAAATATTGGTATTTGGTTTGAAGCAAAACAAATGCAGTGTAAATTTTTTGTGTATTTGGAATTCACATCTAGTTCATTTTTTGGTGTATTTGGAATTCCTCTGATTTGAGAGAGTTCCAAATATATTAGAAATTAATTACAATTGCCGTTGCTTGCATCTGACATCTACTGACTACCACTGCCACCAGCCATTGGCCATCGTCGACTTCCGTTGACCACCACCACCATAGCAGGCCACCGCCGCTGCCCTCTGCCAACCACCCCTGCCGCCTGCCGCTTCCGGCCACCATCATAGCCGGTATGCCGCTTCCGATCACCATTGCTTCTAGCCATCACCGCTGACCGTCCTTTGCCGGTCATCACTGCCGGCCTCCCATTATCGACCGCTATAGCTACCGGCCGATTGTCGTCAGCCACACCACTATCAATGTTGGCCACTGGCCACTATCATTTGCACTTTACATTGCATTCTTTTTATTTCAAATCAAACAAAAAAATTGATCTCATGAATTCCTTTAACACTCATCTAAACAACTCTAAAGTATTCCTTTTACATTGTATTCCTTTTTCGAGCAACTAAACATACCTTAACATTACCGTGATGCATTATTACCCATATATGTATGTGTATTTGTGTGCCCGTAGGTTTCTACCTTTTTTATCAATTTTTTTCCTCCAATTAGATCCCAAAGTGAAAATTAAGGCCAACTTTTGAAGAGGTAACTAATCATTGGTAAGGCATTTTTAAAGGGGAGATTTTAGAGTTGTTTTGGCATTTTCATAGTGGTTTGTTTACACATGAAAGATTGTAGGTCTCAACAATCCTCATCGAAACCTTATTTTAATTTTTTTAAGTTCAAACCACTTTTCATGAGAACCAGTTATCGTGAAGACTTAGACGCACCAATGTAAAGTCAAATGATCAGAACTGCATGAAATCATTTATTGCAAATCTTTTTGCAATTGAAATGGATTTGTAATCTTGATCTTGATTTGAGGACTGCCTTTAGGTGTTAGTATCTTTTAGGATAGGCATATTTTTTTTTGTACACGGATCTCTCCACTCCATCCACTTCAACCAACCGGAATAATGGCATGCCAATTTAATATCCGCTTTGGTTTCTTTCTAGTCTATACTAAAATAATTGTGTGATACTAAGATATAGTTTTGTGAGTGTGCTTGTTCCAATTTTGAACAGAGATGATGGATCATGCAACTTGTTTTTGTGTCTATTTTTATTTTTTCATATGTGCATGCACAGATTTTCTTGGGCAACTGAATTTTGAGTTGGAAGTGATGGAGAAAATCTTTGTGGTTACGGAACAAAGATTGAAAATGTATGCATCAATTGGACTCAAATGTATCTTGTCGAGTGGACAACATAATGGAAATAGATGCAGCGGTGCTTTGGATTGAATAACCACAGCTTCAATTGTCAATATTGGCAATTTCAGAATTTTAATCCAAGCAGCGTTGTGCTATTATTAGACTGTTCTGCAGTGATGCCAAGGATCTTATGAAACAGAACATGTTTGTAAGCTTTACATGTTTCTTTGTGCTTCCTTGTTTTCCTTTTTCTTAATTTTATTTGAAACAAAATGGATGTTGTGGTCGGGCATATTTGATATGACAATCCTGTACAGAGTATGTCCTTTCTGGCTATTTATACTGACCTTCAAATGATGGATTACTCTAGTGTCTATAGATACTGCTCTCATCTTTTGTTTATTGATGAAACTTTGTCTCTTGATACTATGAAACCGTCTCAGTCTACTCATACTTAAACAACATGCATTTTTTTTCATGACATTCATTGCAAAATTTTGCAGGCGTCGAGTTGTTCAAATTTTTGCAAGAGGTGCTCGCATTCTCGATGGTTCTTACATGACCCAGGAGTTGCCCTTTGGTGTGCATAATTCCGATCATAATTCCAGTCCAGACTCTTGTACAGTTTCTTCTGCGTCAATTGCAGATCCATATGTATTGCTCAAGATGGTTGATGGGAGTATTCAGCTACTTATTGGAGGTACGTGTAACCCCCATTTTACCACTTGTCAAAAGCAGCTTTTTAACATAATATATTCTTGAGATGCGCATTATTTCAGTTTTAGTTTTATGGGAGATGTCTTCAAAACTGTACTTTTGTTGCTTTATTTTTACTGTTTGTTTCTCTGCAGATCTTTCGACTTGCACTGTATCTATCTATGTACCATCGATACTAGCTAACTCAACTGATTCAGTCTCTGCATGCACACTTTATATTGACAAAGGACCAGATTCATGGCTTCGCAGAGCAAGTACTGATGCATGGCTTTCCAGTGGAATTGCTGAGACAATTGATGGGAATGATGGATCATATCATGAACAGGGGGACATATATTGTTTACTTTGTTATGAAAGTGGCACCCTTGATATATATGACGTGCCTAATTTCAAATGTGTTTTTTCTTGTGATAAGTTTGTTTCTGGTAAGTCACATCTTGTTGACAGATCTGTTAGAGAACCTTTCAAACCGTACCAGAAAATCAAGAGTAAAACTAATAAGGAGTCTACCGACTTAGGAAGGAAGGAAACTACTGAAAAAATGAAGGTTGTTGAATTGGTCATGCAAAGGTGGTCTGGTCCATACTGCCGACCATTTCTTTTTGCTGTTTTAAATGATGGGACGATGCTTTGCTATCAGGCGTACTTATATGAGGGTCTTGATAGTTATTCTAAAAATGAGGAAGTCGTGTCACCAAATAATTCTGTTGATCCAAGTAGCATAAGCGCATCAAGGTTTAGGAATTTGAGATTTATCCGCGTGCCAACAGACTTCACCGCACGAGAGGAACCATCAAACATGGTTATACAACCTAAAATCACAGTTTTTAAGAATATAGCTGGTTATCAAGGTTTATTTCTGTCTGGGTCCAGGCCAGCTTGGTTTATGGTTTGCAGGGAGCGCCTTAGGGTTCACCCCCAGGTACATACCTCCGCAAGTTTTATTTACTCCTGCCATCTTTTCCCAATCTTGTCGTGTAATTAGATAGGACATCAAAACATAATGCAATTTGCTTTGAAGAATTTTAAATTTTCCATCTACGTCAAGTGCCATGTAAAACTGTGATTATCAAATCTCTTCATTCCCCTATGCATAAACTTGTCTGTGTGCTATTGTGTTAAATGATGGTATGATATTGTTTTGTTGCTCGCTCAATTGGAATATCAGTTGCAAGCTCTATTGTGCTGTTGCCGTTGAAGCAGACTGCTTCCATTGAAAACGATAGCAAGTTAGTTTTATCTTAGTTTTTGTTCGCGTAGGTTCTTAGGCAAAGTGATCATGGTTTAACCTTAGTTATGGTGGAGGAAATCGCAAAACAACCACCACCACATGAAAATATCTAGTCTTTGCTGCAGTAGTTCTCCGACGTCTTTACCTAGTCAATTCCAGCTAGACTCCCTTTTATGCAAGAAGTACAAAACACTATTGATTTCATTCTAGGTTGTCATACCTCATCATCCTACTTATTGTATGTTGCTCAAAGAATACGAGGAACTTAAGCCCTTAGTGGACAAGTTGATTGCTACTAGTTTAGTGGATCCTTGTGCCAGCCCAGGATCGCACGAATCCTCTTCATTTTGAAGAAGGATGGAGTTTGTCAAATGTGTTTTGATTGTTGCATCGTGAATAAAATATCATTAAATATTAATTTGCAATTCCATGATTTGATGATCTATTCAATCAGCTACATGGGGCCACTGCTTATTTCTCCAAAATGCACCTAGGAGATGAGTCGATACCATCAAATCCAAATGCGTCTAGGAGATGAGTGTAAAACAAATTTCAAAATGCATGTCAAATTGCTTAAATGGACCATTATGCCTTTTGGGTTTTCCAATGTGCTAGCACCTTCATGAGCTTGATGAATATGATATATTCGCTCAATTTGAAGTCATCTACTTTGACACATTATTGTGTTTAGTCGAGCTATGGAAGAACATGTCCAACACATATGACAAGTCTTTGAAATTCTTTGAGAGTGCCGACTGTTTGCCAATTCCATCAATATGGGTATTTGGTAACCAAAATTTTTTTTCGGCTTTGTAGTCTACGTTGTAGGCATGGGGATAGATCCGACAAAAAACATAGGCCATTATGGAATGACTGACACCCCAATCGTTGATCGAAGTGAGGATTTTCCACTAGTTGGCTTCTTTTTATTATCATTTTTTTTAATTTTATTTAGGTCAACCCTGGTTGACTCATCACTTCATCAAGTATTGCAGCTTCATTGTAACACCTAATTGAACTTCTAAAAAGCTCTCCATTTGTTTTGACCAAACAAGCTCAAGATAGTTTCGAGTAACTGAAGCTCCTTATGACCTCGACTCCAATCTTAGTAGATTACAATGCTTCTATTGCTGGCATTGGGGTAGTGCTGAGCTAATGTGGACACTCAATTGCATATTTTAGTGAAAAACTCAATGAGTCAGTGTTGAGCTAATGCGGACACTCGATTTCATATTTTAGTGAAAAACTCAATGAGTTTTGGCGGTATTTCCGTCAGTACCAAAGAATTTTATACTCGTGTGGGCACTCCAGCTTTGGAGTGTGGACTCCAAAAATTCGGCCCCGGCCTCCGCCCGCTTTTCTTTTTATTCGGTGAGGGAGTTTTAACTGATAAATTCCGAGGTAAATTTTGGAAGGCAGATGGGTTTGTAGATAAGACACCACCCAGAGATTTCGCCCTCATTTTGTGAGGACTTTATGATCTGAGTTCTGGTTTCCTATAGGTGCAAGCCCTATAGTTAATTACCCCTCTCGATAACGAGAGAGAACTTTCGATTAAGGCTAGTCGTCAATCAGATATGTAGAGATACGCGTTATCTGGCATATAGTATCTGGCATATAGTAGCAGCATAGGTTTGGATTTGAAATTTTTTTGAAAGGGTTTGATATTTAAAATAAGAAATTTCACCACCTAGCACTTAAAGCGGATGGTGGGGGAATGGATGATAGACCCGATCAAGATCCCATGGTTCCGTCGTACCGGGCCATCGTGGTCCCTGGTCTACTTAGTCAGAGGAGGTAGTCGACCCAACCTGACAGAAGGATCCTTGTCGGCAGCCATGGGTTGCTTCGTCCAAGGGGACCTCCTTGTAGACCTGGGGTGGGTATTTGCCTAAGGGGACAAATTTGAATCCACCTTAGCTAACATAGGGCTTTGTGCCCTATCGACCATATCCTATTGATTCATATCTCAAGGATTTGATGTCAATAAGGAACATAACCGCGCTGGCCATAATCGGTATTTCGTGGTGCCATTTGGCGGCAAAACCACTCGGTTCAGAGGGCCCTGGGTCATAACCATTTATCATGCGGTGCCATTTGGCGGCAAAACACACAACACGTCCTTAGTGGCAGGAGATTGTTTGAGAATGGATCATATTGATATTTTCGACTAGACATTTAGCTCTTTTGTGAACTGAAGTAAATTTTAATTTGTCCACCTCGACAAACTGTTGCGGAGGGTGGATGGATTTTGTTTTAAGTGTTGATGGATTTATTTCAATTTTAAATATCTTGGAATTTGGGATTTGCGGAGTTTGGATTTTGTGTGGACTTTTAGGAGGCATTTGGAGATGCCTGAAATTAACCCTTCCGGTTGAGATCTTCAATCAACGCGGTCATCATCGGGGTGTTTGGGGGGCTTTTTCATTTGTAGCTTGAACCTTGTCAACTCTGTGTGACTGTCGATAGATGATCGGATTTCGTAGGCTTTATGCCCTTGATAGTGAATTCTCATTGTTATAGGCCTTGAAGGCCTAATATGAATGTATTAAGACAAATATAACGATCGCCACAACCGTATATTTGTTTATTGGTTCGAACCCTGTCGACTTCTATTGACCCGTATAGAAGGATCGGTTTCAGACTTGAATTCACTTGTCAACCCGCGCAGCATCCCTAGACGTCACGTGTGTACCAATAACACGCTCGCCGAGGCCCATGCGGGTTTTATAATTGCTTTTACCCCTTTTGGTGTACCTATGTGTATAGAAGCTAACGGTGCACGTGTAGGGGTATTTTAAAATATTTATATTTTGCTTGTGAGTGGTACATTGAATGTATAGAAGTCTTCTATAGTAGCCTGTAGGAGCTCATATCTGTTGCAGTTCTCTTTTTGTATTTGCTCGTAGATGGAATTTTATGTATGTAACAAGTCTCCTCTGGTGATTCGTTGGAGTTCGCATTTGCCATCAACCTCTTCATGCACATTGATTGGTAGGTTGTTTTATCCACTTGCTATTGGTGGCTACATATATATGCAAGTCCACAAGTATTGATTGGTGTGATATCATTGTGTTCATTGCATATCCCTCGAGTTCATTTATTTGTTAGTAAAAGATTTCGTCGTTGATTGTCATCGTTGCATATGCGTATGTTTGCTGCAATTGGTGTATTTGCTTGAACATCTTTCAATCCTTCTAGCAATTGTTGCATGTATCCTCAAGACACTACAAGCTTCTGTCAAGCTCATTATTGTTTTGTTGGAGTAACTTTCATGGGTCAACGACAACATCCATTGGAGCTTTTATACGATAATCATTCAATTGAGGTGATGATTCCTATTGATTGTTGCTTGGGGATGAATCATGTTTACAAATCAATTATCATGTTTCTAGGGCCCTCATGTAGTGACCTTGCAATCAAGCCATGCCCTTTCATAATATTTTTTGTATTTGACTTGAGACGATTGTCATGTGCATGTTATAAAAGAGTTGTTTGTTCAAATATTCCAAACTCCACATGATGCTGTTTAGTTCATGTTCAAGATATCTTTTGCATTGGTTCACTTGATTCTTGCCTGAGTTCAAGTAGCAGGCTTAAATTCTAGTTCTCATCCACAAGTTATCCTTTCTTCTTGTTGATAATTACTTGGTTTTCATCTTCAATTGTGAATGACTCATCTTGCACATGTGTTGTAAGGTTCATTGAAATATCGTTATGCCTCCATTTGCAACTAGACTATATATGGCTAATTGATGGAAGTCATCATGGTAATTGAGTACTTGATGTTCACCTCGATGAATATGATGCATTTAGACTTTGATTTGCTAATTCATCCAAAGCCCAATTCTTGTGTGTTCCATCGAATTTCTTTATAGTTCATGTTGTTCAAGTCAATTCAAAATCCTTTGCACTTTAGTTCAAATCCAAGTTCGAGTTGAGCTCACTTGTTTCAAGTCCAAGCTTTTGTTGTCTTTCAAGTTTATATTCACTTAGATTTGAATTTATTAGAAATCAATTGAATCAAGTCCATATGTCCCAAATTGATCTTTGAGTTCGATCAAGTCCATTGTTCTACTCATTCGAGTTCAAGTAGTCCCCTGCTGTCTTGTAGAATTCATGTATAGTTCGATGTGCAAGTTCAAATTTCTCTTACTTAAATTTTTACTTAAGCCATTTGCTTAGTTATCCAAGTTTGAATTTAATTCAAATGATGTCCAAATGAAATTCAATATTTTTTTAAGTTCT
>NW_021319405.1:274056-277719 GCF_001605985.2 Dendrobium catenatum
TGTATAATTTAATTTTAATTAAAACTAATCATTATTTATAATAATTAAATATAGTTAAAATATTTAATTATAATAATTATAATTAATTATAATTAACTGTTATTTAAAATAACTAAATATAATTAAATAATAATAATAATACCTAAACTAAGGGATGTAGAGGTAATCGGGCAAGTGGCTTGCGGTAGAGAGGAGCAGATTGGGGCTGAAGAGCTCGGGTTCGGCCCTCTACGGTCTCGGCAAGAGGAGGGAGATTGGGCTGAAGAGCTCGGGTTCGACTACAAGAGATGGAGTCGGGTTGGAGAAGGCTGGAGATCGGGTAGGGGGCGTCGGGCAAGAGCAGAGGAAGAAGGGGCTAACGGGGTTCGGCCGGTCTTGGCCTCGGCTTCGTCGGTCGGAGACGTCGGGCGTAGGTAAGGGATCTTACTCTCTCTCTCTGTGTGTGTGTGTGTGCGCGCGCGCGCGCCGAAGAATGAAGTGGAAGAAAGGGAATCGGGACAGGCAGCGGTCGGAGAAGCAAGGAGGTCGTGGCTTGGAGCGGGAGAGGAAGAGGAGTTCGGACGCAGAGAAGATCGGGAGAGCTCTTTGCGTGGAAGAGACGTCGAGAGCAGCGAATGGAAGGGGTTTTGTCCGGTGTTCAGCAGGAGCCGGAAGCCTCATCTCATCCGTCTTTTAAAGACGAGGGGAACGCCCAGCTGGAACGGGATTTGGGCAGGAAACACGGAGAAGCGACGCAACGACGCCGAGCTGCAGAAATCCTTGCGGGATTTCGGGAGGGATTACGGAGGATTTCGTGGATTCACCGGGTATTAGGTATTTTTTTCGTTTCTTCACTTCTGATATTATACATAGGTCAACATGGAGTTATTATTATTTTGGCTCATGAGTTTGTTTCTAGAAGCACAAGGTCCTTAAGAATGTTCATTATCAATACAAATTGAAAAGTAAGCTTGTTTAATGGATTGAATATTCATCTTCATCCCACTACATCCTACGACATATGTCAGGCCGATCCAACCAAGTTGCTGATGCACTAAGGCGATGACACTTTGTCCTTGTTACGGCCTTGTAAATAAAGTTTGTGGGGTTTGAAGTATTGCGAGATTTATATGCCCAGGATTGAGACTTATTGGAAATCTAGGAAAGCATGCCAAGGCAATATTATAAGATCTTTCACATTGAGCACAACTACCACTTTATGGTCAATTAGCTATACATTCCACGATGTTCATTTTGGGCGACTATCTTGTTTGAGAGTCACAACAGTGGATTAGTTAATCACTTTGGTCATGAGAAGTCACTTGCAATCATCCATAAAAGATTTTATTGGTCATTAATTACAAGAGATGTGAAGCTTTACCTTAAAGAGATGTCAAAATTTTTGGACAGCAAAGGCATGACAACAAAACGCAAGGTTATATTTGCCTTTGCTAATTCTAGAATTGATGTCGACCGATGTCAGGTTGGATTTCATCATTGATCTACCACAATGGATGAAAGACTCTGTCCTTGTCGTGATTGATCGATTTTCCAATAAGCTTCATTTTGTCCCTTGCAAAAAAGGCCCTTGCTACCAATATTGTCAAACTCTACTTTTAAGGGATTGTCGAGCTTCATGACATCCCATAAACCATCACGTTTGATTTTGATGTCAAATTTGTTAGTCACTTTTTGAGAACCTTATGGGAATAATTAGGTATCTAACTACAATTTAGTTTCACATCTCACTTACAAATGGATGGTCAAACCAAAGCTATCAGTCGAAGCTTGGAAAATTTTCTGCATTGTTTCATCAACAAGCATATTGTTGTCAATCAAAGCTTGGGAGATGCTTGCGATGTTTTGTTGGCAAGAATATTCACCAATGGACCAAATTTTAGCCCAAGTTGAATGCTCTTACTGATGAGGACATCGAAGAACAACGGCTATGATCACGTCTATTTATTTTGAAAAATTTTATGTATTTGATTTGTTATTGTACTTTTCCCTTTCTACCCTCACTTGAGGGCTTTTGTCTTATGTTTGCCTAGGGGCAATTATGTCTTTTTTATTTTCCTTCATGTATTTCGCTATTTAAGCCTTCTCCCTCCTCTTGGAGAGGGGATGATGATTATTGAAAATGAAATTCTTCTCTTTGTGAGTTCATATTTTCTTGATCTCTTAGTGAGTTCAACTCTCCTAGATCTCTGTGTGAGTTCTAGGAAAAGCCCAATGTGAGGGCAAAAGCAATCCCCGCCAGTCGTTGGAAGCGTCCTTGACTCGTGGTTTATTTTATCTTATTGTTTTCTTCTCCAACTCTTGCTTTCCTCCTCCCCACACCAAGCCGTACCCGAGATCTAATCATCCACCGCTTTATCCACTAGCTTCCTCCACTACAACCCAAGCTCTATCAAGAAACCCCCAACCCGACAGCAAGCCCCCTCTTCCTCCTTTGGCCGTCGGCCACCACCTTGCCCCAAGCCATGATAAAGATGTCAATCATCATAATGGCTCCTTGATTGTGGCCTATCAATAAATAAAGGAGTTACCGATTTTTGAATTTCAAAATTTGAAATTAAAAAACTTTCCATATTTGGAAATTCCTAATAAGGAAAGTTCTTAAATCCGCATTATGACGAAATTCAAATTCAAATGGACTTCGTCATAAGCTTTCCTAACTCCCATGTGCTGATTTGGAAACCCCTCAATGGCTCCCACACTCTTTCCCTCTCTCCACATGCCACCGGCCTCACCTTGGTTGGAGCCCCATTCAATTCCCAATTAATGCATTGATTACCACTTAATTTGAAATCAAATTTCAAATTGATTTCCCCTCAAAATCTCTCAAATTCTGAATTTAATTTCAGGATTAGCATTTATTTCCCCTCCCTCTCTCTTGAAACCGCCGGCCACACCTTAATGGGCTTCAATTGAAGGGCCATGACTTCTCTAGGAAAGAGTTTACTCATTCCTTGCTGCTGGCCGAAATTTCCAAATCCCCTCTCCCTAATTTTCTTCCATTAACTCTTCTCCAAACTCAATCCAACGTGGAGCCCTCTTCTTCCTAAGACTGCAGCCTGAAATTCAGCCGATTGCCTTGCTCCCTCAGCCCGTGGAAGACCCATAATTGCTGTTTTGGGAAGACAGAATTGCTGCCCATAAATCCTGGTTGCTGCCCAACGGTATCCGGAAGAATTCCAGTGAGGGAAACTTAAATTTCTGCCTCCTAAAACCTTCCAACTGCTGGACGCTCTTCTACAACTTGCTGTCCACTGATTCTACAAATCTCCTAGCACCATAGCTTCATTCGGAAGGTTCCAAATGATGTCCAGAATCTGTCCAAAACAGAAACTGCTGCTGTCTTGAAGATCCACACCTTGTCGTGGCTAATCGGTGGTGCGAAGAAGCTCATGGTGGCTGTCCTAATCGTCCCCAACACTCAAATCATCCTGCAAGAGTGCGTATCTCTCTTGTCTTTGGGTAAACTCAACATCCGATTCGCTATCTTCATAGTTACATCCTTGAATGTGAATTTATTATCTTCATGAAGATCATATTAATGCGTCTCCGCTAAAGCCTAGTAATTAGAAGAGTTGTGTGAGGGATCTTTCATAGACTAATCTTATTGTTAGTATTGGAATCTATTGTTGGAACTATCCATGTATGCAATGTTGGATTAAGCTG
>NW_021319405.1:278479-296064 GCF_001605985.2 Dendrobium catenatum
GCATTTGGCTCTTTGTGAGCTGAAGTAATTTTTAGATTTGTCCACCTCGGCAAACTATTGCGGATGGTGGATGGATTCTGCTTTAAGTATTTTGATGGATTTATTTCAATTTTAAATATTTTGGAATTTTTGGGATTTATGGATTTTTGGATTTTGAGTGGACTTTTGAAATATTTATGAAATGGACCCCTCCGGTTGAGATCATCATTCAACACGGCCATCATCGGGGTGTACTTGAGGTTATTTCCATTTGATTGAACCTTGTCGACCCTATCAACTTAACGATAGGGGATCGGGTTTCTCGTAGGCTTTATACCTTTGTTCATGAATTTTCTTGATTTTAGGCCTTGAAGGCCGAATATAAATGCATTAAAATACATTCCGATCACATTCGTGACCATATATTTATCTGAGAATTTGAACCCTGTCTACTCCTATTCACCTGCTTAGGAGGATTGGGTTTCGTAGGCTTTGTGCCTTTATTTAGTGAATTCTTTTGATTGTAGGCCTTGAAGGCCTAATATGAGTGTATTGAAACAAATACATTGGTCGCCACAACTGTGTATTCGTTTAAAGGTTCGAACCCTGTCGACTTCTATTGGTCCGTATAGAAGGATCAGGTTCGAACTAGAATTCACTTATCGACCCGCGCAGCATCCCTAGGCGTCACGTGTGTACCAATAACACGCTCGCCGGGCCCCATGCGGGTGATTTTTTTATATTGATTTAGACGTACCCCATTGTGTACCTATGTGTATACAAACTATAGTGCAGGTACAGGGGTACTTTGAAACATTTTGTAAACGCCTTCTGCCCGCTTGCATGGATATTGCGGGTCTGGTGGCGTGGCATTGTAGATTGTGGACGCCTTCTGTCTGCTTTCATAGATGTTGCAGATCTGGTGGCGTTGTTATTTGGATGTCATGAGGTATTTCCTCATCTTGACATTGACTCCCCTTTCTCAATCACCGGGGAAGAGCTCTTCTGGACTTTGAAGTCCGCTGTTTTGCCTTGAAAAGATCTCCTTTCAAGATTTTAATGTAGTAGACTTGTTGTATCTGATATTTGTAGATGTGAATATTGTTTTCTTCCTGAGTATATGATCAAGAAGGGATTTTGGAACACCAGGAGGTTTGGTTCTAATTTGTTCAAACCTCTCTTCCATTCTGCCAGGAGGTGTCTTTTTCGTACATCGAGTCACCCTTGTACCCGAAATACTTGAAAAAAAGCGGTCCTGCCACCACGCCGCAGAACGGGTCTTGATCACCAATGTCGGAGGTGATATCGATACTTGTGCCCACAGTGGTATCCATTTGCAGGGGACCGTTTCGTCTACTACGACCTTCTGGAAGTGGTTGCAGAAAGCCCATTGTTCTTGCATCATATCCACCCTTTCACCAATCTCGGGTGGGTGACTATCGCATTTGCTGCGGGGAACAGATTTTCTACTATCATGTAGTAGTGTTGCATTCTTTCAATCAACAGGCACTGTGGGGATTGTTTGTAGGAGTTCGTGCCATAACTTACAAACATAAATTATTGCTTCTCTTCTTTTTACAAGTAGATTATACTTGGAACTCATTTGTCTTCTTGAATTCGGGTCCGAGCCAAGTTTCATTTAGACTCGGGTTCATCGAGTCCACAACCCCCACTTAATGTTGTGTAGCGCAAGTTCAAATGTTATGTTCGGATTCGGATCCAGTCCAAATCAAAGTCCTTGTTTGATGTTATGGTCTTGTTCAAGTCCCCTGCAGTCCTTTGAGTTCAATTGCATGTTCATGTGATTATTTAAAGTCTTCTAGAGTCTTTACATGTTCATTTCATGTGTAGATTGACTTGAATTTGGTTACAAATTTGATTTTATTTCATCTGATTTTTATTTTCATTAATCATTTGAATTTCTGTTCAGGTTCAAATCTACAAGTCCACTGTTATTTGTTTCTTGTTCGTTTGAATGCAGGCTCTTGTTCTTTTATGTCCAAAACTTGCTCACATATAGGCCAAAATTCTGTTCAAGTCCACGGTGCCTTCAGTCTGAATTTCGGCAGCCTTCCGGCGTCTCCCCCGTTTAGGGGAAAAAACCAAGAGGCAACCTTCCCCTCGACGCTACGTGAGCGCTTCAGGTAGATGTCAAAAGTGACACCGCGGTCGCGTATTTTATCAAAAATCCTCGCCCGCTACATGAGAGTTTAGGGGTGTGGAGCATGAGTTAGAAAAAAGCAGATTTCCCCCCTCTGCACCACGTGGGCGTTCGGGGGTACTTATATAAAAATAAAGAAAACGCATTTCTTATATCCCGTTCGCCGCAAGCGCTGCACCGGTTTCCCTCCCTACAACGCTGCTTGAGCGCCTCGGGGGTTTGCCGGCTCATTGCAAGCTTTGAAGAGTGATCCTTAAATCGTTGCAAGCATCGCACCGGTTTCCCACCCTACAACGCTACGTGAGCGCCTCGGGGGTTTGCCGGTTCGTTGCAAGCATCGAGAAAAGAATCTAGGTGATTTCCGCCTCGTCGTAGGCGTCGTACTAACTTCCCTCCCTACAACGCCACGTGGGCGCCTCGGGGGTTTGCTAGGGGATCACCTTCACTTCCAGCGAGCTCTTGTTGTCGCTTCCCTCAAAATGTTGCAGCTTCCGATCCGAGAGGAAGGAAGTCGTCCAAGGGAGCAAAGTCGAAACAGCCACAAGGAGCCGGAGAAGGGCCTGAACGGGAGAAAGTTAACTCCACAGCCCGCGAGCTCCTATTCTAGTTCCGATCAAAATGTCGGGACTTCCGATCTAGTGGAGAGGGCGATGAAGGAAAGTTGGAGAAGGGGCGACGTCGGACGGTCTCAAGGAGTCGGAGAGTGAGCGGGTTCACAGCAAGCGAGCTCCCAGTCGTCTCTTCCGATCAAAATGTCGGAGCTTCCGATCCTTTCAGTCGGCGAGCTTCTGCAGTTGCTTCCGATCAAAAGAACATAACTTCCGATCCTACTGGAAGGGAAGTCGTTGAATGGCGAAGTCGAACTGCTGCGAAGAAGTCGGAGAGGGAGAGATTTCGAGAGGAAGAGGGCGGGAGCAGAGGGAGCGTTCGCGGGAGTCAGAGTGCGAGAGAGGGAGAATCGAGAGAGGACAGTGCGAATGAGGGCCTTCGTTCTCATTTTAACGACGCTAAAGGAGTCGGCTCGAGGCGGGATCGTGCGATGAAATGACGCGAGGTCGTGGGAAGAGCAGCGGCGTCGTGGGATGACAGAGAGCAGGTGAACGACTCCCTTTTTTATTTTGATTTTTTTTTGATTGATTTTTTTTTTATAAACGGGTCAACACATGGATTGTTTTACATCATTCTTGGTATCAGAGCATGGTAGGCATGCACGACATGTTTAGAAAAACATCCTAAGGTCTAGCTTTTCATTGTAGTTTAAAACTTGCATGCATATCATTGCATAGTTAGATTTTATTCACTGTTTTCACTGCTGTAATTGTGTTTCCTGCACGCATCTAGTAAAGTTTAAGGCATTCTAGATAGCGTAGGGGTGCTGCCATTAAACCCACATTGTCTCTAATTGCTTAGGACAACCACACCCTTGAGTTTAACTGCTGTCCTCACTGTTCCAGCAGCAGTTAGCCATCGTTTAGTGAACTTTTAGTCTTTGTTTGGGTGCTTCCCACTCCCTCGGACCATTCCAAACACCTAGACAACTTAAGCAACGACTGAACTTTGCTGTCCAGAAAATTTCTGCAACATTTGGAGAGCTTTAGGTGACCCCAACCTAGTGTTTAGGTGCTGTCCACATCCCAAAACCCATCCTAAGCACCTAGGCATCTTCACCAACTGCTATGGTTTTCTGTACACACAAAATACTAGCAAGTTGTGGGTAGGGCCAGTTTGGCGGTCAAAGGCCGCAAGCCAGCTTTATGAAAATCTCAAGTATATTTTCAGTTTCAGTTATTTTCCCTGTAGCCCTGTAGCCCTGTAGCTTTCTTTCAATATAAATACTAGCAATGTTCTATTTTAAAACAAATTTTGGTGATAGTTTATTCAATCTAAAGCTGCTAAGGGATGATTTCTGCATTCCTGTATCCTAGCTTTTTCAGTCCAGGTGGTGGTCTTACTATAGTTTTTGTATCAATGCTTAGCTCTGAAAGTAATTACTTAAAAACTGTTGTGCGTCAACTTGTGTTAAAAATTTTTGACATTCTTATGCATCGTTATTACAATCTAAAATTTGTTATCTAAGCCAGGTGCGTGAAAGAAAAATGATGATTAATCTGATATATCATTTATCATTTCTTCCATCCTGAAGTTTCCGGTCTTCACAGTGTAAAGTTGGTAAAAGTGCCTAGTCTTTTATCTGCTGAAAGCATCCGTCCCATCATTACTTTGAAAACTCCTTACTAATGAGCTAGTTGTTCTTTTGAATGTCGGCTAATGTTTTATATGCACATTTATGATTTTCTGTCCATCATTATTTCTTCAATATTCTCTGGACTTTTGCTTCTTATTCTAACATTGCAGATTTATTTTATGATAGCTTTGTGATGGCTCTATTGCTGCCTTTACTGTTCTTCACAATGTCAATTGCAATCATGGGTTTATATATGTCACGTTTCAGGTTATCACCCTACAGAATTGTCTGTTACATCTAGTATAGTTTGCTTCTTGGTTGGCTTGTGATATAACCTTTAGTCCTTTTTGTTCCAGGGCTTCCTAAAGATTTGCCAGTTGCCATCTGCATTCAACTATGATAACTATTGGGCAGTTCGCAAGGTATTCTCCCTTTTTTCTTTTGTTATGGATTACATACATCTTTTCAACATGGTTGGTAGATATGATGTATTTGAGATCCTTTTTTCCTTTGGCTCAGATTCCGTTGAGGGGCACACCTCATCAGCTCACCTACTGCGCTGAGAAAAATCTCTATTCAATCATATTATCTTTTCCCGTAAGTGTGTTACTTCTAAGAGTCCTTGTCTTTACTGGCAAAATATAAATTCAAAATCAAAATGAGTTTCTTTGCAGATGCTATTTGCATATGCCATAATCCAGTTTGATGAGGATTTACTTTTTCAGAAGTTACAACTCAAATTTATTAATTTATTAAGTTACTATTTTTATTTTGTTTTAATTAAATTCATCAAGCTGTTACTCATGATAAGTTAAAGTCGTGTATTTTTATTTGAGCAATAATTTTATTTCAACACGACTATTGATGGGTTCTTGTCTTAATTTTTTTGTCTCTCAATATTTATTTAATAAATATAACTTTGCCTACTTAGTTTTGGTTTTTCAAATCTTACTTGTCATTTACTTGACATATTTGTGAATGAAAGTAGTCATTCTCCCATTAAGGTTGGAATTTTAACTTTTATTGTTGTCTTTCTGCAATTTCATAAGTTTGTATCTATGGTTGCCATTATTTTTTTATTTTTATCTATGGTCGCTATAATTCTTTAGCATACTTCCTCTAACATAGATCTTAAATTTTTCTTTCATGTTGAATTTCTTGCCTCTTAATAATAATGGGAATGTGTTCTTCATCAAGGCTAGAACCAATATTGGATTCTTGCAAGCAAAGTTTTTTTTAAACCAAAATGTTATTTATTGCTTAAATTTATAGGCGATCAGGTAAGCCCTATGCACATTTTTCTTAGTATGGAGGGAAAACTCTAAGTACCGATGCACATCTTTTTTGACTCAATGGAGAATTGTTTTGAGGCTTCAAATAGGTATCGAAGATTCATGCACGTCTTTCTTAACATGGTGTGATATAAGACCCTCGATGGTGTTGTCTTATGATACTGATCGTGGATACCTAGGCGTGGTGGGTAGGCTTATCACTTCCAAGGACTCCCCCTTTGCAGGAAGAGAACTGAAGGTTGTTGAATTTTTTAGCAAACAAGGGACTTAAAAAAAAGAGCAAAATCAAAATGATTCCGAAATAAAATTTGCAATAAATAAATATATATATATATATATATAATTATTATTCCAAACTGGTACTGAAGATTCATGCACATCTTAGCGCGATGGGCTAGTAGACCCTTGGTCATGGTGTCTTAAGACATCAACCATACTCACCTTTCATAGCATGGTAGGTAGCTTAGCACTTTTGATGAAGCCCTCTAAGCGGAAAGAAGTCAGGATTGTCGAAATTTTTAGTAATATGGGACCCAAACAAAATAACATGAAAGGACTTTTGAGCATAAATGTAATATGAAATTGAATTAATTTAAAATTAAAATTGACAAAAAAGGTTCAAAACTGTAAGGAGAACACGATTGAACATTGAACTGAACTGAAATAGAACTTACAGGAACTTATAATTATGCCCTCATCTAAATATTTTTCCTCTTCTTGTTCCATTTTTCATATCTAGTGTTCTTTTCCTATTTTGAACTTTTTTTTTCTAATGAACGTGGTGGTTTTTTGTTTTGACTTCTGGGATTTGTACCATTACTGTGCAGGTAGCTCGCCCAATAAACCAAGTATTGTCATCCATGTTAGATCAAGATATTGGTCAAATGGAACGTGAAAATACAAGTTCAGATGTCCTCCAAAAAACTTACACTCTTGATGATTTTGAAGTTCGCCTTTTAGAACCAGAGAAATCTGGTGGGAATTGGGATACAAGAGCTACTATTCCAATGCAACCTTGTGAAAATGCGCTCACTGTGCGGATGGTAACCTTATTTGTAAGTTCGTATCTTATGATTTTCATGGATGTGGTGCTTAGGTTAAGGGACTCGAACTAATTAACTATGTGATGTAGATGCATGTGATTCCAATTAATTACTTTAAAGTCACATTCATGTAATCAAGCATTTTCTTCCCTGTCCCTCAGAATTCAGCAACAAAGGAAAATGAAGCTATTATGGCTATTGGAACAGCTTATGTACAAGGGGAAGACGTTGCTTCTCGAGGGCGCATTCTTCTATTATCTATTGGCAAGAATGGTGAAAACTCTCAAAATTTGGTACTTGTTAAGTCTAATTTACTTCAAATCATTGATTGTTAATTTTATATGCAAGATAAAGCCTTAACATCATTTCTATCAACTTCTGTTTCTCGTTGGAATTTTCAACAGAGCTTTTATCTTCATTTTTCTTCAGGTAACAGAAGTTTACTCAAAAGAGTTGAAGGGAGCTATCTCTGCTGTAGCATCTCTTCAAGGTCACTTGCTAATAGCATCTGGCCCCAAAATCACTTTGCACAAGTGGACTGGCTCTGAACTGACTGGTGTTGCTTTCTACGACACTCCTCTCTACGTTGTGAGCTTGAACATTGTATGTTAAGACTTGACAACGAAATCTGCTGCATTCCTTTCTGTTTGCAAACATTATTTTAGAGCACATAATGTTTTTGAATAATTTTCACTTCCTGTTATCAACTGACAATATGCATGTTTGTGACTGTTCCTTTCATGTTCTAATGCTACTGATCATTGTGTACAACACATTTACAATGAGCTGTTTTACCTTTCTTATCTTAATGAACAAAACGGCTACTTGAATAATCAACACACAATAAAAGGATACATGCTAGTCAGATGTTTGAAGTTAAATCTACTTATTAAATTTACCATTTCCCAGGTTTTGGCAACCAGGATTATTGGTTCGTTTATTCTTTCTTTAATTACGCATACCTTGCCTACTAAACGTCATATGCCTATTAGCTTGTCTTCATTGATGTAAGGGTATCTTGTCCAAGTATTTTTTTCCTCCATTTTTTGACATGCACTTTGGCGAAAGGACCTCCATCAATCTTCTATTTGAAAACAAACAGTAGTTCCCTTGAGTAAATATTTATCAAAAGAACATTCTAATAATTCATTAAAAATGTTTCAGGTTAAGAACTTTATCCTGTTGGGTGACATTCATAAGAGCATATACTTCCTCAACTGGAAAGAGCAAGGTGCTCAGCTGAGCCTTTTGGCAAAGGATTTTGGCTCTCTTGATTGTTATGCAACAGAATTTCTGATAGATGGAAGTACTCTGAGCCTTGTAGTTTCAGATGATCAAAAGAATATCCAGGTAATTCGCTGATTCTAATTCAAAACATGCAACATATGCATCTTAAGTGGATTTGAGGTAATTGTATTTTTCAAGTTTGCATCATTACTCATATTTGCTAAGGATTATAAACATATTACTCATTATTTATAATTCTTATGAAATCACACTAGAAGTACATATCATTGTCATTGCAATTGTTATTTGACTGTAAATTTCTATAGAAGTATTAAAGAGGCGGACTTAATATAGTTGTTTGATGTTAAGAATGGCATTCTTCACATCTATTGGCCTTTATGACCGCTTGAAAGTCAAACCAACCAACCAAATATAACAAAGACGACAAATGTAGGATGTGATATAGTGCAAATGTTATTTGAAACACATCGATCAAAAGTCAAAATCACTCAAATAGCATGCACTCACAAAACAAATTACACTAACACGTACGAGGCAACATAAACAACTATGATTGACAATCATATTATACAAAGTCTTTATGCAAAGAAAATAAAAAAATTGCATGTGCGAGGCGATGACACGAAATTGATTTGCATGAGCGATGAAGATTTTGTAAATAAAATATGAAATAATTATTAAAACTATAATATTAATTTATTATTATTAAATAAAATGTTAAAAAATAAAAAAAATAAAAAAATCCCTAAAATCTAATTTCTCCACCTACCTGCTCTCGTACAAGATCACACTGCTGTCTGTTACCTCGTACACATGCACACGACCTCAACTTGTCACCTCTCAAATCAAGCAGACCCCCTCAGCCCCATTACTCTCGTACTATCAACTCTTTCGGCCCATTCATTATGGCACACGAAGCACCCGCTCTCTCCTATCTCTTCTCTATTTCAAATGTAAAACCGCCTTCCTCTTCTCCTTTTCCACTTCCTCCTCTCACATGCAACCTGCACGACCTCACCTCCTTTCCTTTTCACCACCATCGAGCCTCAAGCTCTCGCTCCTAGTTGAGCCGCTAGTAGCTTATCCATCTGTCGGCAACCCAGATCCAATTGCCAACCGCAACCTTCTGAGCTCGCCAACCACTTGATCACCTCTCTCCACCTCTCCCTTCATCTTTCTTTCTTTCCCTCTTTGAAACTCTTTTTTTCGTTGTCTTCCCTTTTCTAACTCTTTCACTCTCAACCTTGGCACTCTGTCTTTTTCTCTCTTTTTGTCTTAATCTCTATCAATTTCTCACTCTACCTTTCCCTCTCTCTTTTTGCTCTAATATTTTCTCTCTTTAATAGAGAGAATTTCTCTCTTTTCACTATCTCTCTCTCCCCACTCTCTCTCTCTCTAAAAAGTGAGAAATACAAATAAAAAACAAAGAAAAGAGAAAAATAGAAAAGAAAAAAAAGACTATTAAAAGGAAAAAAAAGAGAAAGAGACGAAGAACAAAAAAAAAATTTGCGTTGCATTGCTGATCCATTGTTCTCATTGTTATTTCTTTTTGCATGTTAAGCTCTCAACAAGCAGAACTCTTTCCCCCTTTTCTTTGCGTGGTGAGAAACTCATAGGCAACATTCACAATGGAAGTGATCCTTGTGTACACTTTTGTTAGGTGGAAAATTTATGTACATGTACTTGTCTTTCTTGACACACCAAAGAAATATCATGAATTATAAATAGATACCGAAAACCCATACACATCTTCTTGGCATGGTCGGTAGAAGAGCCCGGCTATGGTGTCTTACGATATCAACCATGCATGTCTTTCTTGGCTGTGATGAGCAGGCCTAATACTTGTTGTAATAACACCTATATGGTGAAAATATCGGGAGGTTGTAATAATTTTCACTGAAAAAATAACTTAGAAAAGTACAAATTTAGCATGATTTATAGACGGAAAAAAGTAATAATTAAAATAAAAAATGATAAATATAAATTATTCCGAGTAGGTACATGAAGTCATGCCTTTTTTGGTGTGGTGGGGTGGAAGATCCTAGCCGCAATGTCTTACGATTTCAATTATACACTACTTTTTTGACATAGGGGGCAAGCTTAACACTCTCGATGATGCTCTCTATACAATGAAAATGTTAGGATGTTGTCAAAATTCACATTGACAAGGGACTCAAATTTAACAGCATTAAAGTACTTTTATGCAAAAATGAAATACTAAAAGAAAAGGCAATTAAAATTAATTTGATTAAAACTGCAAAAAAATGATAGCGAGGGAAATGAAGTAGGACTTACAGAGGAGTTGTAAGGAAATCAATAGCTGGCCAACGAATGCATACTAAACTTTGCTTCGGCTCCTATAATATTTGTGAATACTCAAGGTCCATAAGAATGTACTTGCATTGGACTTGGGATGAATATGAAAGAAAGAGCTCCCATTTTTATAACATTAAAAAATTATTTCTTGAAGGACCCATATAATTAAAATTTAATATATAAAGGCGAAAGAGAGGACAAGTAAAAAATGTGCTTATTTTTCAATTCGCCTTGTGCACAACTGGATTCGTAATATATTTGTTCAAGAGAACAAAAGGCGAAGGGCGATCTTTTAAAATTTCAAAATAAAATAATATGTACATTTTAATGATAATCCTCGCAATCAAATTCAAAACTCATGTGCAAGTGGACATAATATGAGCAATAATTCATTCAAAATGCAAAGTCACGTGCACGATCCAAGGACAACGCATTCATGTAAATAACTACTACATTTGATGCCTATACATGTGTCCACATGAATGGTTTTCAAAGAAAGTAACAATGGTTGTACGTCATGCTAACTATTAAAAAAGAGGGCTCGTACACATCCTATGAGGTAACAATACAACCCATTTATGAATACTTGAATAGTGCACACTATGAATGTATTTTATTTAAATGTGATAAGCAGTGTACTGTTGCATGGACGATTTGGGCAATTATTTTGAAAAAGTGCTCAGGATGAGTCAAATCACTGAAATAAATCTTGTCTGTGCATCCACTATATGGATGGTGTGTAGATGTACTGAAAACATGCAAATGCACTGTGCAAGCACACTAGTGAGTACCGTTGGCTATGTAAGCGCATTGTGTAAGCACACCAAAGATCATGCACGTATGCAAGTGCATCAAGATACATGCAAATGTGTTATGCAATGATATTAATAAGTATGCAAGCGCATTACATGAATGCACCATGAAACATGCAAATATACAATAAAAATGCTTAAAAAACATGTGCAATGCATCAAACGATTGAAATCAATTTTCTCGCATGTGCTCCAACAAACATATTAAATTTTTAAATACAAAGTCTAAGAATGTTACTCAGGGCAAAAAGCAAACCAAACTAAAATGCTTTTTTTTAATTAAAATCAATTTTCCCTGCATGTGTATCGACAAACATATCAAATGTTTAAATACAAAAGTCTGATAATACTATGCTTGTATAAAAAGTAAATTGAACTAAAATCTCATTTTAAATTAAAATCAATTTTTTTTGCATGTGCTCGAACAAATTTGTTAAATGCTCAAATATAAATACTGCATAGGTTTGTGAATACTGTTCAGGTTAAAAATAAATTAAATGAGAAGTTCTTTTAATTCAAATATACTTGTGTGCTCTAACATATGCATTAATTCATTATTTTGGGTGTCCAAGAGTATTGTGCATTGTTAAAAGCAAGTTGAACTAAAATTGTATTTACAAATTGAAATTAATTATTTGCGTGTGCCTTGACCAATACATTAAATTTCTAATTTTGTTGTCTAAGAATGCTACATGGGGTTAAAAGCTAGTTGAATCAGTTTCTTTTTTTTATTATTAGTTTTGAATTTTAAAATGAAAAGGTGGAATATGAAAAATAAAATAAAATATTGTCCTACAATAAGATGGGGGTATTTAAAGAACACAAATAAAAATACTTTTGAGAGTAAGATTCAAGATAGTAAAATTTTGATTGTGCATGAGGAAGCTAATGTTAAGTGAAAAAAGTAGCTTGTGATATTAAGAATGTTGCAAATTATATGTTTGGAGTATTAAAAGGGAAAGCTCATAATAGTAAAATAGTTGGTGGTTAAATCAAATTGTGCAAGAGATGATAAAAAATAAGAAGCTTTTGTTATAAAAGTTAGTTTGGGTGTAAAAATTTGAAAATTTGGGAAAAATATAAAGAGGGTCATAAGAAATCTAAGAAAGCAAAATGTGATGCAAATAATTTTGGTTTTAATGATTTATATGATAGATTAGATGCTAAGAAGGGCGAATGATATATATATATAAAGTTAGCCAAATAAAGAAATAGAAGTGATGAGGACATCGGAGATCAACGGCTACGAATTTTTTTGTTATTTATTTATATGTTTTTGTACTAGTTTATTTTATATTTAATCATCCATGCTAATACGTTTCACATCAAGAAGTAAGGATTTAGTTCAAGTGAAGTGTATTAAGGATGAAAATAAAAAAAAAATAATTTCATTAGAAGATGATATTTAACAAAGGTGGATGTGATATTTTGATAAGCTATTCAATGAGATTAAGATAATATGATTGACTTTAATGATATTAGAATCCTAAATGAAAATAGAGATTTGTTTTTATAACAAAGTTAGATATGCTTTAAAGAAAATGAAGTGTGGAAGAGCTATTTGACCTGATAATATCCAATAGAGATATAAAAATGCTTAGGAGATGTAGGAATTTCTTAACTTATGAAATTTTTTAATACTATTTTGATGACTAAAAAGATATCATATGAGTAGAGAAGTGTGTTAATTCCTATAATTAAGATTAAAGGTGATACCCAAGACTGTGCGAATTGGAGGAATTAAGTTAATTTGTCATACTTTAAAACTATGGGAGAAATTAATAGAGTATAGGTTACGACGTGATACTAATGTTTCTTAAAATAAATTTGGATTCATGTCAGGGAGGTCTATTATGGAAGTTATACATTTATTTAGAGGTTTGATGTAGAATTATAGAGAGGATAAGGAGAATCTACATATTATATTTTATTCATTTAGAGAAATTCTATAATAAAGTTTCAACCAAAGTGCTCTAGAGTGTTCTAGAAAAGAAAGGGGTTAATAATGTTTTTATTCAAGTCATTAAGGATATGTATTTATGAGCTATTACTTGTGTTTAAACACAAGTTGGTTTGACCAAGTATTTTCCTATTTCAGTTGGATTACATCAAAGATCAATTTTAAGTCCATATCTTTTTTTCTTTAGTCATGGATGTTCTTACTAGACATTTGCAAGAGGATGTACTCACTTTTTGTTAATGTTCTTCTTGTTGATAAGACTAGCGAGGAAGTTGAAGGTAGACTTGAATTATGGAGGTCAACTTTAGAGTCTAAAGGTTTTCGTTTGAGTAGATCTAAAACCGAATACATTAAGTGTAATTTTAGTAGTAATAAATCTGATGGAAGATTGTAACTTTGGATGATCAAAGTCATAATAAGAGTACACATTTCAGATATCTCATATCTATTTTTCAAAGTGATGGTGATATTATTAGTAGAGTTCAAATTGGATGGTTTAAGTAGAGGAATGCATCAAGCCTATTGTGTGATAGGAAAGTACCCCTCAAATTTAAGGGAAAATCTATAAGATGGTGGTGAGACCTGCAATGCTTTATGGTGTAGAATGTTGGCCATTGAAAGAGAAACATAAAATTAAGTCAAGTATTATAGAGATGAGGATGCTTAGGTAGATGAGTGGATTCACTCTTACAGACATAATGCGAAATTAGTATATACATGAAAAGGTTGGAGTAGCTCCAGTGGTAGATAAGATTAGAGAGAGCGGCTTCCTTTGATTTTTGGTCACATAAAATGTCAGACTTCTGATGACTCAGTTAGGAGAGTATATATATTAGATTTGACCTATTTTAAGAAAGGAAGAGGTAGACCTAAAAAAGATTTTATTAGAAAATATTATAAATTACCTTTTTTATTAGATTTAAATTAGAATTTGACTTTTAACAGGACACAATAGAAAAAAAAGATTCATATAACCAACCCCTCATAGAGGGATAAAGGCTTGATGTTGTTATTATTATCAAATTGAAATTAATTTACCCATATGTGCTTCGAGTAAACATCAAAATTTTAATTTTAGAGTTCTAGAATGCTATGCTAGTTAAAAATCAAATGAACAAAATTTAAAAAATTGTGTGATCACTATTTTGTTTAAAAGTTGCATATCTTTTAAATCCTAAATCTAGGGGTGTCAAACGGTCAACCAGTTAGGTTTGGGTTCGATTCAAAATTGACCTGAACCAAATCTAGTCAACCCAAATCCAACTCATTTAATAAACGGGTTAAAAACACCAACCCACCCAAACCTGACCCGCCATCAATCTGAATGATCCAAACCCAACTTGTTAACTCATTTTGGTTAAAATTATGCTAATAACTTATTAACTATAAATTTTATAATATTTGATAAAAAATAGTAAGATGATACCCACATGCAAAAAATTAAGTGAAAAATATATTAAACAAGTCTTTTTTTTTTAATAAAAAACAGGTTCGTGGGTCAACCAGAACCCAAATTTTTTGGGTTGGGTTTGACGCCCCTACCTAAATCCCCGTACATATTCCAACAAATTTGCTAAATGCTCGAATACAAGGTTTGAAATTACTACACTGGATTAAAAGCAAGTTGAACTTTTTTTTTTCCAAATTGAAATTAATTTTCTAAAATGTGCTCTGACCTATGAATCAAATTTTAAAATTTGAGGTCTTAAAATGTATGCGTGCTAAAATAAAAGTCAACTTAAAATTCAATGTTGATCATCCTCCTTAAAAGAACTAGAGTTGACATGACTTGAATTAATAATTGAATATATAATAATAAAATTCAAATTATATTTAATTTTAAGTTTGTATTAGGTTTTCAACACTTTCTACAAAGGAAATTCTTTAAAAATGCAAATTCTGGAGTTCATTGTTCGTATGAGAATTCACAAAGTTGATACTCTAATTTTATCATCTATGAGCAAGCAGACAGAGTTGATAAGGTTCAAATGGCAAAAGAAATTTTTTTAAAATCCAATTGGTAGTTGTATTGATATAAATCTCAGCTGAAGGGGATCTTATTTTTAAAATACCTTCTCAAATATAAAGATGAATTTACTTCGGACCTAATACCAATGAAAATATGCAAACTCAACATTTTATAGAATTCCAATTATTCTAGTAAAATTAGTTGTTTAATAACTTATAGTAAAAATCCATTCATCCTTCACAATGTTTATTGAAGTGACAAATTTGAGAATAATTTTAGCTCATAAAGCACAAATGCTATGATGCACCGATACGGCACGGACACGACATGACACGGACACGGCAATTTTTAAAAATATAGGACACAGGTGCGGCGTGGACACGGCATAATAATTTTTTAATATGATATATAGAAATTAAGGTGACATTATAGTAAAAATGACAAGCAATAATAAATCAATTCCATAATAACTTGTTTAGCTTATAACATAAAGATGTTTAGTACAAAATGTCTAGAACAACCATAAAAATATAAGCAAAAAATCATTTAGTACAACATGAATGTTCAACTACTCAATAGAGGGAATGATAGAATTAGATTCGCCACAATAATTGCATTTGTAGGAGCCACCACAATAATTGCATTTGAATGACACATTCCCTCCTTCAAATATTTTTCCTAACTTTGTAACATAAAACCATAACGGCTTATCAGTTTCTACCGATGGCTCTTTTGAACCTTCACCTAATCCACTCTCGTCAGCAGCATAGCTCATTTTGCTAACAAACCAATCATACATATAAATACATCAAATTAAATTGATATGAAGTGAAATCAAAATATCTCAATAATAAGAAAACATGAATACAACAATATATCGGTCTGCCGGGGGTCCAAGGGGTCGTCGCTACCCCCTGAAGGGGTTCGACCTGTATGGGAAGTTCTGCTTATTTTTAAGTTCGTAAGTTGTTTGTATAGGAAGATACGAGAGTTGTAATCGAGCATGTACCTAACAGTCCTACGCTACTGAGCGGTACCCGACGCATGTACCTAGCAATAACTCGAGCATGTACTGAGCGGATACCCGTGGCAATGTACTGAGCGGTATCGAAGCAGACTGAGCGGTACCGCGAGTCGGCATAGTACCTAGGCGATACCTAATGCGGTACTAGCATGACAAATTAGGTTTTCAACAATAGATAAAAAAATGGCAAAACACACTTAAGGTCTTGGCTCTCTGCGCGTAGAGTGGCTATTGTTTGGCACTTGATTGCAATTTCTCAGATGATCGCAGAAATCAATGCAAGACGAAGGAATGGCAGACAGCTTGTCTTGACTCGTGCTCGAGCAAAACGGAAGAACGGGAGGCGAAGCAGCGAGCTCCATTTGCGTCGACTGCGAGCTCTCCCGCCTCCCTATACAGAGATTTCTTTCGCTGGATCTGAAAAAGGCTTACTCGTCTTCGCTAAATGCTAAATAGAATCATACGATTTTATCATTTAATACGACGCACGTGTCATGCTGTGTCGAACGCGTGTCAGTGTCCACATCTGATACCTCTTTAAGCAGAGTGTCGATGCATCATAGGCAAATGCTTATCATGTGTATGTTTAATGCTCTTCTTAGCATCTTATCATGCTCTACCAATGGTGTTTTGTTGTCGTGAATAGTACCATTATTTTGATCACGGTAGGGCTGCGTATGTTTCCTGAATAGCTAAAATTCCGATAATGAATTATAGCTGTAGGCATTAGAATCAACCTGAATTATATCCTCATTAAGATAAAGATCCAGTGATCTATAGTATTCCATTGAGATAAGCAACTCATGGCTACATAGGGATTTTCATCATATGATTTCGACTGCTTCTATACTAAAAGATTAGGGATATACAATATCATAGGACGACTTGCATTCATAGAAGATATTTGTTTGTCATGCATACTACCCACCATGCCACTTCAAGTTTATGTGTAATATTCAAATCCTAACAAATTATATGAATACTAATATATGCTTTTAATGACTAGTCTATATCAAAAGTATTCTCATTGTAATGGGGTGAGTAATAATATTAGGGATTGTGCTTCTATGATAAAATCCTGGAAACAGATGTATAAAGTTCATTCAAAATGAGGTGAAAGCTGTTACAAAGTCAACTTACATCCTAAAAGCTACTTTAGGCAAAGGGGTCCGGGGATATGTTTTTCTAATGCAATTAGGGATGATATTCAAGGTGAAAACAGGCTATTTAAATATTATTTTTACTGCGAACGCCTTCTAATGGTAGAAGCCTTAATGGTGAGTTTAAGCTTATACCAATTTGAATGTGGGAATTTGATTTTTTTCAATCCATCATTATCGTTCTTTGTGTCCCAGTATATGATACTCATATTTAGATGGCTATCTGCAATCTTAAAAATTTACATAACATTTAAAGTAATTCCCATTCCTTTAGAAGTTCTTCATGCATTAGTAAGCGTTTGCTGGTGCAAATTCTTTTTTGGGGAAGTTGTAGCAATGATGTTGAAAAGCAAAAAAAATGGGACCATTGTGCTACGCTCTATTTCGCAAGAATGTCCACTTTAATAAAAAAAAAAAGGAAAAAAAAGATAATAAA
>NW_021319405.1:296074-300500 GCF_001605985.2 Dendrobium catenatum
CTGTACCTAGCGATACCTAGCGGTACTGAGCATGTACATTAGGTTTTTCAACAATGAAGAGAAGAAATGGCGAAATCCACTTACAGGTCTTGGCTCTCTTGCGCGTAGAAGGTGCTTTGTTTGGCCTTGATTGCGAACTTTGTCTCATATGATCGCAGAAATCATGCAAGAACAAAGGAATGGGAAAGACAAGCTCTGCTTGACTTCGGCTCGAGCAGAAACGATGAAGGAACGGGAGGCGAAGGCAGCAGGCTCCATTTGGCGTCGACTGCGAGCTCTCCCGATCCACCCTAGAAGATTTCTTTCGTGAATCTGAAAAATAGGGCTTCTCGTTCGCGGAAAATGCTAAATAGAACATACGGTTTTATCATTTAATAACCGGACACGTGTCCATGCTGTGTCCTACGCATGTCCGTGTCCGACATTGCATACCCTCTTTAAGCAGAGTGTCGGTGCATCATAGCACAAATGTCTTATCAATTGTGTTGTTATGCTTCATTCTTAACAAGGTTTTAAAAGGCGAAATCGGGAATCGAGGCGTTTTTTCTAAACGAGGCGAGGCGTAAGCCTTGAGGCGGATCGAGGCGTAAGCCTCAAAACGATTAAAATGAATTAATTTAAAATTATAAATAATGACAAAAAATAACAAAAATAACAATTATTTGTACTACCAATAATAAAATAACATGAATACAAAAATATGTCCATGCTGTGTCCTACGCATGTCCGTGTCCGACATTGCATACCCTCTTTAAGCAGAGTGTCGGTGCATCATAGCACAAATGTCTTATCAATTGTGTTGTTATGCTTCATTCTTAAGCAATCTCATGTCCTCTACCAATGGTTTTGTCGTGAAATAGTACCATTAATTTATGATCACAGCTAGGGCTCGTATGTTTCCTAATAGCTAAAAAATTCTCGAGTAATGAATTATAGCTACCATATAATTCCTAAAAAATTATATCCTCTTAGATAAACATCCACTGCATCTATAAGATTCCATTGGAGGAAAGCAACTCATGGCTACCATCGAGGATCTTTCATCAAGTTGAGTCGACTGCTTTCTATGACTAAAAAGATTAGGGATCATAACTATCTAGGACGATTGCGTCATAGGATTTAGATTTGTATTGTCATCATACTCCCACTATCCACTTCAAGTTTATGGTGGTAAATTTCAAATCCTAAACCAAATTACTATTATTATACACTAAATATTTAATGCTTATCTAATGACTAGTCTTAATCAAAAGTTATCTCTTGTAATCGGGGGGTTGAGGGATAATTAACTATTAGGGATTGTGCTTATGATAAAACTGAAACAATGTCATAAAGTCATTCAAAATGAGGGTGAAAATGTTACCAGTCAACACATCCTAAAGCTACTTTAGCAAAGGGGTCGGGATATGTTTTTCTATGCAATTAGGGATGATAGTCAAGGTAAACAGGCTATTTAATATTATTTTTACTGCGAACACTTCTAATGGTAGAAGCCTTAATGGTGAGTTTAAGCTATACCTATTTGAATTGGGAATTTGCATTTTTTTCATCCATCATTATCGTTCTTGTGTCCCAGTATATGATACTCATTTTAGAGGCTATCTCAATCTTAAAAAATTTACATAACATATTTAAATTATTCCATTCCTTTAGAAGTTTTTCATTGCATTAGTAGCGTTTGCTGATGCAATTCTTTTTGGAGTTGTAGCAAGATGTTGAAAAGCAAAAAAAATGACCATGTGCTACGCTCTATTTCGCAAGAATGTCACTTTAATTAGAAAGCTGCGACTAATTTAGACCTACAGAATTTGTTTGGAGATAAATTAAAGATGGGCTTAATGAGTGCATGATGCATATTTCTTTGTTTTTTTTTTTTTGGCGAGGAATTGACATAATAGTCTTACACTTGAGTTGTTGCTATTTTTCTAAATATTTTCTTTACCATTGTTCGAAGAGCTTCGCACCAACAAAATGAGTTTCTTGTTGTCAAGTTCCTTTAAAAGTTTTATACATTACGGTCTATTAAGCTCAAAATATCGCAACTCTACTGTCCCGAATATCTTCGGTGCCATTCCTTATTCTCGGGATCATTGAATTACCTATGAAGGCTGAAGATGGGATTTTGACGATTTAAAAATTTTATCAGTGAACCACTTTTCAAGATAAACATAATATAGAGTAATTATCATGATGATTTAAAGATACGTAGCTATATTTAAGAATCATATAAAATATTGTTATAGTTATTCAAGGTGATTTCATTTTAAATTGCAAGGTTTATTTACAATTTTTTACTATGATGCACCGACACGCTTCTTAAAGAGGTTATGCAGTGTCGGACACGTGTCGGACACGGACATGCATCGGATACGGCATGGACACGTGTCTGACACGGCATTGGAGTGTCACAATTTAAAAAATTAAAATTAAAATCGAACACGCGTGTCCGGTTATTAAATGATAAAATCGTTCGTTATATTTACCCTTTTCCGCGAACTAGAAGCCATATTTTTCCGATCCACGAAAGAAATCTTCTAGGGCGGACCGGGAGAGCTCGCAGTCGACGCCAAACGGAGCCCGCTGCCTTTGCCTCCCATTCCTTCGTCATCTCTGCTCGAGCCGAGGCCAAGCAGAGCTCGTCTTTCGCATTCCTTCATTCTTGCGTAATTTCTGCGGTCATACGAGGCAAAGTTCGCAATCAAGGCCAAACAGAGCACCTTCTGTGCGCAAGAGAGCCAAGACCTGTAAGTGGATTTCGTCATTTCTTCTCTTCATTGTTGAAAAGCCTAATGTACATGCTCGATACCGCTCAATACATGCTCGGTACCGCTAGGTACATGCTCGATACCGCTCAGTACATGCTCGGTACTGCTCAATATATGCTCGGCACTGCTCAGTACATGCTCGGTACCATTCAGTACATGCTCGGTATTGCTCAATATATGCTCGGTACCGCTAAGTACATGCTCGGTACTGCTCAGTACATGTTCGGTACTGCTCAGTACATCCTTGGTACTGCTCAATATATGCTTGGTACCGCTATATGCTCGGTATTGCTAGGTACATACTCTGTACCACTCAGTATCTTCCCATACAAATAACTTATGAACTTTAAAAACAAGCAGAACTTCAAAATTACTCTTACAATAAAATTTTGCGCCCCCGAAAACCCCCGCAGGTTGAACCCCGCCAGGGGGCAGCACCCCCTTGGACCCCCGGTAGTCCGGTATATTGTTGTATTCATGTTATGTTATTATTAGGATATTTTGATTTCACTTCATATCAATTTAATATAATGTATTCATATGTATGATTGGTTTGTTAGCAAAATGAGCTCTATTGCTGACAGGAGTGGATTAAGTGAAGGTTCAAAAGAGCCATCTGTAGAAATTGTTAAGCCGTTATGGATTCATGTTACAAAGTTAGGAAAAACATTTGAAGGATGAGGGAATGTGTCATTCAAATGCAATTATTGTGGTGGCACCTACAAAGGATCTTATTCTAGGGTGAAGGCACATCTACTTAAAATTTCTGGTCATGGAATAAAAATGTGTCTTAAGATTACTATATCGCAGTTGGTTGAAATGAACAGACTAGTTGATGAAGCTGAATCTAGGATCCAAAGGACACTCTCTAAAGAGATACCTTTGCCATCTACTCATAGCTCATCCCACACTTCTTCCTCATCTGTGAGAGTTGGTCAAGCTTTATCATTTAGAAGTGAAGGATATGAAACAAATAAAAGAAAATGAGTAGCCAGTAGTCCTCTAGAGAAGGCTTTTAATTTGCAACAACGAGAGAAATTTGATGGTGAAATGGCAAGGATGTTTTTTTTAGCGGGACTTCCTTTCAACTTTGCAAGGAATCCTCATTATAAAAATGCTTTCATTTTTGCATGTAACAACAACCTCGCAGGATATGTTCCACCTGGCTACAATGCATTAAGATCGAAATTATTGGAAAGAGAAAGAGCACATATTGAGACATTGCTTGAACCAACAAAAGGAGTGTGGAAAGAAAAATGTGTTAGTTTGGTGTGTGATAGTTGGACAGATCCTCAAAGATGACCCCTTATTAATTTCATGGCCGTTACAGAGAATTACCCAATGTTCATTAAAGCAGTGAATTGTGAAGGAGAATATAAGAATAAACATTTTATTGCCAATTTGATTAAAGAGGTGATAGTCATAATCGGGCCTTTAAATGTTGTGCAGGTTATTACAGATAATGCACCGGTGTGTAGAGCTACAGGATTATTAGTGGAGCAAACTTATCCCCATATATTTTGGACACCCTGTGTTGTGCACACTTTAAATCTTGCTCTAAAAAATATTTGTGCAACAAAGAATACAGAGGCTAATGAAATCATCTATGCTGAATGTCATTGGATAACAGTGGTTGCAGATGATGCTGTTCTGATCAAAAA
>NW_021319405.1:300521-320244 GCF_001605985.2 Dendrobium catenatum
ACAAGATGTGGGATGTTACTGGAGATGGGTTCAAGTGCTTTGATGATATGGGATTATTGGAGGTTGCAAATCTTTCTCTAGATGAACCTGAGTTGGAAGCAATGATATTAAATGATGATGATATTGAAGGCCAAAGGTCAACATCTGAATTTAATTCTATCATTCACTTCATTGAGTAGTTGGACCTTCATATTGTACTTAATATTTTTTTGCTTATATTTTTGTGGTTGTATTAGACATTTTGTACTAAACATCTTTATATTATAAGCTAAACAAGTTATCATGAAATTGATTTATTATTGCTTGTTATTTTTACTATAATGTCACCTTAATTTCTATATATTATATTAAAAAAATTATTATGCCGTGTCCATCCGCACCTGTGTCCTATATTTTTAAAAATTGTCGTGTCCCGTGTCCGTGTCGGTGCATCCTAGATTTTTTAGTACTGAAATGGTCTTAAATGCGATTGTGCTATAAATATGAAGAATAAAGAAAAATAGCTTAGCTCTATAGCTTGCTTCATATACATGATCAGTTTGATGGTTTTCCCCCTTCAATAATAATTGTCTATATACCTACATTAAATTTAAATAAATCATTAAATATTTCCAATGTATGTTCTTAGAATTAAATATGTGCTTATCAATTCTTTGGGCTCTTGGGGTTAACAAGAAGTTTGAACTAGTTGATATATGTACAACTCTAACTTGAGGAAGAGTTAGTTTTGGATAATGTCAAGCTAGAAAAGAGTTCCATATTCAAAGAGTGGCGTGCGATTATTTGGTTATTCGCAATTATTCCTTATTATAAATAGATGGGTCATCTAGTAAGATATAAGATAGAGCTCATCTCTCTAACAAAATTTAAGTTTCACTAGTTTTTTACTAATAGTTTTTGCTCTAAATGTCCATCCATACAGATCTTCTATTATGCGCCAAAAATGGTGGAGAGTTGGAAAGGGCAGAAGCTTCTATCTAGAGCAGAATTTCATGCTGGAGCCCACGTGACAAAGTTCTTGAGATTGCAGATGTTGCCTACTTCTGATCGCATGAGTGCAACTCTTGGATCTGACAAAACTAACCGATTTGCTCTCCTGTTTAGCACACTTGATGGGAGTATTGGCTGTGTTGCCCCACTTGATGAGCTTACCTTCCGCAGACTTCAGACCCTTCAAAGGAAATTGGTAGATTCTGTTCCTCATGTATGTGGTCTGAACCCCAGATCATTCAGACAGTTCCGATCAAATGGGAAGGCACATCACCCAGGTCCTGATAATATAGTGGATTGTGAGCTGCTATCACAGTAAGTCATCCTACCATTTTCCATGTCTATGGAAGCATCTATAGTACTCTTCTGCTTTATTGCTCAAGTCTAGCAATTTTGTCACACTTAATAATAAATGAGAATAGGATCAAAATAAGCCCTTGACTCTATATGAAAGGCCAAAATAGTCTCCAACTATATTAAATGATTATTTTGCTCCCTCAACTTTTTAAGGAGGAATCAAAATAGTCACACGATGAGACTATTTTGATTCCTTTTTAAAGTCTTAAGTCTTGAAGGATCAAAATGGTCTTTTAATATAGTTGGGGATCATTTTAGTCCCATGAAAGAGTCAAAGGATCATTTGGTCATTTTCTCCTTAATAAATTTTCTGTTAGATTTATGATGCGCAGTATTTTGCTTCTATAGCTTACACTTGTTAAATGTTTGATTCCCTCCAACTAATTGATATTGACTAAGACATCAGTAGTATCATTCAGGGTTAAAAGCATGGTTTCCCCTTTAATGCAGCTTTGTATTTTCTTAGTTTTGAATTCATTACACTGCTCTCATCTAAATCATAAGCCCTTTATATTGTGCTTTAAACCTCATCTAAATCTTTCTTTATATCTTCATGATTAGCTTATGTGACCAGAACGCTTATGTCTATTGGTAATGGTTTAAACTCAACGGATACTCAATAAGTCCGGTATTGTTCTACTAGTGGTTGGCCCGTATCATAACTATAAAGTTTATTGGAGTAAGTTTATTGCCATGAGTATATTGGATCGATCATGGCATTTTATGTTCAGCGTTACTGTAACATAAAAGGTATATGTTACAAGAGTGGTAAGATCACTTTTATGAAAGTTTGGGTAACGGGAAAATATAATGATGACTCCCCATTGAGCGAAGATATATGTGAGATTTAGTGCAAATAGAATAATTAACAATTCAGTTTGATGTTTATTATTGTACGGATAGATGGAGTCCATCAGTTTGTATATTGGGCTCACTTGGGCTTCCTATCCATGTTATCTCGTACTCTCCAAAACATTTCCGGAATCCTTTTCCAGAGGACCGATAAAGCTGTAATTAAAGCGTGGAGTTGGCGTATATGTACCGCTTCATTCAAATTAGTGTTGTTTATCAAATTCAAACCATGGTTCTTTATTTGAAGGGAGGATGGGGTCGAACCTTTCCTATATGTGTTGGTGGGTTTGTAGTTAAGATCTAAAGCGTATATGCAGCTCTCAAATAAAGTAAGCTATTTATTTTTTTATTTTTAATTTTTGCCTCCGCTAAATTTTTGAGTCAATTAAGACAAACTCACACAAACATCACATACGCAAGCTTCAAACTCCAGACTTTTTAGTTGGTAGTCAAAAAATTTAGCCAACAAATCAAGATGAGCTGCTCTGTTAGAGTGTACCTATGACTTCATACAAATAGCATTATTTGCCTTTTCTTTTGCCTTGTGTGAACAGTTGGCTTGCAAGAGCCGTGGATGGATTGGTAGAGCTTTTTTCCCTATCGAGAGCCCCACATTCTCTTATCATTCTAACACTTTCAATAAAATGGCCAAAAAAAAGTTGGCTCTTTTTTTCATGACAGGATTCCCCATCTTAGAAAGCTCACTTTGATATCAAAAGATAATGCTAAAAAGAAGTCAACCTATTCTCATGTTAAATCCTTGAGAACTTTGTTATTCTTTTTTTTTTTCTTCATAATTTTTACACCTTTTAAGATATTGTTTATCGACTTGATTACTATATCCCGATGATTATCTTCAAAAATAAAAAATAAAAAATCATGTATTTGAAGGTACGAAATGTTACCACTGGAGAATCAGTTGGAAATTGCTAATCAAATTGGAACCACGCGTGCTCAAATACTTTCCAACTTGACCGATTACTCCCTCAGTACAAGCTTCCTATAAATATCTGGATATGGCTATACGAGAGAACCAATGGACCAAGCTGAGGTGGTTGCTTCACCGGCTTAGTTGTCCCTTCTACTTCGAAAACATTTTTGTTCCGGCAGAGAAGAATTTACTACCAAGTTTCTGAGGAGGTTTGCGCTGTTTAATCTTTGTATGTGATTATGTGCTTTGTAAGCAAAAATGTATTAAATTATTTTAAGTGGGAAGACCAATTTCTTAAATCCTTTTTAAGGCTTCTAGGTATATGCCATTTTTATTTAAATTGTTTAATTATTCTTCTTTTTTATCTACGATATTATATTTCAAGCAGTGGACGTTTCAAAACATTTTGCTTCTATGATTACATTGAATGGAAATTTTGATAATCTGCTTTCCCTTCTATTATTATTAGGAGCAGTTTAGAACAAGGTGCACAGGCTAGGCTCAAATTTGGGAAGACTTAAAATTAGGCGAAATTTTTAGGTATGAGTTATGTATATAGCTTTGCATGTGAAAGGCATGAGTATGTGTGATGAACCTGATTGGAGAAAACTATTGTGTACTTAGAGTACACAATAGTATACGGTTATGTATATACTCCGGACGGTTCTACAATTGTATATTTTTTCTCTTCTAAATGTAGATCTATATAAATCAAATAGCAAACATAGTCCCAGCCCCCGCGAAAGATTATTTTGTGCGGACACCGGACGGGAGAACCGTCCGGTACCGAGTGCTCGGTATCAAGCGGTACCGAGCACTCGGTACCTAGTGCGGTACATTTTTTGGGCGACGTGGTGCATTCTTATTGGTTTTCGGATGAATCCGGACCCACACATAATATTTTTTCCATCCCTTAGAGGCTGTCGTCCTAGGGTGATTAATGTCACCTATACTTTGCCACTTTTGAGGCTCTTCAGTCAATAGAGGTTTCACCAAATGTCATAAAGAAGCAATAAAAAAAAAAAGAGGTTTTACCAAATGTTGTTGTGATTCCACCATGTTAGGCCTAGGGCTATGGTTGCTACTCTTTTATTGGGTTGCTTGAATTTGTTGCTACTTATTTACACATCCTTGGCTCACTCAAATTCATTTAAAAAATGGTATCATTTAACATCTACAATTGTCATTAATTCAATGTAAATAAGTCATAGTTATTCCTAAAAGTATTCTAATAAAATTTGTTGTAGATCTTCAATTCAATGTAATGGTTGTCGAGTTCCTTGCAAGCTAACCATCTTTACAATCCATTATGGATTTTTTTTTTTTTTCGCACCCCAAATCTTCAATATGAAATGTTTGACAAGTTCCTCGCCATCTAACGATCTTTAAAATCTGTAATGGTTTAATTTTTATCCTACATTTCGTCAGAGAGTTTTTACTTTCTCACCTCAACTCCAAGCATATCATTTTGAAAATTTTCTGGGTGGATCATTCTTCTATCTTTGTGAATATATTGATTATGATTACTATTTTCTTATGAAATTAAGCAAATGATAGCTTGACTTTGCGTTCCCTTCAAAAAATCTTATTGCACTTATTTTGATTTCATTTCCCCACATTAGGTTACAGTTACTCAATATATCATTATCTACTGATTTGATTCTATTTTTGGTGTTCCTTTATGTGTTGTTTATCTCAATTGCAAAATTGTTTTTCTTTACTCTAGGGGTGTAAGTGAGCCAAGTCGCTTGCAAGCTGGCTTAAACTCAACTCATTAACAAGCTCAAGAGACGAGCTTACCGAGCCATGAGTTCGAGCGCGAGCTCAACCTAGCTCGACTCTTAAGCTTATCGAGCTGTTTGTTTAGCTTAAAATATATTTCAAAATTAATTTTAGAAAAGTATAATAAAATATATACTAAAATTTTTTAATTATTTCTTAAATCATGTTTGAGCTTTTCAAATGAGCTCAAGTAATCAAGCAAAGCTAGAGCCTAATAATTTTCAAATGAACAGAGTTCAAGCTCATTAAACGAGCTTAGCTAGCTCGATTAGACATACACTTGACTCATTTACACCCCAGTCTATTCTAAATATTAGACCAATTCCTATCATTTATGGATTAAATTGTTGACAACATTGGAAAGATGGTAAGCTTTATAAAGACTTACATATGACTATATAAATAGATGTGGGAGTGTATAAAGAATTGTTAGGCATTATTATTACTTGCAATGCCATACTTGTATAGTGTCTTACATATGATTTCTAATTATGCAAGATATCATCATAAAGTTCATTGTAGCTAGTTTTAAATGAACATGCTCTACATGTAGAGATTAATTATGTACAGCTTTTTATAAAGGGATTCTCTATTAAATTATAGCATTATTGCAGCTACAACATCATGAACTGTACAAAGCAAATAATTTGCTTACCATATGATTCTGTCTTTTCGCCATTTGTCTTTCCACTTCTCCACTTTTCAAGATTCAGATGGTTCCAAAATGTTATACCTTTCAATCTCTGTCTATGATTAAATGATTGAGAAATTTTCAATTGATTGGACTGTAGCAGCTTCTTTATGATGTTTTCTATAATCTGAAGCAATATAATCTGCAGTTTTGATTGAATTTGAGTGCTGTTCAAGCATCATAATCAAACATATAAGGGCACTCATGAATTCTTTTCATATTCACTGAGCAATGTGATTGCATGGGTGTCAAAATTGGGTTTCGGGTCCGGTTTGGGTCAAACTTTACCCGAGTTCATACGGGTCGAACTTGACCCGACCTGGTTATGTAAACGGGTCGAAAATTCACACCCGGTCCTGACCCATCGTGTTATCGGGTTGAAACTCAGAAGTTCCACCTAAAATTCATAGAAGTCAAACCTAATAAATTATTTTACTGGAAACCAATTTGATAATCTTTTTATTTTAAATTTTAAATATGAAAATTGCATGCTTGAAATAGTTCCCAACTATTCTTAAGTGATTAATTTAGTCATAGAGTTTCGTACTGTCTTAATTTTGTTCTTTGATTATTGAAAAGTAATCCAATTTAGTTCTAGAGTTCAGAATAATAGTTAAAATTAGCAAAAAAAATAAATCTGAGAGTATTTTAGATAATGTAAGTATATGTGTTATACAGTTATTTATGTTGTTTTATTTTATCATTTAATAAATAATGATAAATTATAAAAATTATAATGAAAGTTAATCTAATAAATAAAGATAGTTAATAATTAGTGCAAAAAAAAGTATTTCATATTAAGCAAAATTTTGAAAACCATCGTTACAAAAAACATTGTCATTGATTACAAAACTAAAAAAAAAATCATTTTTTACAAAAATAGTGTCCTTGGTCTCCAAAACCCTTGTTTAAAAAAAAATTCGACTGATTCACTGCCCAAAACCTAGCTTGCACCACTTCAAGACGTTGATTCATCAATCTGGCTTCAAACTTTTGAATGCATAGTCACAAACCTTTGCTATTAACACATTATTCGTCGAAAATCGACACTTGCTTGTAACAACATAAATTCTTAATTATTAAGATATTGTCCAATTTTGCATGGTTTTGTCTTATTGGTGTAACTTTTCAGGAGATCACCAATACCAAGATTTCTCCGGAATGATCATGCTTAACTACAAAATTTCTTAATGAAATTTCAATCATTATACCAAAATGTGTCTCAATATTTAAGAGTTTAGATTATTTTAACTTAAGGGGTTTCACAATCTCTCTCACTTAAATAACTGATATCCTTGTTAGTATCTTCATCCCAGAATCATCCACTAGGCAGATAAGTTTTTTGAGGTGGCCTCTACAAGTTCAAGTAGTGACTCCCACCACGTAGCAATTTATTCTATGCAAGATTCAAGAGAAGGCTCTCATGGCATAACACTTTATCTTGTATGACACTTAGTTCCTATCTTCTGATTGGTGTATTGCTCTGATAATATTTATAACAGCTAAAACTCTTAACTATTAAGATATTGTCCACTTTGACCTGAGGGCTTCGCGGTTGTTATGTTGATGTAACTTCTCAAGATGTCATCTATCCCAAAAGTTCTCTAGGATAATCACACATGTCTGTGGAATATCGTAATGAAATTTCAACTATTATATCAAAGGACGGCTTGATGTTTAAGAGTTTAACTTCTTTTTACTCAAGGGTTTTACAATGTTGCTTTTCGATTCTCATTACATGTTGCTTCGGCTTTCTTAGTTTAAACTCTACAATCATTTGCCTCTCCATCTCCCACTCACATGAGATTATTTCATGATAGGATGAGCTATAACATACTAAGAAAATGATATTAAAATATCTTTATTAAAATACCCCTCATACATTTTAAAATATAATAAGAAAATAGTAAAAAAATAATAACCAAATGAAATTATAATTTTTTTTGGGTAAATTGGGGGCAAAGCCCATATATTGAATCAAAAGGGACTACAAATTAGAAAAATAAAAATAAAAACCTCAAAAACAAAATACAAGTGAACCTCTATACCCCCATGAACAAAAAGGAAGTATAAAAAAAGGTTTATTTTATAAATTTATATCTCTACTCTTTAAATTTTTATATTTATTTATATAATCTTAATTATCTCAATCATTTCAAAACTTTTGGATATTTAAAATAATTAAGATGTAATTGTAAGGCAAATGATTTTTTTTTTCTCTTAATTTGTCTAAACCAAATTCAACCATAAGAAAAAAAAAGGTTTATTGATGCTTTTAAGTGCTCATGGTAATGACTAATGACTATTGACGTCCCTTTTAAATTTTATTTACGGTTTTGAATGAAAAGGGTTAAATTGTAATAAAAAAGAACACAGAGGTTTATCTTGAAAATTTTACGTGTGTCCTTTCAAGGACAAGTGGGGGCAAAGTGTTAAGCACGAACATGGTCTTCATGTGCTGAGCAGAAATGTTGGTGTCACCATCAGCATCTTTCCTCTCTCTCTCTCTCTTTAGGCTCTCTCTCTCCTTCTCTCTCTCTCTCTCTCCTTCTCTCTCCCCCCCCCCCCCCCACTCTCTCTCTCTCTCTCTTCCTCTTTAATTTTAATTTTTTTATTTGTAGGCCCTCTCTCTCTCCTTCTCTCTCTCCTTCTCTCTCTCTCTCTTCCTCTATAATTTTAATTTTTTTATTTGTAGGGTCACTTTCCACATTAAAATTTTTAGAAAGTAAATAAAAAAAAGAATTTTTACATACATAACACCTAAAATTATTAAAAATACATATTTAACACCTAAACTTTTATATTTACTAATATACCACCTAAAACCACTCTTTTAATCAATTATAACATTATATTTAAACCTTCCCTCAAAAAATTACTATCAACGACTGTCTTCCCCATCAACGACATCCTTTCACCGTGAATACATGTATCTCATCGCTTCAAAGGAGTGGTAGAATAGTAGGAAAATGAAATTTTAGGTGGTATATTAGTAAATATATAAGTTTTGATGTTAAATATGTATTTTCAATAGTTTTAGATGTTATGTATGTAAAAATTCAAAAAAAAAAAAAAAACATTTAATGATGAATTTTCAATTTTCATAACATAAAAATCTTTCTTTCAATGTAATAGCCTAATAATTTTAAAACCTTCTTTCCTCCAAACCTCACAAAACTAATACATTGAGCTTCCCATCTCACAAGGAAGGAGTTGAAACTTCTATTACGATGTCGTCTCTGTAGCACCATCGTCTCTTCTCTCCTCTTCTATTGTCGATCTCGATTGGATAAGATTTAATAGTAATCTCATCTGAAATAGCTCCTCATCAACATCTCTAGTCACAGGACAAGAAAATACCCTTAAGTCATCATCATTGGCTCTCTTCTATATTAATGGGAATCTGATACTTGCCTTCTCACATGATCAAGGTGGACCTCTTGTTTCTCTTTGCAACAAACTTGAGAATACCAAGATAGCCTTTAATAAGTTCAACTGGAACTCATAAAATTACATTTCCAAAATGATCACCGATCTGAAAGCATAAAAAAACTCTATTTTTAAGATTTAGGAAGGAAACCCCAACAATAACGCTCTTCTTTAACATGCTCTCATTACACAATCTTCTTTAATTGAAGCACCAAATGTGAAAATGAATGGATTATGCATGGAGCAAAATGTGTATGGTTTATCAAAGATGAGGATGATCTCAGTTTCCTTAACCAAAGAAATTAAATGCAGAAAGAATCACAATCATGTTAGATAGAGCTGTCAATATTGGACCCGACCTGAAAACCCGACTCGAAAATTTCGCGTTTCGGTTGACCTGAACCCGAAGCGGGTTGGGTTCGGGTCTGAAAAAAAAAACCCATTTGCAAAATCGGGTCTGGTTCGGGTTGACCCGGAAACCCGGGAATGACCTGATTTGACCCAGAATAACACGTAAACCCAGTTATCGGCCCCGTGTCAACCCCGCGTCACACAGTCCAGGCCCAACCGTTTGCCCCGCAGTCGAGCACCCAGCCCCGCGTCGCGCAGTCGACCGCCGGCCCTGTTGCGCCGCGGACCACTCGCCTCGTCTGCCGCCTGCCGCTGCCCCGTGCCGCGAGCCCTCGCACTTGCCGCGTTCCGCCTAACGCGTTCCGGTCTCTTAACGGGTTCCCTAACCGTTCCGCCAGTGCGCCACTCCCCGCCTGTCGCTGCCGCGGCTAAACAAGTGGGTTCGGGTTGACCCGAACCCGAAGGCGGTCGGGCTCGGGTTTCCAGAAAATTGCCGCCTTTGCAAAAACGGGTCGGGTCGACCTGAATCGAATGTGCCAGGTCAATTTCGGGTTTGACCCGAACCCGACCCGTGACCCGAAATTGACACCCCTAATGTTAGAGAATTAAGTACTTCTCATGGCATCATATACTCATTTGAAGATATATTAGCTAAAACAATTTCTTACTTCTACAATATATTTAATATGGAAGATGACATGCATACTCAAGTATTTCATAACTTCCATCTCGACTCTATCTTAACTGAAGAGGAATAAACCAATCTTTTCAACTTGAATCGATCTCAGCCTTAGCCTCCCCTCTCTCGACATGTTGCACTCTTATTAAATCCAAACTTTTATGAATATTTGGAATTCTAACAGTTTACTCTATCAATGATATTTCAATACTTATGTGTCTATTTGGAGTAAGTCGAACTAGTACACATTCTTGTTCTAAAGAAAATTATATAATTTAGCCTAAAAATCTAGACCAAACATGACTGTTAGTATTTGAATAGTACTAAGCTTTTTTTTCCTTTTTTTTTTTACTCATGGATGAATGGACTCCTAATGGTAATCAAGAATAACTAATCACGATTATAAAGACTAAGCTACTTTTCATAATAAAGGCTCCACAAGTACCAGTACGAATAAGTAATAATAGCAAAAAAAAAAAAGAATTAAGGATTAATTAAGTGCTAATCACCACATAATTGCATAATTAATAGGAAATTAACTGCCATTAAATAATTCAGAACTTTATTTAAAAAACGTAGCACGGGCACGGGCAGTCCACATGGCCTCTGCTGCTCTCGCAGCCGTTGTCCTTCGCAGATCAGTAGCGGTCACAGTACCCAAATATTATTTTTTCTCTCTCTTCGAATTTTTCTTTATTAAAATAAAAATCTTTTATTATAACTTTATCTTATAGTAAATATCTAAAATTATTAAATAAGATCAAAGCGTACTATAGTGTACCTTTTTCTCTCTCTCTATATGACTTTCTCTTTCTATCTCCTGAGATTTTTTTTTTTGTGGAAATTTGTTCTAAGAGTAAATGATATAAAAATGAACAGAAATTCTCTATCTAATAACTCGCCATCAAAAGTGAGCAGCAGCACATGCATCATAAAAGAAGGAGAGAGGGACCAACGGAAAACTGTCATACGGTTAATGTGGAAAGCCCAGCAGTCTTTGTTAAAAACAAACGGCCACATAGTTCATCTTGATCTGTTAGTTGAGAGCTTATACTTTCAACTAAGAGGTCTTGGATTCTGAGTCTTTGTGTATGGGTTGTGTGTATGAGTTTACCTTAAATAACCTAAATGTCCCAAAAAAAATATAACAAACGACCAGATGTCTTTGTTTGAAGAAATTATTACATGCAGAGCTCGGACGAGAAGAATAGTTTGAATTGCTGTATATTTTTTAGTATTTATAAATACTTTGTAAAATATTGAGAAAATATATGGTAAATTTATTTTACTTACAAAATATTTAGCAAATACTTACTAAATATTCAGTAATACTCATAACTGAGTATTTGTTGAGTATATACTGAGTATTTATAAATACATAGCAAATATTCAGTAAATACTTAAAAAATTCAGACGGTTCTCCCGTCAAGGCTCCGCACGGAATAATTCCTCCTTTGTTTGGGAGGGACTGTTGATTTGATCGGACGGTTTGGAAATATGCATCGGATCTTGGTATAGAGTATGTTTTAGGGGATATTCATATTACAAACTTCTAATTTAATTTCTATATATTTAATATTTAAATATTTATATTTATTCATATATTATTTTAGTGTCTAAATCATAATAAAATGGACAAATGAAAATATTTGTTCTAATTAAAAAAATAATATTAGTGATATTTTATAAGTGATTTAGAGATTTGAGTGTTATACAAATAAATATAAAAATTATGTGTTAAATATATAAGTACATTAAGAGTAGGAGTGTATTGCATTGGATGATTGGAGAATAAAAAAAACTATAATTAATTTTATATTTATATCAAAATTTAAATTATATAAAGTACAAAAAATGATATATATATAATCTTAAATGGGAGAAATTATTAAGTACTGATTAAAAAGGTTTAGAATATACATCCAACCAATCAAAAATTGATACGTGGTACCTAACATACAATTATACATGAAAATATATACATATTTCTCATCAGCGCATTATAATTTCCCTTTAAAGAGTCCCCCACGACGCTCATGGCTCCTACTGCCTTTCTTTCCCCCACCACCACATGCCTCTTCTTCTCCTCCTCCTCTCTATAAAAGCCCCAACAAAACACCCAACTCCTCCCACAACTCTCCTTCCTCTCCCCTTCCTCCACATTCTCCCAAAAAGCTCTCTACTTTCCCACTCTCCCACTCTTCCCATCTTTATTCTCCTTTTCCTCCGTAAAAATGGCGCTTTTGAAGTCGAACAAGCTTCCACCAGCCACAACTCTAAGGCAAATACTGAAGCGATGCTCAAGCCTGGGGAGAAAAGAAACCATCAGCGATCTTCCCGTCGATGTTCCAAAAGGGCACTTCGCCGTCTACGTCGGCGAGAAGCGCCGCCGCTTCATCGTCCCCATCTCGTTCTTAACACACCCTGAGTTTCAGAGCCTTCTTCAGCTCGCAGAGGAAGAGTTTGGTTTTGATCATGAGATGGGTCTTACTATTCCTTGTGAGGAAGTTGTTTTCTGCGCTCTAACTTCGGCGCTGCTGTGAGGAGGTGGATTTTACCTGTTTGAGAAGTGAGAAGTGAGGAGAGGGAGAGCTCAGAGCAGAGTTATCTTCTGTTTTAAGTTGTTTTTGTTCTGCTTTGGCCTGTTCCTCTTCTTCTTCTTCTTTACTTCTTTTTGTTTATATTATTTGGGACTTTTAGTGATTTGGATTTGGCAGGATTAATGACCACCCAACTCAGGATGAGTTTGATTTGTGTTTGCGGTGGAGCCGCCCCGCCCTGTAAGATGTAAATGCTGATATATATAATGAAGATAGGGGTTATTCCCCTGCTATTTTAACTCTCTTTATGAAATTTAATTTGATCTGTGGGTTGAGAGTTTTTGTTATTAATTAAAAAGTTTTGAGTTTGAGTCTTGTATATTTTATGTGTGTATGAGTTTATCTTAATCGACTTAAATATCCAAAAACAAAAATCTCTCTTTGTGTTAAGATCTTAGTTTTAACGAATGATGAATGGTGTCAGCACTAGCTTAAGGCTTTATTTGGGACGGTTTTCTTTCTCTAGTTAAAAAATTTTATTTTTTATACATAAAAGCTGCTTTAAGAAACAATAAAAAAATCGTCTCAAACAGCCTAAGTTGTTGGGGTCAAAATTTGAACACATTAAGGCTTCGTTTGGGACGGCTTTTTACTGTTTTTTAAATAACTTTCTAGTAAAAAATTAAAATTTTTATACAAAAGCTGCTATAATAAGTTTTAAAAAAGTCATCTCAAACGCAACGTAATATACATTATTATTTTTTAATATTTACAGTTTGATGTTTTTTAGTCTATTAGTCAAATCAAAATATATGCATAAAAAGATATTTTTAATTCTAGATAAATATTTTTAATATCATTTAAAATTATATATATATATATATAAATATGCTCTAAAACTATCTTTATTTTATCTCCTTTGTAGAAATTGATGTGGATAGCATGATTTGGTTATATAAATTTTTTTGCATGAAGATAAGGACCTTTCTCCAAAGTTTTGATTATGTTGGCTGACCAATCAAATTAATTTCATACTTAAAAATATTTACTTTCCTAACTATTATAATGAACTTTAATAGATAAGAAATGGTAATGAAATTAAAGTTCATTATGGTCAACTATATTTGATTATGTTTCTATTTGATGTGTCATATCTTAATTGACCCTATTGTATAGTGATATGACACATTTGTTAGTGTTCCTATTTGATCTCAATTGGGTCAATTAAGCCCATTTCGATCACAATATTGGATCTAAAAGGATAGATTCGGTTAAGATTCAATTTAATTTGGATTAGGCTTGAGATCAATTATTCATACGTTGATCATTAGGTGAGTAATGAAAGGTTTAGGTTGTTTGGTTGGGTTGATAGGCCTGAGTTCCTAAATGATCTTTTTTTTCTTTTCAGCCTTCAATAATTACTCATAATTGTACCTCATTAGTAACCACTTCACTGTCACTCATTTGCAACACAGCTCTCCTTATAGATATAATTTTGATCAATCAAATTATCATTCCCTTCTTCTTGCTTTTGAGCTATAGGAATCTTATGATCATATAAAGTCGTCTAAACAATTAGATGAGATAATAATCCAAAATCCACACCAACTATCTTCTAACTTCTTCATCTCATAAGTATTTCTTCTATTCCTCATATGTGTCAAATACACAAACTTTTCTTCTTTCATATCATAGCAATATGCATGGATTGTATAGTTGATGATAACACCCCTCTAACATCTTGAAAATAAACCCTCTCATTTCCCAAGTGTAAGGTCATCGATCATTATTCTCAACCAATCTATCTTCCAAATCACATTAAATTTAGTTAAGGATAAATACAATTGACTCAATCTTAAACCTCTTAGTAGAAATTTCAATACCACAATTGCACGTATAACTAGTAACCATGCATGCTAACCTCAGTAGTAACATAATAGATAAACTAGTATGCAATAAAAAAAGAAGAAGATAAATACCCAGAAGTATAAAAGTTTTTAGTTATACAAAAATGGATAACACTATAATCAAATTAAAATTTTATAAAATTGATCAAAAATATAAATGACATCTATTAAAACATCCAACATATCATTTACTTCCTAGTAGGTTCAATTGTAATCTTTAATTTACATTAAAGCAAGACTAGCTAAAACAACAATCTATGCATAGCTCAGAGAGAGGGATGGAACCACAGGGAAGAAGTTCAACGGAGAAGAGATCACAAAGGAAGAATGGGCAAAATTACAAAGAAATAAGGTCAAATGGGATTGCAAATAAGCTAGGGCTGAGCTGAATTACAAAGAGGCTAAAACTGAGTGAGTTAGTATTATTCACTTAATGAAATAAATCAAAATTTTCATTGTTGATTAGGTATACAAGCATTACTAGAAGTTATAATTGTTAGCATTACTTTGTAGTTATTTAAATTACATCAAAATATGATGGTGATTTAAATTGTTTCTTGTAATTTTTAAATTGCAACTAAAAATTGTTGCCTTTGATGTAGGGGTGCCAATTTTTTACACGACCCGAAATCCGACCCTGACGGGACCCAAAAAATTCGGATTTGAGTCAACCCTTTTGTGAAATAGTTCGGATCCGGGTTTGAATTTTCGACCGGTTTGAAAAACGAGACAGGTTTGGGTTGCCTCAGAAACCCATGGGTCGGACCGAATTGACCCAAAAGTCGCGTTGCAAACTCGCTCCCGCACAGTCACACTGATGGTTATTGATGCATTCGACCCTTGCGCGCGCCCACCGGCCTGCGTAGCTGTGCTCGCAACTCGGCAAGCCACACTCCCTCCGTCCTGCACGGTTGTACTCCAACCACCCTGCACCGGCTTCAGTGCTGCCCTGCTCGTCTTCCCCGCACGTGGCTTGACCCCACACTGCCCGTCCTGCCTTCCCCGCACATCCACGCTCGCATTCAAACTAACACAAACTAACAATGGAGGACTCGAGTTCGGACTCATCCCACAGCACATGGGTTAGCGGGTCGGGTCGGGTCAACCCGGTAACCCTATGGGTCAGGTTCATGTGGAAAAATCTGACCCGTTTGCAAAAATGGGTCAGGTTCGGGTCAACCCGCTTAAGCACAAGTCAATTCAAGTTAAACCATAATCCAACCCGTTGACCCAAATTAACACCCCTAATTTGATGTCAATTCTTAGTAATGAAAGAGGAAAAACAATAAATTGAATAAGATATTATTTCAAATAATATATAAGAACAATAATTTTAGCCGGATTCTACAATGAAATGTGATGTACATTTCCTCAAATTGCTTTATAAATATGCTATGATTGTGGGCCTAGCTCATAAATTTCTGAGTATTTATCAAAAATACGACAAAATACTTTTCCTACTCCATGAGGTCAAAAAGGGCCAAAGGTTCTAAAAAGACTTGTGTTTAACATCTTAATCTTTTAAATTTAGAAAACTAATTAATGTCTAAATTATTAAAACAACTAATCACACATCTAATGATGAATAATGTGTGCTATTAAGTGTCTAACATTCTGATTTGTTAATAATTATAATGATGTACTAAAGTGATAAATAATATTAAAATTTTGACAATGAATATTAAATTAAGTTAAAATGAGAACATACATAAAAAAATAGTTTATGAAGTGAATTACACTACATTTGTGAACAAATTTTTGCTTCTTCATTTCACAGACCAATTCAATTAATTTCATTATTTAAAACTATTAATCAAATGCCTCTACTTTCAGTTCATTATTCAACTAAGATTTCATTTGGGACAGCTTTTTTACTTCGTTTGGGATGGTTTTTTTATTGCTTCTTAAAGCAGCTTTTTAGTACAATTTTTTAAAATTTTGTACTATAAATTGTTTTAAGAAGCATGAAGAAAGTCGTCCCAAAGGAAACCTAAGTCTAAATCACCACTTCTATTAGTGAATGCTACTAATTTGAGTGAAACGAAAACAGAGAAAAATGAGAAACTTAGGACTTCAATATTCTTAAATTTGCACTGAGATTATCATTATATACGATATCATAAATTGCACTAATCTCAGCATAAATTCCTGAACTTTGAAAGCATTTTAATCACACATCATCGTATCCGGACAAATTTTTTTTCCTCAACATTTGATTAGTCATCTATAAATCTACTCTTAAGAAAAAATTTCCAATCAAATTGAATCATATTGATATTTCATCAATTTAAGCTATCAAACCTAGCATAGATATTGCCTTACATAGGTTTAGCTTCTATCTCTGGATAGAGAGCTTTCATATAATCACTTTTGAAACTTTATTTAGATGAGGAAAAGCATATCTACAAAGTTAAAAGTAGATTGATGCTATCCCATTCTAAGGGCACAGACTTACCTTTTTATGGTTGAGCACAAAGCATACCAACTTGGTCTCCCTATTCAATAGCTAATATTATATATATGCCTCCCCCTCTCTCATGATTATTTGCCTAAAATGCCCCCAACCACTTAAAACAGGCCATGTGTTACCACCTCATCTGCCTAATGTCCACGTCAGACATGCAACACATTTGGAGATAATGATACAAATATTTTAAATAAGAAGAATAATTATATTATTTAGTGTGGGCTTTATTGAATATTGACAGAGAATCTTTGTTAAGGGTTAGGTCAAAGGGACGAAAAATTATTCTCTGCGGATGTTAGATAGCATCCGGAGATCAACCGGAACGTACCTCGTCATTTTTTTGCTCGGTATATATCGGTGCTTGGTACCGCTGCGTACCAGGTGACGTGGTGCTTTCTGGTTGGTCTTCAGATTGTCCGATGTCTGTATAGAATAATTTCTCAAAAGAGAGAGTGCTTTCATATAAAAATAAATAAATAAATAAAAGAGTTGAAATTTTAGCAAATCATTAGACCTTTAATTATATGATTTTATATTTTAGTGATTATTTGCTCATTCATTAGTGTATATTAGGCATGATTTAGGCCTATGATGATTAAACCCTAAAAAGAGCCATATGCTAAAAGATGCTTCTTTATTTATTTCAATACAAATTTTTATTTTTTAAAATTTTTTTATTGAAAGGCAATAAATGGATTTGATTGTCTAAGCAATAATTATGATTTTTTATGTTATAATATTTATTTAAACTTTTTTAAAATATATGCTTTAATGAAATCCTTGGAAATGAAGAGAAAATCATGACGAGATCTCGTTGGGGACGAAGAGCATAAGAGAAAGTTGAGACGAGATCTTGATGGGGAAAGGGATCTATGGGATCGACAATGTGTGATGATGAATGAAGAAGACACATAAAAGTTTGATTGGACCTCGATGAGGAAAATGAGCCATAGAACGGACGGTATGCGAAAGGCGAGTAGTTCAATAGCAAATTAAAGGAGATTATGTTTTTATGTTTCTTAAAATTTTGAATATTTTATGAGTAATAATAATTTTTAAATGTTCAATATTTTAATTAATGATAATTTTAAGTCCTATATTTTTATCAATTAATCTTAATTAAGGCTTCATTTGAGACAGATTTTTTACTGTTTCTTGAAACAATTTTTAATACAAAAAAAATACTAGAAAATTGAAAAAAGTCATCCCAAAAATAATTTTTTTATTGCTTCTTAAAATAAAATTTTAGCGCAAAAATTTTGTGCAAAAATTTTAAGGAGCAATAAAAAAATAGTTCCAAAAATAGCTTAAATTCTGTCATATCCCACTCATTGATTGCAATAAAAAAAATAGTTCCAAAAGGAGCTTAAATTCTGTCATATGATCATATCCCACTCATTGATTAAATTGCCTTACATATTTTATTTAATAATGCTCCATCTATTTTTGGAAGAGTCAAAACTCAAATCCAACCACTTGATGAGTCAAATATGAGCTTTTAGAAAAAAATCAAATTGGAATGACAGAATTGTACCCAATGGATGGCAAATATCTCAGAATTCAGACATGATTCAGAGCTTTAGGAGCCTTTCTCTCTATTTTCCAACCAATTTTCCAACCAAATGCAATGCACGCAGGCTACATCTACTTAGGATTATTATTTAAAAGATACTAATATAAATTTCATTTAAAATATTAACATTCATAATTAAAATCAAATTGGAATGACAGATTTGTACCCAATGGATGGCAAATATCTCAGAATTCAGACATGATTCAGAGCTTTAGGAGCCTTTCTCTCTATTTTCCAACCAAATGCAATGCACGCAGGCTACATCTACTTAGGATTATTATTTAAAAGATACTAATATAAATTTCATTTAAAATATTAGCATTCATAATTCTAAGTATAAAATTATTATAAAATATTTAAAAAATTATTTTACTATTTTATATTAAGTGATTCTTTATTATTTTTATTTTAATTGCTTATCATTTTTATCATTTTATTATGATAATTATTTGAATCATAATCATTTTCTTTATTTTATAATAAATGAACCGGCTCAAACTCTTAGAATAAAGTTCAAGCTTAAACTTAATTAATTAATCAAGTTCAAGCACAATTAAGAGGTGATTTGAGCTTAGATCGGCTCGTTTACACATAATTCAAGAGTAATATTGTAATATTCAAGTTATAATTTTTAAAAAAAAATTCTTTATGAATTGCAATAATATCATATAATCACATGAGAATTAAGTTTTATATATCTTTTTGTTAGCAAATAAAAAAATTCGTGATATTTTTTAAAACAATGAAATAAATTATTGCATCCTAATAATGGTTGTTTTATTTTTTTTCTATTTATTTGGAAAATTTATTTTTTTTTTCTATTCATTTGGAAAAGTTGATTTAAGCTTTGTTTGGGAATTGGGACGGCATTCTTCCTGCTTCTTAAAGCAGCTTCTTAGTTATATAAAAATTAAAATTATTATATTAAAAAATTGTTTTAAGAAGCGATAAGAAAGTCGTCTCAAACAAAATCTCAGTTAAGATATTTTCAGCTCTATAAAGAAATGAAGTTCTTGATCATATTAAGGAATAGTTCTCATTTGGACTTCTATAATTGAGTGGGGAAGAAGAGAGTAAATAGGGCAATATCATGATCTCCTTCCTCACTTTTTTAAAATTATTTTTAATTTTTTTTTTTAACTTTAAGCTTCATAGATTATAAGATTTTTTTTTT
>NW_021319405.1:320563-358785 GCF_001605985.2 Dendrobium catenatum
TATATAATTGTATCAAACCAAACGTTAAGCTTCTTTTATGATAGCTTTTGACCAATTTTTATCTATTTTATTGGATAATATGATGCAATAACACAGCTCTCTTTGGCCTATTGGTTGAGAGCTTAGGGTAAGCGTATAGTGGATTGTACTGCTATTTCATAGGGGCATATACTCTCATTGGTTGACAATTTTTTATAATTTTATTATTTAAGTGTCCTGTTCATTCTTAATTTTATTAATATACTGAGGGCTGTAAGAGGATCGATCAAACTTTTAGTTTCCTTAATTTGTGTTGATTATTTTTGTCAAAATTCTAAACCCTCCATAAAAGTTATTATAAAGATGCCTTGGTCAAATTGATATTTAATTCATGCCTAATAAAATATTTAATTTATATGCCCCACTACTTTCAACATTATCATCGAGTTCAAATATAAAATTAAAGATTAAATTTGTATTTATGATTAAGTTGACCAAATCGTATTAAAAAAATCACAATATAAAACCACATAAATTTATAATATTTTCAATAATATAATGATTAAGTTAGGTATTCCCAAATCTATGTAAGGTTTCGTTTGGGGTGTTTTTCTTACTACTATGCAAAATTATTATAGAGAAAGTAACTTTTTAACGTTGTTGTTGAAAATAACTTCTTAGACAATTTTTTTAAAAAACAATAAAAATCTTGTGACCAAATAGAAATTGTGGTATTGGTCTGAAAAGCAAAGCAGTAAGAAAGTTGTCTCAAAATAAAGTCTAAGGTTTCGTTTGGGACAGCTTTCTTACTATTTTTTAAAATAAATTTTTAGTACTTCAAATTGTTTTAGAAACCAATAAGAGAGTCATTTCTGATAACAGATGAGAAAAGAGATATTCAAGAACAAGAGAAAAGCTCAGACAAATAATAGGCGGGAAAAGCTCACCCTCCGTCTTGGACTAGGTGTCTTATTTATAGATTTCTAAATCAAGGTTTGAGCATACATTCCAGAAGCTTCATTACAGGTAATTCATAATTTGCAAAAATACACTAAATTGAATTACAACTACTGCCACGTGTACAAGTAATTAACAATTTCAAATGAAGCCTTGGGCTTCGTTTGGGACGACTTTCTTACTGCTTCTTAAAGCAGCTTTCTAGTATAAAAATTTAAATTTTTGAACTAAAATTTACTTTAAGAAGCAATAAAAAAACCGTTCCAAACGAAGCCTGCGTTGCTCTTTTTTTTTTAGAAGACAAATAATTAAAATCAATTGCATTATGTATCAAATCAATTAGGTTGATCTATCTATATTCCTTGATCCTATGCTATCATTTGCCTCTTTTTCCTTTCTGTCTTATTACTTTCATTAATTGCTCTCAAGTCCTAATCAAAGATGAGCAACTAATTCACAGTAGAGCTGAGCTGAAAGCCTGAAAGCTGTAATTGTGAAGAACAGAAAGGGCCCAGCAAAGAATTTGAGGGACATAGAATAAGATTATGGTCCCTTCAAATGAAGGAGCTTAGCTGATAAGGTGTAGATATTATGGGCCATCTGATTGCTGATTTCCAACACAGAAAGAAGAATTTGAGGCTGATAGTAAATTGGGACCAGCGGTCATTTAAGTGTGTGTGCTGCATTTCTTGATGAGGCCATGGCTAGGTTGGCATGGTACAAGTGGGGGTTCCACATGTTTGCTTGCTTGTTTTAGCTGCATTTATTAATTCATTTCAATTTTATTTTATTTTTTGAAAAAGATTTTTTTTTTTTTGTGAATATGATGTTTATTTATTATTCGATTCGTATTTATTTTTGGGGCATTATTTATTATGTTGGATGGTTAATTTATTTGATATGTATTGATATGTGTGTTCTTCAGCAGTTCAGTCCGAAGAGGAGAAGGATCTGTTTGATATAACTATAGTTTTTTTATAAAGACGGTTAAAAAATTGTTGTAAGAAAAGTAACTTTTTAAAGCTGTTTTAAAAAAGCAGCTTTTTAGTTCAATAGTTAAGAAGAAAATGTACTTGCGATCTAAAAAGCAAAAAAATAAAAAAAATTGTCTCAAAATTTTTGGGGCATTATTTCTGTTGGATGGTTAATTTATTTGATATGTATTGATGTGCGTGTTCTTCAGTAGTTCAGTCTGCAGAGGAGAAGGGTCTGTTTGATATAACTATAGTTTTTTTATAAAGATGGTTATAAAATTGTTGTAAGAAAAGTAACTTTTTAAAGCTGTTTTAAAAAAGCAGCTTTTTAGTATATAAATTTCTTTAAAATAATGAGAAATCAATAGTTAAGAAGAAAATGTACTTGCGATCTAGAAAGCAAAAAAATAAAAAAAAAATTGTCTCAAACGAAGATTAAGTTTACATCAATAAATTTCTTTATTAGTGGAAAAGCTTCTCATATAAACACTTATATATATTATTAATTTCTTTATATATGTGAAAATGATTTACTAACCCTTCAAGGAGCCCATTAGCAACTCATTGCCCATGAACTTAGCAAGTCTTGGTGCAACTTGTTGAAATAGACTAGTGAACCCATTTTAGTGCTTTGAAAGCATAGCAAGCAATAATTCAAAGGCATTTTTTTAATTTTTTTTTCTTATGCAATATTGCAAAAGTGGCAATAAAAAGTTGAGAGCTTGATGAATGGGAATAATTGGTTTGTCAACTTGCTAGCGATGTTATCTTATACATGCGAGTGTGGCATCAATGATAGATGATATATATTGATTTATTCACTGTGACTAGCCATTAATAATGATAATGAAAATTGGCGAAAAAAAAAATCACTTTATGATTATAAGTGTGGTCATTGATGGTTGAAGTTGGGATGCAAGTGGTATGTCAATGATATTTATTGTTTTTCATTCATCAACAGATTAAAGAGATGATGGTTAAAAATAAGAGCGTAAAGCAATATTTCTAAAAGCTATATGAGTATTTAGGGTTCTTCTTCAATGTTGGAGCAACATTGTGTGCAACAATCTTTTCCTAAATCAAAGCATTAATGGGAGCTTCATGCATTGGCTTACTTTTTATTTATATGTTTAGTTAGGTCAGATATAGAGCATCAAAAGGCACATTTATGTACTTATATCTAGTTAAGTTTCAATCATATTCATGTTAAGTGGAGCATTCAAAAATTGAATGTGAAATAAATATTATAAAATTTATAGCTAGTTAATCAATGTTGATTGAATTTTATTTTTAGGTAATTTAACTATCTCTCTTTTTTTTTGTTTATAATAACATTAAAAAAATTTGATTTCTAATTCAAAATTCAAAATTCAAAATTAAATATAATCTTGTAAAGAACAACACTGCCATTTTTACATAAATTGAATAGCTCCCTAATCAATCATACTCGAGAAAAAAACTATTACAATCTCTTACTCTTATTCATTTGCATGGTTATAATTTTTGTAATCTAGTGTTATTTCTTTTAATATATAAATTTCGTATAAGCTGGATTATTGTATATAAATTTTGAACAATGAATTCAAATGGTATTTAGACTATTAGTATTGTTTTGAATGTTATAGTTAGCTTTGGTTTATTCTACACTGTGGTTGAGAAAAATTTAGGTTTAGAAATTTAATCCTTCCATTAGATCTCAAGCTGTCAAACGCAATTACTATTGCCCGTTCGTAATTCACTTTTTCTTATTGTCACAATGCACTTTATCTCTAGCTTTCAAATACCCAAATGGACACACATGATATAATAGAAGAAATATGCAAAGGATACTATAATAACTAATATTGAGTTGCAAAAGGATAAGATAATTATTATTAATGAGTAAAGAAGTATAATTATAGATTTATTAATGCATGTAATGAATTTTTTTTTCAAGAGAGAGAGATAGGGTTTAAGGGACTGAGCCATAGAATTTCAAGAAAAATCAAGAGGTGTCTATTATGGCTACCACTTAAGGAATGGTGAAAAAATGGCTAAATGGGCCACTTGCAACAATTGGAGAGCTACAACACATTTATGGATAGGAATATGACATGAAAAAATGTACAATGAGAACGTCAAACAACTTTATTGCAAGTATCAGAGTTTACTAGAAAAAAAAAACAATATTATGACACAGCTCACCTTGGTTTGTTGATAGGGACTTAATTGGGAGATTTAGTTACCAACCAAGAAGTCTTGGGTTCGAGTCTTGTTTATGTGATGTGAATGTGAGTTTACTTTAATTGGTTTAAATGTTCCAAAAAAAATACAACATATTTATGGAAGTATAAATATTACTTTAGATCTAATTAAGCTAACTAATCCTCATCAATGATCTACTTTTAGCCATTCCCCTCTTTGGAATAGATATATAGAAATACTATTAATATTTTCAATAGGAGTGTCAAAACGGGTTGATAGGTCATATTCAAGTTTGACCCAAATCCAATCAATCTGAACCTGACTCATTTATTAAATTGATCAAAAACATCAATTTGAACCCCAAGCAACTTAAATGAACCAAAACCGACCCATTAAATCGTTTTGATTAAAAAAAGTATAACTTAATAACTATACATTTATCATATTTGATAAAAAAATATAACATCAAACTCGCATGCAGAAAGAATTAAAGAAAAAATATATTAAATATATCATTTTTTGGTTAAAAATGAATTTGTTTGTCAACCCGAATCTGACTCATTTATTAAACGGGTCAACACGAGCGTAATTTTTTTGGATTGGGTTGATGGGTCGAGTCAATTTTTGACATCCCCAAGCAAATTTTATTAGGAGCGGTTGCCACTATCTTTGGGTCCAATTTGATGGCAGAGGTGACCATTACTCAAGATAGGCACATCAGATAGATCCCCCTAAAACAACACTTATATATATACCCCCAAGAATCTTCTACAATATACTTAAAAAAATCTTCCATTAATTTTTAAAATATTCCATTAAAAAAAAAAACTTCAAGAAATTTTGAGGAACCAAAAATCATTTAGCGGCATTTGGTTGGCTAAAAAATAGATGCATAGTAAAAAATATATAATATATTTGAAAATTTTTAAGTTTTTATGAGTATAAAACAAATGTAGGTGATTATTTTTTTAATTTGGCTTGAAGTAAAATGAATGTGGTGTAAATTTGAAAGATGGTGGTGGCTGACGTAAGGCGATGGGCGATGGATGCAAGCAATGGGTGATGTTGATGGTGGCTGGCAGTTGTGTTAGAGGCCAACAATGACCAGTGGATGGTTGTGTGCGACAACGATGCGTGTTGGTGGTGGCATTCGATCAATGGTATTGTCAAAGTATTTACGATGTATTTGAAAATCACATAAGTCTAACGATTACTAAATACACATCAAAATTGTATTAGAGAGTGCATTTCAAATACATCAAAATTTGCTTTTGAAATACTTTACATCTCTTTTACATAAGATTAACATCCTCTTGAAAAACTATAACTTTATAAGAGATTTGAAGAGTTTTTTAGGGATGAAAAATTTTGAATTCCAAATTTATCATGCATGGCTCATCTAAACCATGAATTCACCAAATGATTTTTTTTTTTCTTTTAATTTTTTTTAAATGTAAATGAAATAATTGGTCAAGCAATTTATTCAAACCACAAAGGAGATTATGGAGGTTTTTTTTTTTTAAGGATGGAAAATAAATACTTGCAAAGATATGGATTAAATCATATTTAACATGATTTTTAGAATTTTATTAGCCATCACAATGGAAATAAGTACAATACAAAAATTGACTGTGAAATGATATAGGTTTCATTTGGGACGAATTTTTTAGTGCTTCTTAAAGTAGCTTTTTAATAAAAAAATTTAAATTTTTACAAAAAAAAAAAGCTGCTTTAAGAAGCACTAAGAAAGCTTTCCCAAACAAAGCCATAATTTTTCTAAAAAAGTCACCCTGATCAGACCATAATAGCCATCACTTGGCACAACAACAAGAGTCAAATTACAAGCATGCCAAAAAGCACCCACAGCTTGTGCAGCATGCAAATGCTATGCAATTTCTTTACAAAAATGAAATAACATGAACACATTTTATTAACAAAATGTTAGCAAAACAAAGAACACCATAGAGAACAATTCTTATGTTTACTGTACAGTAACAACTGAATATTTAAAAAGAAAAAAAAACATTGAATACATTCTATATGGCGAAATTCAAAACAAAAGATAGCCTTCTATATATGAAAAAATAATAAGACCTCCAGGAAGTCAGGCCCATCTCGTAGCAACCAACAAGGCAATTTAAGAACCCAGCAATGGTGGCAGCAAGCAGCCCAGCATTATCAAACAGAATCAACAGCGAAGAATTTACAAAGTAAACAATTATTCTTCTTTCCACTCAAAAATCGCTGGACTTCAAAGCCAACTTTTATTCCACAAGCTTCTTATTACTTCACTACTTGGGACCAATTTAAATGAGTCACGGATTGTTTTCCTTTGGAAGAAGTTTATAATGATTTACTGCTCGTTCTTATCTCTGGAGAAGAATCTGCTAAATCCTCGGCCTAGTTTCTCTCCTGCAGATGATGAAGAAGATGACCTATGGCTCTTATTACTTTGGTGTTTTGTGCTGATAGGTGACTTAGTGAAGGGGCTTGGCTCTGAGTCAGATTGGCTCATGCGGGAGTTGTATGGATTTAATGGAGACTCTCCGCCAGTTTGCAATGTTTGGTCCCCTTGATCTGAAAGCTGCAGGCCATACAACAAGCCTTGAGTGTTCAAGGTACCTGCATCTTTTTCATCTTTCATGACATCACCAAGCCGCGGTCTCCGGTTCGGAGAAGAGTCCATTGGTTCTGCCGGACTACGCATTGATTGCAGTTGTTTGCTAAGAAGAAAAATAGTGTCCTGGCATTCAGCTAGCTTCTCTGCAGCTGCAGCTATATCTATTTCCTGCCATGTGATCAAGTGATATTGATGAGGCAATTAGTGTTTTTAATATAGTTTTAGGTTTCATTTGGGATGGCTTTCTAACTGCTTCTTAAAACAGCTTTCAAGTATAAAAATTAAAAATTTTGTACTAAAAAGCTACTTTAAGAAGTAGTAAGAAAGTCGTCCCAAACAAAGTCTTAGTACACTTTATTATATTCTATTGTAGTCAAGACAACGCAGCCTCCGATTGAAAAATCAGATGCGTGTGATGGCAGGTGAATAAATGCATGAACACTCGGTCATTGTAAAAGTAAAACACATTTGAAATAGTTTCAAAGAAGTTAGGATGAGTTATTAAGTACGATTCCACATATGATGGTATACTGAAATCGGTATTGAAGTTTGATTTACCATAACCCAATTGACAAGGTTTTTATATCCAATAAGTGTTTGGGCCTAGTTAGACACATCTAACTCCTGGATTTAAACCCTTTAGATAGAATGTAGTGGCTCATTGGACAGAGTTTGAAAGATTATTTCTACAACATAACTTTTTAAAGGCACATTGCGCAAAACTAATGAACGACTTAAGAAAATGGGAACAAGAAACAAAAGATAGTTCAAGAATACAATGCTCAGTTTGTCAAAATCATTATATTTGTTTTATCTGTTAGCCAACATGAAGATAAGAAAATCTACAAATTCCATTTTGGCTTGAGAGAGGATATAATGAAGTGTTTATCTGTAGTTAAATGCACTACATTCAGAGAGTTAGTGGATCGATTTATACATGCAAAAGTAAAGATTAATGTTTGTGAAGAAAAAAAGAAAAAAAAAACTACTAAAAAATGAAAGTACAGAGACATTCAGATAGAGAGAGATTCACAGATAAAACAACATAAGAATCATTAAAAAACAAAAACAAAAACAAAAAAATCTTCATCAACTTCTTAGCAGCAAGTGGCATTCAAAAACTTGCAATTTGATTGTTGGCAAGTGCTTCAACTATTACAATAAAGAGAATAAGGCCAAGGATTATTCTTTTAAGACCCGAGAGCAGTATAATCCTATACTTGCATGAGAGAATAACTTCAAATATCTGCATAAAATGTGTGGAAAAAATCGCATGGATGTTGGCACCACAAGTAAAATGGCAAAGGACAAAAAAGATAGTATCATCTTCAACCTCAAACTGCAATCACAACAATTTCTGAAAACTTAGCCATACTAATTAACAACTGCTTGCGTTACAATACCAGCAACAACAACTTTCAATGTCATATCATTAACATCAATAAATGGTATAGTATCACAAGGGTATGAAGATTTTACGAGAAGAGGGGAGTTAAACCTATACAATTTCTCTCAGTTTTATAATTGATTTTTTGGTGTGAAATGGCTTCATGGTTTTTTCCTAAATTCAAGCTTTTCCACGTTAAATTCCGGTGTTCTTTATCTACTATTTTTATCATGTTTGTTTCAATTTTGTTTACTCCCAACAATTATGTCATCATACTCATCTATGATAGTTACTCAGTGTGTTCATTATTATGACATCATTGTCAATAATATATATATGCCTGCAACACTTATTGTATATGCATTAGCCAAGTTTGATTCAATATTGGGAAAGCACTAGCCACCTATACATTATGTCGTGATAGATTATGAGTGAACTTTTGTATACCTAGTATGGTACCTTTTCGCTTTAATGGTGTTAGGGGACAATATCTTGTATTATATCAGCAATCAAAGAGTATTAATTTAAATGTAGTTCCAATAGTTCAAGAATTTGTTTATTCACTTCCTGATAATTTTCTTGAGTTACCATCTAATCATGAGATCAAGTTCACAATAGGTCTAACTTTGAGTACCACTCTAATTTCTAAAGCATCATATCATATGACAACTATTAAACTATAAAAGCTCAAGGTGTAGTTACAAAAATTACTTGATAAAGGGTTCAACAAACCCAACGTTTTGTTGTAGGGAGCATCACTTATGTTTCATAAAGAAGAAAGATGGATGCATGGGACTATACATTGACTATATAAGCTAAACAAAGTCATCACGAAGAACAAACATCCTCTGCCTCATATAGATGATCTCCTCGACATATTACAAGATTCTTTTGTGTTTTCTAAGATAGACATTCACTCCATGTATCATCAATTGAAGAGCATGAAAAAATACATATCTAAGAATGCTTTTCGATCCTGAGATGATCATTATGAATTTAAAATCATGCCTTTATTTAACTAATGCCCGTATGGATCTAAAGAATAAACTAGTCTTCAAAATTTGCTTAAACCATTTTGTGATTGTATTCATTAATGATATCTTGATTTACTATAAAAATTATAGGAAGCATGCATAACATCTCAAAGTTGTGTTGAATATTTTTCCAAAAAATAAACTTTATGTGAAATTCCTAAGTGTGAGTTTTAGCTTTAAGAGATGTCATTTCTTTGGACAATTATCAGTAGTGCTAGAAGAGCAAGAATAAATTATCTGAGGCCAGCACTATCACCGAGATTCATAGCTTTATTAGCCTAGCTTACAACTATCACTTCATCTCTAACTAAATAGACTAAAAAATCTATCAAGTTTGTGTGGTTAGATGCGTATGAGCTGAGTTTTCAAAAGCGCCAGAATTATTTAGTGTTAGCTCTTATCAACATTATTCTTTCTGGAACAGATTGATTTTAGATTTACAATAATACTTCACATCAAAGCTTAGGTTTTATCTGAATGCAACACAATAGAATGGTAACTTATGCTTCTAAGTAGCTCGAGTAGCATCAGAAGAACATTCTACGCATTATTTGAAACTAGCTGCAGTTATTTTTGTATCGAAAAATTTTAATACATTATATTTATCAATGTTTAAAATTGCGTATTCGGGTATTGAGGCGTTTTTCATTCGTGAGGCGAGTCGTAAGCCTCAAAATCAAAAGATTGCGTAAACATAAAATGATAAATTTTTTAAATACTAATGAGTGAATAATATAAAACATAAAAAAAATATAAGATATAAAGTGAAATCAAAATATCTCAATAATAAGACAACATGAAATATAGTTCAACTCAAAATTCTATCTTTCCCAAATCCCAGTATTCTTTTCATTAACATATAATTCCAATTTCTAAAAATAAATAGCAATGACATATCACATAAGAACTCATAAATCATCAGCACTGTCATCACTAAGGGGTTCTTCATTTGAATCATCATTATGATGAACTACTCTCTCCCCTTCCTCCTTTCCTATAGAGTCCAATGTCGGGCATTTACTTCAAGATTTATGTAAGTTTTAATATATATAGCGTGAGGCGTAAGCCTCATGCCAGTGAGGCGAGGCGGGCCTCAACCAAGTTGAGGTGCAAGCCTCATAACAAAAACTCGTGGCGTAAGCATCGAGGCATTTTTTACTGGAATTGCGCAAAGGCGAGCCTCATATTGCGCAATTTTAAACCATGATATTTATGATGTTGTGATATTTTCACTGATCATGAGAGTTTGAAGAGTATTTTTAATCATAAAAAGTTGAATTTGAGATTAAAAAGATAGCCTAAATTAATGAAGGATTGCGACCTACTTATTCAATATCATCAAGACAAGGCTAATATGGTTCTAGACGTGTTAAGCAGAAAATTTTCAACTTATGGAACGTGAATAGTCACTCAAGAGCAATAGTTAATACTCGGGATTGAGCAACTTCAACTTAAGGGTAATAGTTAGTACTTGAGATTAAGAGCTTCAACTGACAACATAAATAATAAAGTTTTGAAACCTAATACAGTGCACTGGAAACCCGTTTACCATTTAACAAGAATCACAAAACTGGTCGCATAGATCAAACATACAATTGACGAAGTGAAATCCGGGATGATACACCAGATTTCCATAACAGAAGTAAAACTAATGAAACTGTCAACTTATGGAACCAATCCTTTGCCTAACACTATGTAAGGGTATTTACTGCAAACTAGTTAAGCTCAACACCACAGTCCACACTTCTCTGTAACAACTCAAAAGAACTAAAATTGGCCAACTTATTACGAAATGTCCGAATTTCCCTTTTCACTGAACTCACTATATTTCAGTTTGTTATGGTTAAGTTGTAATGAAGTTGCTTAATCGCCAGTTGTTCTTTTTGCTAAAAGGTGAGTAAGTGCATGTACCCCACTAAATTTTAAACGTTATCTGTAAAATGCATTTAATTTATTTTTACAGTTAACCTACCATAAGCTAATTGAACTAAAGATTAAAAGTTCACCTAATATTGAACCTCCAAACTGTGTTTATAAACCAAGATATTAACATCCCTTGCAGATGAGGTAGTTTCAAAAGAGCATCTAAGAAAACCAAATATGACCTAGAGGCATGACCATGTAAATAGGTATGATGATGGTGAAAAAATGATGAACTTGTTAGCACAAGTCACAATATTTATGGTTATGAAACAACATGAAGGAGAATTCACACTATCCATTTGACAGAAGTTGAATTGGAAATTTCTGTCTCTTACCTGTTGGGTCTTTGAATTATCTACACTTGAAGGTAATGAGCATGTTGACCACTTCATGTTCCTTCATACAAAATATAAATAAAAAAAAAGATTCAGTCAAAGGAAAAGCAGAATACAAAAAAAAAAAACTTCATCATATGCATTGCGTAACACCAGAAAGAATAGTTTTTATTAGTAAAATAACTCCAGAAAATGACATAATAAAGAGTACAAGAAAACCTAATTTTACCGTTCTATCTGCTCTTTAAGTTCTTCGTATTTAGCGATATCTTCTTGGTGACAATGCTTTTCCTCCTGCAGCTCATTGTTCAAAGTTTCAGCTTTTGCATGCAGAAGGTCTAATTCAGCCCCTAGTTCTTCTTTTTGGGATTCCAAAATCTTATATGATTCAACCATACACTTCAACTGAGTCTCAGCAAAACTGTTTGACTTCTGACAAGAAGCTAGCTCTGATTTAAGCTCTGAAAGTTGCTTCTCAGTTTCTACTAAAGTAAAACTTGTTTGGCTTAGCATTTCCTTGCAATTAGCAAAATCCACCTCCATTTTTTCTTTCTCCAATTTCAAGCGCTCAAAATTAACCTGAGAGAGCGATGGTGTTGTGGTCTTTATTTCGAATCCAACACCAATGGACCCTTCAAATTCTGCACTGAAGGACGAATCAGGAACCACCGAAGAAGATCTTGACGGGCTTTCTTTCATTGGACCATGCTGAGTCACATTATTCTCTAATAAAGTTTCTTTGTCTATGCAATCTGAATTATTACTTTCCCCTTCATTTTCCTTCACTATCCGAATTTTATACCCAAGATCAATGGCTTCACATAGTACATGCGATAGAGCCACAATGAAATCATACAGACATACTTCTGTACACATTATCCTGTCTACAGAGGCAGAAAGCTCATCAATTTTCTTACCTATACCTACAAATTCATCAGAACTATTTTGAGTTTCTGCAGCATCTTTAACTAATGAAAGAAAAAATTCATGAATATGGGAAATGGCATCCTTCAATTGCTGGTCAACAACGTGTTTAACTTTAGAGCATGAATTGACAACTTGGTTTAAAGATGGTCCATCAGCTGTAATTTTCAGAATATCATTATGGCAATACTTTTGCTCAGTCAAGTTAGCTGTTGATAAATTTTCTTCTTTAAGCAACTCTTCCTGTGCATCCTGAATAACATACATAATATTTTCTATAATATTTTTCATCGTAGAGTCATGGGCTTGAGACTCAAATATGCAAGTTATTCTTGATTTAAGTTTCAGGTGCGGAAGCTGATTTTCATTTGAAGCATGTTCTGTGGGCAAATTCATCAATAATTCAGGATCTCCACATTTCTGTTCCTTACCATCCCCTTCATTTTTAGAATAAACCAAAGAGATAGGCTCAGCATTTTTAGTTTTAAAACCATTAGCCATGTTGCTATCACCACCGTTCTTTGTTGATAAGCATGCTAATCTCTCCATCTCTAAAAAGTCATCCATAAGTTCCAAATGATTTGAGTTTCCACCGACATGAGCTTTGTCAATACTTTTCTCTTTCTTCAAATGCGAGAACTCTGAGATTAATGCAGTAGACAAAGACCCTGAATAACTTCCATTTTCATCAAAAACATCTTCAGATATGGAGGTCAAGCCAGGTGAGTTACTTCCATTTTCAAAATGGCAATCAATAGGTGGTTTAGAAGTTGCTTTTTGTTGGTTTAGAACTAGCATATGTGTTTCGTAGCTACGAAGCTTATTTGCTTGTTTAGCGCACAAATTTCTTGATGCCTGCAGCTCATTGTTGCGCTTTGATAAGGCTTCTTTAAGCATCTTCATTTCTTCCTCCATGGCTAACAATCTCGCAGTGAGGAACTCATTATCTTTGTGAACCTGCTGAACACTTTCCAAGGCATACTCAGAAGGTGAAATATGGTAAGGACTAGAACTGTTCACAGGAGACCTCCGCAACCTGTTTTCCCCATTTTCTCTGCCTAGATTTTCAACTTCTAGTTTCATTTGAGCTAATGCAGCAGGTCCTGGTAGTTTCTTTCGGACAAGGCCTCGCAACCTTTGGCATTCAGCTTCTAGCTTTGTAATCTTTTTGACATCCTCCAAGTGTTGCTTGGTTGCAACTTCGGTGGATCTCATACTCATGTTCTTTTCTTCGTTGCGAATCTCCAGCTCTTTGGTGATGACATGAAATTCATACTTCAATGAATTTATTTCCCTTTCACATGAAAGTATATCATTATTAAGTACTTCAATTTGAGCCTCAGCCTGAGATTTTTCTTCACTAACTTGCATCAGCAAACTAGATCGTTCTTGAAGTGATCTCGAAAGTGCTGAATTTTCAGCTAATGCATTTTGTAGCTCTTGCTCAAAAGCGGTGATTTTCACATCACACTCAGCCTTGACTTTTTCCCACTGTTTTGTATTCGTAAACACCACATCATGTAACTTTTGTTCACTTTCTTCCTTCACATTTCGTATTTGTTTCATGCACTCCTTTAGAGCACCATCAAGATGGAGTGCTCTTTCTTCAGCAGCAATCTTCAGCGATGTGACAGATTCAAGTTGTTGTTTCAGAACTAAAGCTTCATTCTCAGCCTTTTCCCATCCTAAGAAAAGCATGAATGAATTTGGAAATTCGTCAAGAAACAAAAAGGAATTTATGCCTTACCAATATAAATTTCTCAGATAGCTGCTTCAAGAAGCAGTAAAAAAATCGTCCCAAACGAAGCCTAAAATACCTGAGACTGCCTCTTCTGCAACTTTGGCATGCTGCTTCACTAGATCGTCCTTTGCAGACATCTCTGATTGTGCTGATATCAGCTTTTCATTTAAGGCCTTGACTTGATCTTCCAATCCAGTAAGATGTGTGTACGACTCCATAGTAATTTGTAAAAACTTTTCATTCTTTGCATCATCCTAGAAAAATAACATATTAATCCAAAGAGAGTTGAGTTTGCCGCAAAGTACCAATACTATAACAACAATAACATCAAGCCTTTATCCCACTACATGAGGTCGGCTACATGAACCTTTTTTCTCCATTTTATTTGTTAAGAGTCAAATTCTCATTTAAATCTAATAAAAAAAGTCATTTCTAATATTTTCTAACATAGTCTTTTTAAGCCTATCTTTATCTCTCTTAATATAGGCCGCAAAGTACCAATAAGAAAAATAAAATATAATTGGTTTGTAGAACTAGAACAACAAAGGAAATCATGATGTTTCAAAAGACAGCATGTATTTTATATGCACAGTAGGTAATAATTCGAAAAATGCAAGCCATGAGAAACGAATCATCACAAAAATGAGCTAGAATTGAGACATGTTTCTACTTAAAGGAAATGCCCCTTTAACTTGATGAATGGAGGAGATGAATCAAATATCTTCACAAGTAGAGCAGAAATGGGTTTCTATCTTGAATTTTTTTATTTTCAAAAGCATGAAGCTTCATGCTACACTAGATCCATTTTATAGCTTTTAGAAGGAAGAAGAAACGCTATTACACATCCCAAAACAAGCAATGGAAAAAAGCATTAGTATCATTAAAATCTAAAGGAGATGTAATGCTGATCTGGAAGTTATGATGGCATTAGAAGTTAAGGTGCTATATTTGGGCAAACAAACTGGAAGTTGCTAATTATTCTTTAGGTATATAAATGTTGGCAGTCTATTTATGCTAAAGATAAACCTGCCAGTCAATATGTGAAAAAAGGCATAAATTTTTACAGCAACCCAAAAAAAGTCAATTGAAATATATGAACGTAGTATAACTTATAATATATCCTTTCGCACGCAGTACTGAAAAGTTGAAGAAATATCACTTCCAAATAATTTAAGCTTGAAAAGAAAAAAAACAGAAGCAAAAACTTAATAAAAAGAAATAAGTAGATTTGTGATCAGTCTAAGAAAAACCCCTTTCGCCTATTAAGTTTCAACTCAACCTTCTCTTTTTGATGTCCATTTGAATTAGGAAAGGATGCAACGACAGTATCAGTTGAAACTGCTGTCTTATCAGATGCCTTCTTCTTCCAAGGCCAACTGCGCCGATCCATCGCATGTATCAACTGCAAATTACAACTCATTAAGTAGTTTTATATTAATAAATAAAAGGTAAAATGAGAATTAAGAAGATTTTTAATATTGCAGAGAATTATATTGAATTTAAAATTAAAGTTTTAAACTGATGAAGGTGCATAGTGGATAATCTAAATAGCAGAGGGTTTAAAGGTGAGAAACTAAATTGATGATGAGGCATGGATATCATTATATAGGCAGGAAATGTTTATGACCCTCTTCTTTTTAACCCCATTTAGTTGATGTTTATTTGAACACACACAATGAGGAATGGTGCAATTTTTTAAATATAACATCAGGTTCTTTGAGTGATGGGCACTGATGCAATCAATGATTTTCATTTTGTATTTCTTACCTTTTGAATATTATGTAATTTTGGATTTTTTTTTTCTTTTATATACCATATGATGGAAGACAACCGATGAACATGCTAGGTTGGTGCTCTTAGGTAATTTCTCTCCTTTAATTTTTCCACTCATGATGATTTTATTTGCTTGCTTCCTTTTGGCTAAGTGGGAATTTACTTATGGGCTAATATTTCCTTATTGGGCTTGACCCATTTCTCTTTATCCTTAGTTGTTTTGTGTTTGGTGGCTGTTGGAATTTCTGCTGGGTTCCAAAGCAAAATTTGGACCTCTCTACTTGAATATTTTGCTGGGTTCCAATGCAGAATTCAGACCTCTCAACTTGAATATTTTGCTTGTTGGTTCCATGTGTTATGCGTTCCCCTCCCTTTGATATTTTCTATGTTGCGTTGGCTCCTATTAGCTGCTTGGGGGTGGCACATTTATGTGGCTGATTGGGTTTATTTTCCCCTATAAATGGGGGATTTTTGCTGCTAGTGGGGGGGTTGGTTGTTGGCTGAAATATTTTATAAACCTGAGGGTTTTTCTTTCTAGCTTGAGAGCTACCATCTTCCTCGACCTAATTCTTCTTCTAGTCTTCTATCTATTTCATCCCTCCACGGTTTCCCTTCCAATTGTATCATTCTTCTCCAAATATAGTGAATGTGGTGTGTTGTTTGGCCGGTTTATTGGTATTTGCCAGAGGAGTGCCGACCGGTGTTGGATCAAGATTTTTGTTGCGAACCACTAGTTTGAATTTTCCTTGGAGCACCAATTCCTAATTTTCATATTTGCATGTGAGGTGACCTTTTTTTAAGGTTGTTCTGAGGGTAGTTTATTTTATATATTAGTTTGTTTTTGCTAAGTTTCCTAGTAGTTCTCTCACATATGTTTTTATTAAGTTTTCTTTCTGGTGTTTCTATCTTTTGTTTATTGAAAGAGGTGTCATGTTTATCCTAGTGTTCTCCTATTTGGTTCTGGAACTTAGGTTACACCAATTTGGTATCAGAGCGTCTAGGTTGTTGTGTGAGTCTCACTTTCTTTCATAAAAATAAAAAAGGTGAAAATAAATAATCAAAATAATCAACAAGCAGATTGGCATTAAATGATTATACAACAAATGCCTAACCAACAGCAACAAATGGAAACAATGGTTGATACTCTGGTTTCCCTAAATATAAACAATACTCATGCTCAAAACAATGAAAGTGAAGATAAAGCACCACGAAATCAAAATAGAAATAATAGGCAATGGGATCCTGGGATTAAAATCGACGTTTGTGAATTTGAAGGCAAACTACAACCTGAACAATTTCTTGAATGGTTGAAAAAATAGATCAAATTTTTAAATAGAAAGAAATTCCTGAAAACAAGAAAGTTAGGTTTGCTAGTTTAAAACTGATGGGTCATGCATTACTTGGTGGAAAATTTTTCAAAATAATAGAATAAGGAGATAGAAAGAGAAAATTCAAACATGAGTAAGAATAAAAGAAAAAATGCAAGGAAAATTCATGCCTGCTGACCATTCCCAAACTTTGTTCCAATAATACAATAACATTCGCCAAGGAAATCAATCCATAGAAGAATACACTGAAAATTTCTACAAACTTCAATCCATAAATGACTTAAATGAAACTAAAGAACGAATCATAACATGATACATCAATGGATTAAAGTGGTCAATTCAAGATCAATTAAATCTACATCATATTATCAAACTCGATGAGGCCTATCATATTGCTTTGAAGATTGAAAAACAATAACAAAGAAACGAAACTAAAAGAATTGAGTCAACCAAGCTTAGACAATCTCTTGGAAGTAAAGTTCAAACTTCACAAACAACCATTGGATCAACTTCTTCAAATCTAAATCCACGAATGAAACCTAATGAAACTCTAGTAATTGAAAAAGGAAAAGGAGTGATAGGACCAAAACCAATTGGACCCTATTATAAATGTGGCTTGTATGGTCATCTGTCTGCAGCACGTAGAAAAAACAGGCCACCTAGAACCAACTATATTAAACAAGAGGAAAGCCATGAAAATTCAAAAAAAAAAAAAGAATCTGAAGAAGACAACAAGGAAGAGATGGAATCAATTGATGTTGAAGGTGACCAAGGAGATTATTATTTACCTATCCGTAGGATTTTGACCACCAAATCAAATGCTAGAGAAAAATGGCTTAGAAAAAATATTTTTCGAACCACATGTACGGTAGAAAAAAAAATCGTGTAACCTATTGATTGATAGTGGTAGTTTCAAAAATTTTGTGTCACAACTCATGTTGGATAAACTGAAATTAAAACCAAAACCACTTGTCAAGCCTTGCAAAATATCATGGTTTAAGGAAGGAGGAGAGATACCAATCACTCAGCAGTGCCTTGTCAGGCTTTCAATTGGAAATTTTTACAAAGACCAAGTATTATGTGACATTATTACACTCGAGGTTTGTCATGTTCTCCTGGGTCGACCTTGGCAATATGATCACAAAACCATTCAAAATGGAGAGAAAAACACTTACACCTTGACCCAAGAAAATAAGGAGTTCACTTTTTATCCCCAAAAGAAAATTTTTGACCCTCCCACAAAAAATGTCCAAATAACTTCAAAGTCACCCAATCCTGAATTGCTTCTCAATACAAATGAACTAAAAGACACAAAAGTGATTTATCTTGTGATAGAAAAAGAGAATGAAGTAAACAAAAAAATTCCTAAAGAAATTCAACATTTAATCAATGAATTTAAAGACATAACTCTTGAAGAACTACCTGATTCATTGCCTCCTCTAAGAGATATCCAATACCATATTAATCTTGTAACCGTGGCAAATTTACCACACCTGCCTCACTATCGTATGAGTCTTACTGAACATAAAGAACTCTGCAAACAAGTAACTAAACTCTTAACTAAAAGATTAATCAGAGAAAGCATGAGTCCATGTGTTGTCCAAGCCCTGCTTACCCCAAAAAAAGATGGAACTTGGAGGATGTGTCTTGACAGCCGAGCTATAAACAATATAAACATTAAGTATAGGTTTCTTATCCTAAGATTGACGATATGCTAGACATGCTTAGTGGTGCCAAAATTTTCTCCAAGATTGACTTGAGAAGTGGATATCATCAAATCCGAATACGACCTGGTGATGAGTGGAAAACAGCTTCTAAAACTAAGGACTCTACGAATTGATAGTTATACCTTTTGGACTATCAAATGCTCTTAGCACATTTATGCGAACCATGAATCATATCCTACATCCCTTTATTGAAAAATTTGTTGTGTTTTATTTTGATAACATACTGATTTATAGCACTTGTCTCAATGACCATCTTGAACATGTGAGACATGTCCTTCAAACTCTAAGAGAACAATGCTTATACATCAACTTAAAAAAGTGATCTTTCATGACTCCTAGTTTGACTTTCCTTGGATACATTGTCTCTGATGATGGTATTAAAGTGGAACACATTAAAATTGAAGCAATCCAGAGCTAGCCAACTCCAAAAAAAATTAGTGATGTGAGGGGATTTCATGGATTAGCCCCTTTTTACTGAAGATTCAGGAAAATTTTCAGTACTTTGATTTCACCCATCACTAACTGTCTTAAAAAGGGAACCTTAGGTAAACCCCTGACGCTGAAAAAGCATTTCATCAAATTAAGACAAAAATGAGCCAAGCACATATTATTAGATTACTTGATAAGATGTTTGAAGTAGACTGTGATGCTTCCCATGTTGGCATAGAAGTTGTCTTTAGTCAAGAGGGTCGACCTGTTGCTTTCTTTAGCAAAAAACTTAATGATACTCGATCCCGATATTCAACATATGATGTTGAGTTCTATGAGATTGTTTAAGCTCTAAAATTCTAGAGACATTATCTTATTCAAAGAGAATTTGTGCCAAGTTCTGATCATAAAGCACTACGATACTTAGGATCTCAGAAAATTTTGAATTGAAGACATGCTAAGTGTTCATTTTTTTACAAGAATATATGTTTCATCTTAAACACAAAGTTAGAACTTTGAATAGAGTCGTTGATTCCTTAAGCAGAAGAGCCCATTTGCTAGTAACTATCCACCCATTTGTGATTTCTCTTGATTACTTAAAAGATAGCTATGTCACTTACTCAAATTTTAAAATTATTTAAGAATCATGTTGTACTTCTAGAGTTGACCCTTCTACTCAATTTACCATCCAACAAAAATTTTTATTTAAGGGGACTAAGCTTTGTATTACCCAAAGCTCTTTACGTGACAAACTCATCCAAGAACTTCATGGTGGAGGATTACGAGGGCATTTTGGTCAAGGAAAAACTACAGCTTTAGTTGAAGAATGATATTTCTGACCCCACATGCAAAAACATATAACAAAAATTTTAAAATAATGTAAAATATGTCAAGAATTCAAATGAACCACTCAAAACACTAGTTTATACACTCCACTCCCAATTCCAAACAAACAGTGGGAAGATATCATTATGGATTTTATATTAGGATTACCTGTCACTGCCCAAAAGTTTGATTATGTATTTGTTGTTGTTGATCGATTTAACAAAATGGCACATTTCATCGCTTGCAAGAAAACCTCTGATGCTTCTCATGTCGCTGATTTATTTTTTAAAGAAATTATGAGACTACATGGCATACCCATAACTTTCACCTCTGATAAGGATAATAGGTTCTTAAGCCATTTTTGGAGAATGGATTTTACTCCAAGCCGAATTTCTTATAACAATTGCATCAACTGATCTACTGGAAAAACCCCTTTTGAAATTATTTATGGCCAACTTATTCCCCACATTTTAGACCGAACTTCATTACCCATGCCTAGTAAAATCAGTGTTGAAGCTACAAAAATTGTTGATCATATTCAATCGATCCAATGTCAAGTCCTAGAAAAACTACACAAGGAAAATGCTAAATACAAAACTACGGCTGACAAACAATGAAGAGAGTGTTATTTTCAAGACGGAGATTTAGTTATGGCTTATTTTTGACGACAGCGCTTTCCCATTGGTACTTTTGGAAAGCTAAGTTGAAAGAAATTTGGCCCTTTCTGAATACTTTGAATATTGGGAACAAAAGCTTATCTGTTGTATCTTTCACTTTTTGTTGGAACTTTACTTGTGTTTAATGTTGTTGACCTTACTACATATGAAGGAGAATTAACTGATTCAGTGGATCTAGAGACCTTACCCCTTACCTATCCAGCTCAGATCAAAGATGATCATATTGAAGATGTTTTGGACATCAGAACTACCCAGACAAGGCGTGGAATGCACAGGCGGTTCCTGGTTAAATGGTGTGGACGTCCTTTGACTGTCTAACGACCCAAATTTCTAGGTAATTAAATAAGTTTAATTAAAATAAATTAGTCTTTATTAATAATTATATATCTTGTTAAACAAAATATTAAATAAAAAGTGTGTTCTGAATAGATGCTTCCCTTGGGCAATTGTGAGAGCAGTTAGAGTAGTGGGGTCCACTCATTGATCCTTATCAGCATGCGGAATGCAACTAAAAATTCTCCTGTAGAAGCATTCGGTGAAGCCATTCATCACAGGGAGAGTTCGGAACTTCGCTCTCCCGGGACTGTAGCAAATGCGGCTGATTTGTGAAGGAAATTCACAGAATCCACTGTAGCTGGCGTCGGCATAGTGGTATTTGGCACGGGGCTTTTGTGATTGGCAGCCAGGGTTCACGGTAAGTATTTGCATGAAGTATTCATGTTGGTTTCCTGTAGCAAAATACAACGAAATAGCTAACGAGGTTTCGGTTTAGTGCAGAATTTTCTATTCCTTTGTTCGGCACAATGAAGGGAGCACTATAGCAGTTTGGAAATCAGCAGAAAATAGACAATATTATTGAGGAAATTCCATGAGAAGGATTTGCTTCCATGGCAATAGAGATTTGGCAATACAGGTATTATTTCATTAGTGAAATAGATTAATAGTGAAAAATAGTAATCAAGATTTAGAAGTGGTAATCTATTTTGTGATAAATTGTAGTTGATTCAAGAGTGTGAATGAATTGAGGACATATTGAAGGATTAAAGAAGGAGAATTATTCGTATATTTATGCAAAAAGAAAGTTTTGAGTTTGTGTATCAAAGGAAAGGGCTTCGTGGTGTAGGTTTTGAAGAGACCAACCGTGAGAAAGGTAAGTTATATAATTATTTATAATTGTAATAATCATGAATGTTTGGTATATTCCTTACGTCTTTTCATTTATTTATAAATGAAATATATTATGAGAATTTTGTTACTTGTCACGAGAATACTTTGGGGTATTCACAACTGTTTATACATGAGAACAAGAGAAATTTGATAGATGCCTAAGTGTGCTTATTTAAATCTTTTCTTAATTGATAATACTATGCAAAGAAGTTTTCTTTTCAAGTTAGTGCCTATCAAATTCTTACTACACAAGAAATGTATGAATGATGGAAAGATTATAACTAGTGAAATGAGATATGAATTATGATGGTATGATGTAAGGAATATCAAGTTAAAAGTAAAGATTGGCTATTTTATGATGCGAAGTCTGCAATATCAGGTGGGCAAAAGGGACTCAATTACTAAACATGTATTGTAGGTGGGTCAAAAAGGACCCCAAAAGAAAAGATATCTGCGTAGCAAATGGGGCAAAAGGGACCCCTAATGAGGCAAAAGGGAATTCAATGGTGATAATGTCAGGTTTACCTGAGCTCCATTGAATATTGTTCTGAATGTATAGCCAAGTCTTTTAAATATTTAATTTGATATTCCGTATAACTTCGAAGAGGTAAAGAATAATGTTAATTAAGATTTATGATGTTGCTATTAATAATAAGTGAGTTTAATGATTTATGAATTTAAGGCTTTAGTTTATTTCTCTTATTATATTATAATTGTGATTTAGATTATATAATTTGCTGGGCCTCATAGCTCACTAGTTACTTCTTACTGACTGTTTTTACAGGAAAAGGAAAAGCAGAGAAAGTTTGATATGCAAGAATTAAATTTTATGTCAATGTTTATTTAAATTTTGAAATATACTCTTGAGGTTAGTAAACATTTTTAAAGTTATATTACTTTGAATTGTTTTGAATTTCCTTAGTGGCTCTGTACTAAGTCTTTGATGTGATGAAATTTGGGAATTATTCGATTCTTCCTTTAAATGATGTTTATAGGATCTTTTATATAAATCTGGAATGATGAACAAAAATGAGTGGTAAAGAAATGGAAATGTTATGGTTATTCTTGTTATACTCTACCGTACTGTTATAGTGATACTGTGGGGTGTTAAAGACTGACTACACTTGGATTGAAGAAGAGGAATTACAGACTCATCATCATGATATCTATCAATGTATTAGTGAGGCATTCTCATAAGTAGATGAGATTCTTCCACCAGGGAAAAACTGATGCAATCAATGATTTTCATTTTGAATTTTTTACCTTTTAAATATTATGTAATTTTAGATTTTTTTTATTTTATATACCCTATGATGGAAGACAACCGATGAATATGCTAGGTTGGAGCTCTTAAGTAATTTCTCTCCTTTGATTTTTCCACTTATGATGATTTTATTTGCTTGCTTCCTTTTGGCTAAGTGGCCATTTATTTATGGGCTAATATTTCCTTATTGGGCTTGACCCATTTCTCTTTATCCTTAGTTGTTTGGTGACTGTTGGAATTTCTGCTGGGTTCCAAAGCATAATTTGGACCTCTCTACTTGAATATTTTGTTGGGTTCCAATGCAAAATTCAGACCTCTCAACTTGAATATTTTGCTTGTTGGTTCCCTGTGTTGTCCGTTCCCCTCCCTTAGCTATTTTCTATGTTGTGTTGGCTCCTATTAGCTGCTTGGGGGTGGCACATTTATGTGGTTGATTGGGTTTATTTTCCCCTATAAATGGGGGATTTTTGCTGCTAGTGGGGGGGTTGGTTGTTGGCTAAAATATTTTATAAACCTGAGGGTTTTTCTTTCTAGCTTGAGAGCTACCATCTTCCTCGACCTAATTCTTCTTCTAGTCTTCTATCTATTTCATCCCTCCACGGTTTCCCTTCGAATAGTATCATTCTTCTCCAAATATAGTGAATGTGGTGTGTTGATTGGCCGGTTTATTGGTATTTGCCGGAGGAGTGCCGAATGGTGTTGGATCAAGATTTTTGTTGCGAACCACTGGTTTGAATTTTCCTTGGAGCACCAATTCCTAATTTTCATATTTGCATGTGAGGTGACCTTTTTTTAAAGGTTGTTCTGAGGGTAGTTTATTTTATATATTAGTTTGTTTTTGCTAAGTTTCCTAGTAGTTCTCTTACATAAGTTTCTATTAAGTTTTCTTTCTGTTGTTTCTATCTTTTGTTTACTGAAAGAGGTGTCCTATTTATCCTAGTGTTCTCCTATTTGGTTCTGGAACTTAGGTTACACCAGGGACTGTGGGCCTAAACTCTGCTTGCAACAGAGCACATAAAAATTTAAATATAATTTTGATTGGAGTAAGATATGTACACACAGTCCACCTACATGCAACAACTAGTGGCTTTTGAGTAACTGTTGTTTTCCCATAAGTAGTATTAGCAAAACTTGATACTGTGTGTCAGCCTATTTGCAAGAAGCAACAAATGACCTATAGCACAATACTACGATTCACTTGCAAGGGGCAGGTAGAAGCCTCCTGATGCATCGTACAACTCATTTGCAAGCAAAAGTCTACTCCTGCAGGCTGAATGCTGAAGAAATTGACAACATGCAAAAGATGAAATGAGCCAAAATGCTGAAGCATGACAAATGAAACCTAACGCACTGATAACGTCACCTGATCCGTAACATTCACACAAACAAACATAAGGCATTCACAGAAACCTTAAGGAAACTCGTGCATCTTCTAAATGACGATCGCTTGCACAATTAAGCATATTCGAATATTGCAAAAATACCCCCATGCATTGAAATGCGCATTGATGCATTTACATTATACATGTATACATTGCAAAATACAAAATGCATCATGCAAGCATATTATCCAACATGTAAAATAGACTGTGTAGCGGCAGTGAGCTACGCCGATATGCAAATACTTCATGCATTATATGAAAACACTGGAGTATTATGCATATTCATTATGCAAGCAAATAGGCAATGCATAGATACGTTATACATGCATATCATATAAATATATTATACGCTACGTTAGCACGTTAAACCACTACATTGCATATCAAGCATATCATGCAAGATATAAATATATATGCCAATGCATATGTATGCATGCAAATACACAAATACATACGTCAGTATGTTAACATGCAGATGAAAGCATATGTGTTCAAACGTGAGCTTATATACCCGATGCATTGCAGATATATAATCGCTACACAAATATATTATGTAAAAGCATACACTCACATGGGCCCCGACGAGCATGGCATAGGCATACATGTGACATCTGGGGATGCTGGTGATGTATCAGTTCCGGCTAAACCGGCTTCTACAGGAGGCGGAATTCACCCGCCTCCCTTGGCTTGGCCCACCCATAGGGTGGGCCCCACTTGTCAGTTGTTTTTGAAATTTATACAGAGGGGGAGGCTGATGGAACTTGAGATGTGCAAAATTCGGAATCCAAGAAAACAGCCCAAAAACAATGGAAAAATGGAAGATTTCTTGGATAGAAACACTCACAAACACTTGGATTACTTAAATAACAAAAGACTTATAAGTTTCCACGGATACAATGTTAGGAGTTTTTTTCATGTTTTGATTGATCGGGAAATTAGGGTTCTAAGTGCTTGGGCTCTAGACTCTCTTGTCTAGAGATTTGGGAGAGACGATCCTCCTCTCGAATTGAGGGTCTCTTGTATCTTGTTTGAAGTTTGTCTCTTTTTCTTTCAATAAAGGCATTGTTATCTTGTGCTTGCTTTTCTACAATGTTTCTACGTTTTTCTCGATGTTTTTACTGATTTTGGTTAGGTTTACTTGCGAACTCAAGTAAATCTGATAGGATTACTTGTGAACTCAAGTATTTCCTATCAAATTGGTATCAGAGCAAGTCATGGGACCGGTGGAGGGCTGTTTTCGGCAAATTTCAGCAGTGATTCTTTGCCCGGAAGGAAGGAAGATTGCTATTTTTGGAGTTCAAAATCTAGATGTTGTGATTTTATAAACTCTGGATTGTGATGGCGGCTAAAAAGGTGGATGCTCTGAAGGAAAGGCTTGAAGGAGAGATGAATCAAATCAAAATGAAGATGGAGGAAAGGATTTCCTCCATGGAAGGACAAGTCGCCGAACTCCGGGACATGATGAAGAAAATGTTAGAAATTCAAAACCAAACGGCGACTTCCGTGGCAAAAGGAGGGAAAGGAAAAAGTATGAATTAGGAAATTCGTAGGGAGAAAGATGAGGCGGAAATCATGGAAGGAGAAAGAAGAAGACCCCATCTGGAGTTTGTCAAGAGGGAAGAAAGAGGGGGTGGATATGGGAAGCGCCAGGAGGGATACCATGGTTGTCGAGGTGCTGATTTTGAAGACATAAGGGGGGATTTCGAAGGGGGTTTGGGCTATGGGAGAGCAAGGGAAGACCGGGAAATATCGGGTCAACCTAGAACTTGGGAGAGGGGAAACTATGGAAGAATCAGAGGAAATGGGGGCGACCAGAAGGTGAGGAAGTTGAAGATGCCCATATTCGAAGGAGAATATGCGTACGGGTAGATTTACAAGATGGAGCAATAATTCGCTGTCAATGGGCTGACGAAGGAGGAGAAGCTGACAGCAGCGGGATTGTGCTTGAAAGGAAAAGTCCTGTCGTGGTATCAGTGGAGAGATCAAAGGAGGCCTATCAAGAACTGGAAGGAATTCAAAAACTGCATAATAGAACGTTCCCAAACCGACCGGGGAGAAGATTTCTATGAGTAGTTTTTTGCTCTGACACAGGAGGGATCAGTAGCAGACTACCGAGAGCGATTTGAGCACCTAGCTAGCAGGGTGGAGCGACTCTCATATACAATATTGGAGGAAAATTTCATGAAAGGGCTGAAGGCGGAGATCCGAGCAGCAGTGAAGATTTTGATGCCTCGTGACTTGGGGGAGGCCATGAAGTTGGCCCAACTGGTGGAAAATCATAGGAATTTGGAGAGGGAAGCCAGGAGTAGCAGCACCGGGGGGACTTACAGGATGACGACCACTCATCTAGCACCTAAAGGTCCTGCAACAGGAGGGAGTCAAGAGGCCACCAAGGAGAAGACAGACGGAGGAGGAAGCGGGGAAAATTTCAAGTGACAGACGAAGAAGGAGATGCAGGAGAAGAGGGCTAAGGGGTTGTGCTTCAGGTGCGATGAAAAATACACGCCAGGGCATCGGTGCAAGGACCGAACTCTTCAGGTTATCACCGTCTGTGATGATGAGGAAACTAAGGGAGATGAGCAGACAGAGGAAGATGGAGGAGAAGCTACACTTGGATTTAGCGAAGGTTTCCCTGCACTCAATGTTAGGATTCACTACGAATCATACCATGAAGGTGAAGGGGGAGATAGAGAACAGGGAGGTGGTGGTGCTGATAGATAGTGGTGCTACTCACAACTTCATTTCCACCCAGGTCATCGACCAATTGGGAGTGAGATTGGTGGATACCAGCTGCTACGGGGTGATGATGGGTACTGGAAAGGTGGAGAAAGGCTAGGGGATTTGCAAATGAGTGCGACTGACGATCCAAGGGATTCAGGTGAAGGAAGATTTTCTTCTACTAGAGCTTGGGAGTACAGATGTCATCCTGGGGATGAAATAGCTGCAAACTTTGGGAGACACCAAAGTAAATTGGGGAGCACTCACGATGGAGTTGATGGTAGATGGAAGGAAGGTGGTGATATAGGGAGATGCGGGGCTTTCCAAATCCCTGGTTTCTCTTAAAACGAAGGTGAGGGATATTCAGTTGGCCGGCGGATGGTATTTGGTGGAGCTGCACAGTTTGGAGGGAGTGAGATTGGAGAAGGGAGGGGACATACCCCTCTCCACTCGGCCGTTGACTCAGCAGTTCCAAGAGGTTTTAGTCACCTCAGGGATTGCCACCGCAAAGGGAGCAGGAGCACGCCATTGTATTGAGGGAGGGAGTGTCACCCATCAGTGTACGACTGTATCGCTACCCTCAGTTCCAGAAGGATGAAATCGAAAAGTTGATTAGAGAAATGCTGGAGGCAGAAATAATCAGACCCAGCATCAGTCCCTTCTCTAGTCTGATTCTATTGGTGAAAAAGAAGGATGGCAGCTGACGTTTCTATGTGGACTATAGAGCACTCAACAAGAAAATTGTACCTAACAAGTTTCCTATACCATCCATTGATGAGTTGCTAGATGAATTGAGTGGAATAGTGATCTTCAGCAAGATAGACTTGAAATCAGATTACCATCAAATCCGGATGAAGGAGTACGTTCACAAGACGGCCTTTAGAACTCATGAGGGACATTATGAGTTCTTGGTGATGCCATTTGGCCTTATCAATGCACTCGCTACCTTCCATACCCTTATGAAAAAGGTTTTCAAACCTTATCTCAGACGATTATTATTGGTATTCTTTGATGACATCCTGTTCTACAACAGGATGGAGGAGGAGCATTGGGAGCATTTGAAAAAGGTCTTAGAGGTACTGCAAGAGCACCAGCTAAGGACCAACTTGAAGAAATGTTGCTTCACACAAGTCAGTGTCGAGTAGTTAGGCCATGTGGTATCAAAAGAATGGGTGACAGCAGATCAGTCTAAGATTGAGACAATATTAAAGTGGCTAGTGCCAAAAAATCTAAAGGAGCTGAGGGGATTTCTAGGACTGATAGGATACTACAAAAGGTTTGTAAAAGGGTACAGCACCATAGTATGGCCGCTCACTGAGCAGTTGAAGAAGGACAAGTTCCTATGGGGGGAGGCGATCATGTCAGCATTTGAGAGCCTGAAGATGGCAATGACTACGGTGTCGGTCCTAGCTTTGTTAGATTTCACTCATACTTTCATTGTGGAGACAGATGCGTCCGGGTACGGGCTGGGTGCAGAGTCATAGGCCAATTGCCTATTTCAGCCATGTATTAACTGCTAGAGCCAGGCTGAAGTCAGTTTATGAAAGAGAATTGATGGCTATCGTTTTGGCCATCCAGAAGTAGCGACCCTACCTACTTGGGAGGCATTTTATTGTCAGGACAGATCAGCGGAGCTTGAAATATCTGTTGGAACAACGGATGGTGACAGAGGAGCATCAAAGGTGGCTATCCAAGTTGCTTGGGTACGATTTTGAGATTCAATATAGGCCAGGGGTGGAGAACAAGGGGCAGATACTTTGTACAGATGTATGGGGGAGCTGCAGACAGTGGCACTATTGATGCTTGACTGGGAGGACATCAGAGAAGAAAGTGCTAGAGATAAAGGGTTGTGAAAGACCAGGACTGATTTATTAAAAGAAAAGGGTAGCCACCCAGGGTATTCTTTCAAGGGAGACAAACTACTATATCATGGGAGATTTGTGATGCCCCGGACCTCGATCCACATCCTAAACTTACTCCAAGAGTTTCATGAAAGTGTTGTGGGGGGCATTCAGACGTACAGAAGACATATAGGAGGCTAGTTGCGGAGCTGTATTGGAAAGGGATGCATAAAGATAGGGGTGTCAATTCGGGTCAGCGGGTCGGGTTCGGGTCGAACCCGAAACTGACCCGGCACTGTTCGGGTCAACCCGAACCCGACCCGTTTTTAAAAACGGGTCAGGTTTCCTGACCCGAACCCGACCTGACACAAATGACCCGAATTTGATCTAAAATTGCTAATTTTCGGGTCAAAATTCGATTTTCGGGTCAAAATCGAGTCAAAATCGGGTCAAAAATGGGCCGACCTCGGGTTTTCGGGTCAAATATGAGTTTTCGTGTCACTTTCGGGTCAATTTCGGATTGCTGGGTCAACCCGAACCCGACCCGATTTTTAAAACGGGTTGATTTGTTCAACCCGAACCCGACCCGATTCGGGTTCGGGTCGTGTTTCGGGTCGTGTCAAAAATTGAGCAGTAGCATATCGATTGAAACTACCACCAACGGTGACTATACATCCAGTTTTTCACGTATCGCAATTGAGAAAGGTCATTGGTGACTATAAAGCCAACCCCGAGCTACCAGTGACACTTACGGAAGAGTTATGGTGGTTTTGGAACCCTTGGAACTGATGGGGGTTCGCAAATTGGTGACTATAAAGCCAACCCCGAGCTACCAATGACACTTACTGAAGAGTTAGAGGTGGTTTTGAAACCCTTGGAGCTGATGGGGGTCGCCAGAAAGAAAAGGGAACTAAGAAAGTGTTGATCTAGTGGAAGAAGCTTCCTGACTATGAGGCCACGTGAAAGCCATACGAGAGGATGAAATAGCAGTTTCTTGGTTTTCACCTTGAGGATAAGGTGATTCTTTGGGAGGGCTGTATTGATGTATCGATTCAGGCTGAACCGGCCCAGCCAATTCAGCAGGTCTACAGGAGGTGAAATTCATCCACCTCCCTTGGCTTGGCCCGAGCATAGGGTGGGCCCCACTTATCCGTTGTTTTCAAAATATAAACAGAGGGGGCGGTTAGGGCTTGGGAGGGAAAATATATTAGAAAATCTTTTGTATTAAAGGGGATCAGGGGGATTAGGAGTTTTTTATGTTTTGATTGATTGGGAAATTAGGGTTCTTGGTGCTTGGGCTCTAGACTCTCTTGTCTAGAGATTTGGGAGAGACGATCCTTCTCTCGAATTGAGGATCTCTTATATCTTACTTGGAGTTTGTTCTTTTTGCTTTCTATAAAGACATTTTTATCATGTGCTTGCTTTTATACGACGTTTCTACGTTTTTCTCACTATTTTTACTGATTTTGGTTAGGTTTGCTTGCAAACTCAAGTAGATCCGATATGATTACTTGCGAACTCAAGTATTTCCTATCAGCTGGCATGTCAAGAAATGAACTTAAGTTCAAGCCTGATCCTCTGTCAACAAATAGGAAAACATGGCTTGAGTCATCGAATAAATACATAATCGTAGCATCGACCAAAGTATTTGATTTTATATGTTCATATTAGGCCTTCAAGTTAGTGCATAACAATTTACTGAATAAAGCAATGGGCAATCTGTAGTATTTGCCACACCATCAGATCCGTAATATCCATGCAAGCGGACAGAAGGCATTTACAAATTTTTAAATGAAACCCAATGCACCAACACGCCATGCCACCAGATCTACAACACTCGTACAAGCAGAAAAGAGTCTACGAACTTCCAAATAGAGTGTCGCACACATTTAACTGACAATTGCTCGCATAGCTGATCAACATCAAATATTTTAAAATGCCCCCACACATACACTATAATATGTATACACATAAACACAAAGAAATGCATATGCAATCATATACCCACATGGGCCCCGACAAGCATGTTATGAGTACACACATGACATCTGAGGATGTTGTGCGGATCAAGAAATAAACTTAACTTCAAGTCCGATCCTCCTATGCGAGTATATAGAGTCGATACGGTTCGAACTATCAAACAAATACACGGTCATGACGTTGACCGAGATATTTATTCTATACGTTAATATTAGACCTTCAAGACATATAACCCAAAAAAAATATCAATAAAGGCATAAAGCCGACAATGAACCCGATCCTTTCTTAGCAGATTGATGCTATCAAGAATTTCTGTACTTTTTATTTTATTTGAACAATAGTATATTTTGTTTTCTATTTTATTTTCTTTTCTTTTTTAGCTATCCAATGATGGGAAAGCATCCAATGATCATGGTAGATTGTGCATAAGGCTTGGTAGACCTTTGGTTTGCTAGCTCGATTGGTCCTTGGCCACTGATGGTTCACGGGTTGGCTGTTGGTTCTCGGGTTGGCTGTTTTGGAGCACATGGCATTGAGCTTGTTCTTTTAGTTGCTTGAAGCTGGAGTTTAGTAGCTCATTAATTCCAAAAAGGTACCTCATTAAGAAGATTTACTTTTGGAGTGGCCTTGTCCCTTCCCCTTCCCCTTTTCTTCTTGTCTCTTAGAGAACCGTGGCTTGCTCTTTATTGGTGGCTGAATTCAAAGCATTAGAATTTATAAAAAAGTGCTTTTTCCCTTGGGAGTCCAACCGGCCTCTGATTTTTAGAACTGGGATGTTTTTCCCGTGGATGTGCTGCTTTGAATTCTCGGCCTGCTGCTGGCTCCTTGGTTCCGTGAAATGCTGGGCTGTTTTTCCAAAATGGCTCTTGGAAATCCTATGAAAAATAAATGCTTGGGATGTTGTGAGCATTATCTCAGGTGGCTTTTGGCATTCCTGTTTTATGCCTATAAATATAAGATGAAGATTGAGAAAGAAATCAGTTGATATTTGTGAGCATATTTGCTATTAACCTGCGGGTTTATTCGGAAATCTTGCGGGCTCTTTCCACCCTTCTTTTCTCATCCCCTCTGGAAATCCTGCGGGCTCTTTCCACCCTTTCTTCTCGGGCTTCTAACCTCTTCGTCTCTCCGCAAGTGCCACTCCATCTGTATCCTTCTTCTCAACAGTAAAGCAACTTTAGGGTGTCGTGTCTTAGTTGATTCAGAAGCATTTGGACAGTCTTGCAGTGGTGGACCATCGATTTGCTAGTCTTATGCACTTCTCTTATTTAATCTACTATTCGATGCATGTGAGGAACCCGCTCTGACGGTTGTCTGAGGATAGCGTTTTTTTTTTTATTTCTTTAAAATCTCCTAGTTTTCTAGTTGTGTTTGTCAAGTTTTAGTTGTCTGCTTTTATTTTAATAAAGTTTGTTTTAAGTTATATCCATTGCGTCTGTTTCTTCTTGTGTGTCTACATCACAGATACACATAATTGACAAAGTTCAATAAATAATTACAAAAATACCCCCTAAATACCTATATGGGCTTAGGCGAGTGTGTTATGGGTACACATGTGACGTCTAAGGATGTTGCGCGGGTCAAACAATAAACTTAAGTTTAAGCCCGTTCTTCTCACTTAAGCAGATGAGAGTTGACATGGCTCAAGCTATCAAACAAATGTACGGGTTGCAGTGTTAGCCGAGATATTTATTTTATGCATTCATATTAGACCTTCAAGGCCTATGAACAATGAAAACTCACCAATAAAAACATAAAGTCGACAATGAACCTGATCTTTTGTTGGCAAGTTGACAGAGTCGACAAGGTTTAATCCACAAATAAAATTACTCATAAATGTACCCCGATGATGGCCGTGTTGAACATAGATCTTAACCTGAAGGGTTAATTCACAAATATTTCAAAATGCTTCCCAAATACCCACGAAAGCTCAAAATTCTAAAAATTCAAAATATTTAAAATTGAAATCAATCATCAACCACTTAAAGCAAAACTCATCCATTCTCCGCAACTGTTTGCTGAGGTGGACAAATTTGAAAATACATTTTAACTCACAAAGAGCTAATGTCTGGTCGAGAATATCACTAGGATTCATTCTCAAACAGTCTCTTGCAAGCAAGGACGTGGCACATGTCCTCTAACCAGTGATTTTTTCATCAAATGACACCGCAGGCAAACGGTTATATCCAGGGCCTTTTGAACCTGGTTTGCCTCCAAATTCCACCACTAAAGTACAGTCATGACCAAAACTCATATGCTCCCCAATGACACTAAATCCTTGAGATATAAATTAATAAGATATCATCAATAGGGCACAAAACTCTCTGTCACCTAAGGTGGATTTAAATTTTTCCTCTAAGACAAACAGCTACCACAGGTCTACAAGGTCCCCTTGGACGACGCAACTCATGGCTGCCGACAAGGATCCTTCTGTCATGTTAAGTCGATTACCTCCTCTAACTAAGTAAACCAGGGACCATGATGACCCAGGATGCAGAATCATGGGATATTGATCGGGTCCATCATCCATTCCCCTACGATCCGCTGTAAGTGCAAGATGGTGAAATTTATATTTTAAATATCAAATTTCCAAAACAAAAACCCATGATGCTACTATATGTCATATACCATGTATTTCTATATATCTAATTGACTATTAGCCTTAATCAAAAGTTATCTCTCGTTATTGGTAGGGGTAATTAAATATAGGGGCTTGCGCCTATAAGAAAGAAGAACACAGATCATAAAGTCCTTGCAAAATGAGGGCGAAATCTCTGGGTAGTGTCTTATCTACAAACTCAATCTGTCTTTTAAAATTTTAATTCGGAACTTAATCCATTAAAACTCCCCCAAAAGCAGGGGAGGCCAGGGCTCGAATTTTCAGAGCCCACATTCAATGAACATCATTTCCTCTAAAAATAGAATTTTGGTAGTGTACTAGCTCTATATATGGCCTTTTTAATAACATTTATAGCAAACAATAATAATGGCACTAAGCTCTCCTTAAACAATTTAAGCCTGTTTGATAAAATTCTATTTAATATTAAAGACAAAGTATAGCACAATATATATTAATGCAGGAAAAAAATTATTTTGTAAAGCAAGAAATACTTTCAAATAAGAATAAGTACACAAAACTCAAAAAGTTTAAATTGTGAATGAATCAATGAGGTGGAACTGAGAAAAAGGAAGAGAAAAAGAAAAAGGGTTGGTTGCAACTTACTTAATACAAACCAGTGGTAGATGGAACAATTGGGACTAACATAGAGGCCAAAAGCCGCCTAGGTTGGAGTCACGATGTGGACAATTGAGTTGAGAGCAATTTCAATATTTTCCACAAAGTGCACTAGTTTATCTTAGATTCAAGTCATAACCTTGAATCAATCAAGGCAAGGAGATGACCATTTCAAGGGTACGAAGATCAAGTGGCGGGTGTGTGGATTCAAATTTTGTAGTTACTACTTTAATGTGCAACATTTTTGCTATAGATATCATTAAAAGGTTTTTACTTTAATTACTCGACAATTAAGACAAATAAGTTTATTGAGCAGTGCAAGCCATTCAAATATTTGGAAGCTCGTAGTGCTCGGCTCCAACAGGATCAGACAAAGGAGACCCATATTTGCCGCAATATTAAGTAAAATGATAGAAATGTTATATATGGCTTAATTTGGTTCAATCCATATGGCAACATCACTTATGAGATATATTGAACAGGATATATTTAATCCTTATTTGGCCTAATGGAGATTTGAGCAAAATTGCAATAAGACATATGTATGTCCTCAGATTTCATACACACTGGATTCCATAGAGGATATAATGTCTAAGAAATCGCACTTGACGAAAATCCATTCTTGTGATTGCTACTTTAAAGGATTTTGGAATGAGTGCCCTCAAAATTGATAACCTCAAATCTTGTGCCTCTTCTTGCTTCTAGAAAATCAAGAGAGATTTAGTAGTTATAAGAAGAGATTCTTGGCACTTGAAGACAAAGCAAATTGATCACTCTTTTTTTTTCTCTTTTTTTCCATACATACCATTTCAAATCTAGGTTTTTTTGAGAATTTGGCAGCTTGAATGCTGAATGCAAGTTAATCTCTTGGGGGTTATTTTTCTTCTACTTTTATAATGCTCCAACTTTGTATGTCACAATTGTGGCTTCTATGTTTGTTTGCGGATCCGATCCTCTCTCCTCTCATATGTACCCTCCTTTTGGTTGTTCACCTTTTATTTTCTTTTATTGCACAACATTCTGGATTCTAGTGACACTTCCTCTTCATGTATTTTGGCTTCGTTGTCACATCCTTTTATTGATGGCCAATGTCGCCCACATTTTAAAAACAAAAAAAACAAAAAGCTCAAGCTATCTTCTCCACAAAATAAAAATGCTCAGCAAACTCACAGATATGAGATTACGAAACAAAAACAGAAACAAAAAATTAAAAAAATTAAAAAATTTCATTTCCTGCGCGAGAATTCATGAGAGTTCCAAGCATTTTTTTTTTCAATGTGCTGAGCAAATTTTATTCCTCAATATACTTCTTGGCAGTGGGAACCTTAGTTGTCTTAAGATAAAAAAAAAAAATAGCACCTTCTTACTCTGACGTTGACTTTCATTCAAGACAGATATATTAGAGTAATTCAAGCTCAACCGAATCGTTCATAGAAGAAATTTTCTTAAGCCATATTTCCCAAAAAAAAAAAAAATTTAATCCAGAGCTGCAAATCAGGCATATAGGCAAGTCAACAAAAAGTTTGGGTCTGTAATTATAAAACACAAAGATTTAAATGACTAAAACAATGAAGAAGACAGTTTCAATGAGCAAGGTCTATCCTAAAAAATCTGGATGAGAAAGTTTTAATAAACAATAGTAGAAGAGTATGCATTTTCCAGTCCGAACTAATACTGTACTCATATAGAACAGAAGACATACGACGCGGCCAGCTAAGTCTAATCACCCCAAATATTTAATCAAGTTGAGGAAAAAACAAGAGACATGTCACTCTCAGAAACCTAGACGCCAGCACTGTTTCAACCACATTTAATGACAGTAAAAAACTGAATTTCCCATAAGAAAATCAAATTTATCCGCAGGAGCAAAAGCATGTCAGTTGGCAAGTTAGCATTAATGGTTTCAGCAATAAAAAAACTTCGGCAAAACAAACAGTTCGAGAGTCCCATAACCTTCTCACATAAACAAAAACAACAAATAAAGAACTAATCAAAACAAATCGACCACTTCCAAATTACGACGATTTTGAATAGTCCAATCATGGATGCTGGAGAAGACAACTTTAAATCTCAAACCAAGGAACGAAAGGAAAGCAAAATCCATGAGTCCTCCAAATGATAAAAACTCAAATGATCCAGTGAAAACCATATTCAAAACCGATCGAATCAGTAAAGCGAACAGTGTAAAAAGAAAGAAACGAATCTGCAATGGCGAACCCCTGAACTCCAATCCAGAAAAGTTAAAGGGCAGAAAATATAAGAACTGGATAAAGAAAACTCACCGGATGAAATGCAGCTAACGATACTCGAATTCCTCAAGCTGATTTCGTTTTCCCACAACGAGATTGAATGATACAAGAGAATAAGAACAAGAACTCTGCCTCTCTCTCTACTCTTTCTTTTCCGCTGCCAAGTCAAACTCGATCAGCTGAGGCGCATAGCTCGCTCAGAGTGCGAAGCGTGAGAACTGAACTGTACCAAGTAGAGAGAGAGAGAGAGAGAGAGAGAGAGAAAGAGAGCGCGAAGCGGGCTCTCTAACAAGCTTTGCGTTAGGTGCAACCCATAAAAGCCAGACGTTGTGAAGGGCCAAAGCCGCTCGCTTTCTTTGAGATTTGTAAACCATTTCGGTGTTAACGACCGACACCTATTTATTGCTACTAATGACGTTTTATTCGAAAATAAATTGATTAAAGCTTCTGTGGTTTTTCATCTCCCACGTACAAGATATTTTTTTATAAATAAAAAAGAATGTAAAATGGGAAAAATCACTGTCAAGTGCCATCTATAAATTTTATTTTATTTACAATAAAATTTATTTGCATATTTGTCCTCCTTGATGATTATTTTTAGGAGTTTAAATAAATAATGTCATCAATTAATTCAGCTCAGATTAGGCCTAAAAATTTCAGGTTCAAGCTAACACGTTTAATAAATGAGTCGAAATAGGGTCGGTCATGCATTCCAACTCTTTTAATAAACAGACCATATTCGAGTTGACATGCCAACTCATTTTTATCCGAAAATGACATGTCTAATTTTTTTTTTTCAAAACTTTTTTATTTGTTAATATCATATTCTAATTTTTTAACAAGTAATATGAAATCTATGACAGCAAGGTTATAAAAATATTTTTAATATTTTTATATACTTTTTATTTTTAATAAAGTATTATTATTATTTATTATTTATTAAAATAACAGCATAGCTAAATTATGACTTTTATCCTTCTAATTTTTTTGTTTAATTTTTATATAATCATAAATTATATTAGGATATTAAAAGTTGAAATAGATTTTTTTATTATGATTATAATAAAAGGTTGGCTATAAAATAGAAGTAGGCATTAGTGTATGAATGTAATTTTAGTCATTACATTGAGAAAAATATATTTGATAGTATTGATATTGAAAAAATTATTATTTTTTATATATTGAGTAAGCATTATAAGTTATAATTTTTTTGTCATCTTATATTTGACCTTTTTAAAATAATTATTATAAACAAAAAAAAAAAATTTAAACTATCAATATTGGCCTCAAGTTTGGATAAAAATTTTTGAAAGAATATTTTTAAAAAATAATTTGTGTCCCTACTAAAAAAATTCCTGCCTTCACCACTAGTTGACAGAATGGATATTTAGTTGCTATTGCATTAGGTTCAAGTCATCTTTTTTCACCAGTTTATTAAACCAGACGGGTTCGAGTTCATTGAATTCGAGTCGAGCCAATTTCTACTCGGACCCAAACCTGAACTGTTAACCCGTTTTGACACCTCTTATTATATTGAGAATTTGATCAAAATAAAAAAAATGTGCTAAA
>NW_021319405.1:361783-524670 GCF_001605985.2 Dendrobium catenatum
GGGCTTTTCCTTTTGATTATCCAAGCATATAGTTTATAATATTATTAATATTATTTCCTATTTTTTTTCCACGTAATATTAACTTTTTCATACAACAACAACATCAAGCCTTTATCCCACTACGTGGGGTCGGCTACATGAATCCTTTTTCTCCATTGTGTTCTATTAAAAGTCAAATTCTCATTTAAACCTAATAAAGAAAGGTCATTCCTAATATTTTCTAACCAAGTCTTTTTAGGTCTACCCCTACCTTTCTTAACATAAGTCAAATCTAATACCTCTACTCTCCTAACCGGGTCATCGAAAGGTCGTCGTTTTATGTGACCAAACCATCTAAGGCGACTCTCTCTAATTTTATCGTTTTATGTGACCAAATATTGTTCGGAGGCGAATCAAAATAATCGAGTCTAATTGAAGAAAAAATATTAGGTGCGGAGTGCAGACGGGGGAGCACCGTCTGCACACACACAGGGTACCAAGCGGTACCTAGTGGTACCCAACGGTACAGAATGGTACCTAGCTAGATTTTATACTAGTGTGCGGACGATTCTCCCCGTCTGCATTCTGCACCTAATAATTTCTCCTAATTGAGACTTCATATTTGACTACTTGAAAGGTATAAGAAGACTCTTTAGCTGTAAAGCTATCCATCCACATGGAGACAGCTCATAGCATCACAGATTAAGCAACGACCATGCTACAGTACAGTACTGCTCCAAAGAATTCATGAATAAATAAATAAATAATTTTCTCATGTATTGATGATGTGATTGTTTATGTATACGGCACATATACAAAAAAAAAAAAAATGCTAACGTGATTTCATGAAAAGTATATACGTATATTGTTTAAGGAGTGGAGTTTAAAATAAGGAGTTTGGTGATAAAGTGTATGTTTATTTTAATTTTGAGAATTATTATTTATTTTCAAAATTTGCTAATTATTATAAAGCTTTATGGTGCTTGTCAAAATATTTGATATAGTTAAAAATTGTTGCATCCTGGAATATTAGCAGCGGTAGAGAAATGCAAAAGTTAACATTTTAGTTTTGTACGACGATCCTGCACGCATACAGATAAAAAGAGATGGTGCAACATTTATAAGAGATATCAAGATTTTTACGTAGAAAACCTTGAAAATTGGAAAAATCATGGGGCACGACCCGGTTTAAATGATTCCAGTATTATTTGCAGTCGATTACAAATGAGGGAGGACCTTCCTTGGGGGAAGGCCTTGGCTTGGTATAATAAATATATTGTTGATTCTTAATTTGAAGTTTTCAACAATCTGGAGTATAATTTTTTCTAAAATATTAGTATACACATAAAATAAGTATACAATAAAAAATACTATGAAACATAAAGATGTGTCAAATGTTTGTTATCATCAAAAATATAAACTTGTGAGCAATGAGTTGCAACAATCTCTTCATTTTTTATGATGACAAATATTACTGATTGAATTTGCAAATCAAGTTTTATTTCTCTCATAATCTCCCCCTCATTAAGATAATCATTTTAAAAACAGGAAAAACTAAAACAATTTTTTTTATTAACAAAAAGATTTCTAAAACAAAAAATACTAGTGCGAAGCAAATACAACAGTACATTCTTTTCCTTTGACAATATCAAAAAGAAGAGGAGTACAAAAATATAAATAACAGAAAAAAAAAAGAACTAAAGATCAAACTGACCCTGATCAAATGAAGGTGATGTTATAGAAGAATCAATTTGAAACTTTTACAAATTTTTTTGGAATGAGAAATTCACATCTTGATTTTATTTAAAAACTTAATAAGTCATGAATTGACAATACATAATCCAGAAATGTTAGATATTCAAAATTTGTTAATCCTATTTCAGGTTCCTTCAAAGGCTCAAAAATTTTTTAAGTCAACATCTAAATCAAAGAATAAATTAGAAAAAGGAATACTAATCTTTTCAAAACTCCTTTCATGAAATATATCTAATAGAAGATTAATGCAAAAATTGGTGAATCTAGAATCATGATTTTCAAACTCAAGTATTGAAAATATCAATAGATATAAGAGTTTTCTTAAGATTTAAGAAATACATGAAAGGTAAGCAAACTTATTGTGAGCTCATTTTGTACCTCTTTATTATTTTTTGGTGTGCTTTACGCAACTTTTAATTGATTATTTTTTCAAATTTGATGTCATTGCACATTTTTTTAGCTTTGGACTCATTTTGTGCCTATTTTTTTTAACAATTATGCTTCCTTTATGTAATTTTAAAAATAAAAAAAAATCCATTCTAGTGACAAAAATGAACTGCTTAATTAAGAAAATAATAAGGTGGATTCAATAACTTGCAAAAGATGCCTATGAGATAGAAAAAATATGGGGAGATAAAAAAATTCAATTTTACATTTTAATTTATAATTTGATAAAGATTTTAAATCAAAAGTAAAATAGCATCTTTAGGAAATAAGATAGAGAGACAAAATCATATGTTTCCTTTCTTTCATTGTTTTATAGAAGTCAACCACAACTTATATAAAAATTCAAAAAAATATGAGGTAAATTTTTTATTTTTAGTAAAAATGATTTTTGAAAAATGATTTAATTATCTAAAGTGTATAGAAAAGAAAATGTAAAATGTGTGTGTGTTAATCAGAGTGATTTTACAAATAACAGAAAGAACATAAATAAACATATCCTAAAAACATAAAAAATTAAACATATTCACAAAAAAAATATCAAATTTCAGAAACAAAAACACAAACACACAAAAAATAAAAACAAACACAAATAAATTTTAAACATCATCTTGCTCATAATCTGATGATTCAAAAGCTAAGTCTACCTAGGAGGATTTTTTTTTTTATCGTTTGCCCTTATTGCAATTTGCTTATTTTTACCTTTTATCATTGCAAAAAAAAGTTTTTAAGTTCGAAGACTCATTTTTCATATGACCAAATTTTCTACACCCAAAGCAAATTATTTTAGAGGAGTTCTTAATATCCTTACCATTTTTACATTTATTCATCTTTTGTTGATATTGATGCTTGCGCTTTAGTAGCTTTTCAAATTTTCTCATTATCGATGATGTCTCCTTACTTTCATCATCTATTGAGTTGCTTTTCTCTATGTTGTCAATTTTTAGCACTATCATTTCACCTGCATCCAAAAGTCTTTGACACGTACACAGTTTGCTTGTGAGCAATGAGTGAGCCAATTAAATTATCAATAGTATAATCATTTAAATCTTTTGATTCAATTATAGCAATGACTTTAGCATTAAATTTTTCATGTAGACATTCGAATTTTACAAAAAAAAAAATCAAATAAAGGTAGTTTAGTGATCGAATATCTTTCTAATATGTTACGATTTTTAAAAGTAGTCATGATCATTTTCAAAAACTTGTTTAAACTTATAGTTTTGAAACAAAGCTTTGATAACATTTGTTGATTCTTGATTTGAAGCCTTCAACAATATGGAGTATGATTATTCTGAAATGTTAATTAGTATACACATAAAATAAGTATATAATGAAAAATACTATGAAACATAAAGATGTGAGCCATAATGTTTATTATCATCAAAAATATAAACTCGTGAGCAATGAGTCGCAACATATACATCATATGAAGTGCATTACATGATGAGACTTTGAAAAAATCATTATTGATATGTTTGTTTGGTCGATGAACTATAGTCGGCAGGCGACGGAGGTTAGAAAGACTGTAGTCTGGTGACTGTGCTCAAAGGGACCGTAGTTAGTGGGCGATAGTGATAAGAAAAGACCGTTGTCTGGTGACAGAGGTCGGAAGGACTGCAATATGTCTATGGAGGTCGGAAGGACCATAGTCAGCTGGCGACGGAGGCCGGAAGTCCGGCAACAGGCAGAAGTTCGGCGTCGGGTAGAAGTCCGATAAAAGTCCAACGACAGGCGGAAGTCTGGTATTGGGTGGAAGTATGACGTCAAGTAGAAGTTTGATGAAAGTCCAGCGATTGGAAGAAGTCGAACGATGAGTGGAAGTCTGGCGTCCGGCAGAAATCCGATGATGGGCATAAGTTCAGTGACGGGTAAAAGTCCGGCGACGAGCCGAAGTCCTGCATTAGTTGGTGGTTGGGCAGAAATCGGATGTCCGTCGAAAGCCGGGTAAAAGTTTGGTGACAGTCGGTGGCTGGGCTGAAGCCCGATGGTGGTCGAGGAGTCTGGTGGCAAGAAAACTCTTCATTATCTTCCTTCTCTTCTTGCTTGGGGGACCCCTTCTCCTCCCCCTCTTCCATGAGGAATGACGGGTCTGTTTATAATGTTCTAAGAGTGGCATAGCCAATAAATTGGAGGAAGATCAAGGGTAAACTGGAAGTGGTTTGAATGGACGGTCGATGTTGAATCCCTTGATCGTAGACTGTTTATTGGGCATTTGAATGTCTTAATGATATCAGAATTTGACGATCTTAGGCTTGTTGGATTTGTCTCGTTGAGCCACTCGATTCAATTATAAGAATGTCATGTTTGAAGATTGTTTGATAATCCAAATTATGGATTGAATCTTTCAAATGTGCTTCAGGTCCTTGATCTGGACTCATTTGGACTTGGATTGAGTCAAATTTGGTGTCGTTGGGTTCATATTTTCAAGACATTCAGTTCGCTGTAAGTTTGCTAAAATCAGAGTTCAGATGTTTACCGATTTAATTTTTTAAATTTCCAACTTGATTTTGCTTTAAGATTCGTGCCATAATTTTTTGATGATATATCAAAAATATTTATTTTTTTACAGTTTTATTGTCTGATGAAATATTTATGCGGGATAAGAGATATTTTATTATAATAATTGATATATGGTCAGTACAAACCTCTTGGCAGAAATTTGAATTGAAAATTACTTAAATTAAATTCAAGATCATATGAACTCTAATTTCAACAAATTTATAGTTGATCTAAATGTCTTAATGAGTCAAAACCAACCAAATCAAAAGTGTGTTTAATCTGAGTCTAAATGAGCTCAAGTTAAACACTCAAAGCATTATTAGAAACTTCACAATCACAATCATCATCAATGATCAGCATAAAAAATCATCACCATCTGTAGAATACTAAGAAGATTAACTCTAATATTGTATATTGTTGTTCGTCTGTGACCACCTTTTATATAGTCTATGTTTAAGAAATCAAGCACTCTTATTGGGTCTCAACTGTCACTTTGTAGATATGATTTCTATAATATCCCTCAAGGAAAATCAAACTTTTGTTTAATCATCCTCTTCTTCAATAGCGAAGAGGAGAATTCTCGTATCACTTACTATATAGTAAATATTTCAACTGTGTCAGCCCTCGTGATTTTTTTTCTTTTTTGGATTCTCTATTTAAAAAAAATTTAGATCATACTACTTTTATTTATACGTACTAAATTTTTGTAAAACACAGAGATATAAAATATACACTTCACCTACTTAAAATTTTTAGCACATAACAACAATGTTGTATGAAAATCTAATGTACAAAAATAAGTTGAGAGCTGCACATATGATATAAGATTTTTTTACATAAATTTTTGTATAAGAGAACAATGGAGAGCCGTAGCCGAGTCCAAACAATTTCTCTAGTGAAAGTCAATAATTACCAAGGCATAACTACAAAATTCATCAATTTAATATAAGTTGACATATAGTGTGAAAGATATCACCTATGGTGGTATTACGAGAAGTCTTAAGCTATCAAAATTTTCATTTGATAATGTTATACAATTGACTTAGGATTCGTTTGAAACGGCTTTTTTATTGCTTCTTAAAACTGAGTTTTAACTAAAACTCCGCTTTAAGAAGTAATAAAAAACTCATCCCAAATGAAGCCTTAGTCTTCGTTTGGAATAACTTTCTTACTATTTCTTAAAAACAATTTTTTAGTAAAATTTTTAATTTTATACTAGAAAGTTGTTTTAAGATGCGGTAAGAAAATCATCCCAATTGAAACCTAAGGCTTCATTTAGGACAACTTTACTATTGCTTTGTAAAGCTACTTTTTAGTAAAAAAGATTTTTGAAAGCAAGAAAAAAATAGTGGTCTAAAGTTGTCCTGAGGTTTCATGAGACAATTTTTTATTGTTTTACTTTTCAAATCATAATTATAATTTTTGTTTGGTAGCTGTTTTAAAAATTTTTTAATAAATTTTTGTTCTAGGAAGTTGCTTTCAATAACAACTTTTTAAATTTTTTTTTCTAAAATAACTTTACATCTACCATTATAAAAAATTACAATCATCTTAAAGAGACTCTAAGAGTACCAAAGTATCTAAAACAATTGGACTAAAATCAATTAAATATTTGCATAATTTGAAACATCACGATAAATGCAAACAAACTTAGTGAACCTCAACTTAAGAATATCATCACACCCTTAAAAAAAATATTGAGAAATTCAACCATTAGCCTATCTAAAAAAAAGGTGGTATCACATAGACATCACAAAAATATAAAAAAATAATTGGCTAAAAAATTTTATGCCAAATAACTACGAATAATCAATATGTCAAAATCATAAGACAAAAATGATCATAAGAGGAAAAAAAATATTATTATTATATAACAATCCTATGATATGAGCTTTTTATTTTTGTGACGAGGAAGTACTGTTCTTAGGCCAGTGAAAATCCCAGTCGACCTAACACTCAACCCACACCAATTTACACGGGCCAACACTTAAGGCTTTCACTGTTTGCCAAGGGATTCGAACCAGGAATCTAAACTTTGCCCAACCGGCTCTTCACCACCCAGACAAACAGTGGTGGGTGATATGAGCAATAATTTCAGAAACCAACAAAAAAAAAGTAGCACATAACTAAAAGTAAAACCAAACAAACAGTACTAACCAAGAGGTGCATATTGCCCACTAAAATATAGAGCATTAATCTCCTTAGGGATTTCAGTAGGTAATCACTTTATCATCTTATTAGGATAACAATCAAGTCTTAGGCTTCATTTGGGATGGCTTTCTTACTACTTCTTAAAATAGTTTTGTAGTACAAAAATTAAAAATTTTGAATTAGAAAACTACTTTAAGAAGAATGAAGTATCACGCTTTGTTTGAGACGACTTTCTTACTGTTTCTTAAAGCAGCTTTCTAGTATAAAAATTTTGTACTAAAAAGCTGCTTTAAAAAGAAGCAAGAAAATCATCCCAAATGAAGCCTTTGTCTCTCTTGTAGAAATGCATTCCTTCTCAGGATGCCAAACAGAGGAGACGAACAATAAACAGAAATAATTGATCTTATTATTTTCCTATCCTTATTACAAATAGAGTAGGAGAATATATAGATACCCATAGCAGGGTGTTACACGTGGAAGCAAATGATTCGATTACAAGATTAATTAGAATAGTAAATAATGCAGTCTTAACATTCCCCCTCAAACTGACGATCGGGGACCAATAGTCAGTTTGGATCTCAACAGTTTGAACCAAGAGGTAGCTAATGGCTTGGTTAGGATGTCGGCGAGCTGATCAACAGTGCTTATCGGTAGCAACCGAATTGTATTGTTCATAATATGCTCCCGCACGAATCTTTGATCGATTTCTATGTGTTTCGTTCTAGCATGGAATACGGGATTATTCGCTAGAGCGATGGTGGATGTGTTATCACAGAATACATCAACCGGCTGCTGGTGGTCGATGCTAAAATCCGTTAGAAGGCGTTTGATCCATATAGTGTCGGCTGTTGCGGACGCTAAGGCTCGATATTCAGATTCTGTGGAGGATCGAGAAACCGTGGTTTGTTTCTTGATAGTCCAAGAAACTAACGTGTCTCCAAGAAATGTACAAAAGCCGGTTGTAGATTTACGTGTGACTGGATCCGAAGCCCAGTCGGCATCAGAATACGTCCGAAGCTGAAGACTGGAACGGGAAATAGGAAGACCGAACTCAAGTGTACCTTTAATGTATCGAAGAAGTTTCTTTAGCATAGCTGTGTGAATGACTTCCGGTTTATGCATGTGCTGAGACAATACATTCACTGCGTAAGCGATGTCTGGTCTTGTTAAAGTCAAGTATTGTAGAGATCCGATTATCTTCCAGTAGAGAAGGTCGTCAAAACAGAGTAATTCCTCCAGGTGCTGATCTGGAATTTTTGAAAAGGAAGGATTAGCAACCGAGTTGCATTTGTGCAACTCGGCTATATGAAGAATTGATTGAGCGTAAGTAGTTTGAGATAGAAAATACATATCTGGAGTGGAGTCAATCTTAATGCCGAGGAATTGATGTGCTAACCCGAGATCTTTCATGATAAATTTGTGCTTCATTTGCGCTATGAGGTCCTTCATTTTATTGTCGTCATTCCCGGTAATAAGAATACCATCCACATAGACCAATAGGTAGATTTGTAACTTGTCACGATGCAGGATCAGTAACGAAGGATCTGACTGGCAATGCTTGAAGCCAATTTGAAGGAGATAGTTTGTAAATGTCGTGTACCATTATCTTGGTGCTTGCCGAAGCCCATAAATGGCCTTTTGGAGACGACAGACATGTGTGGGTTGCGCCGAATCTTCAAACCCCTTGGGTTGTCTCATATAGACAGTCTCATTAATATCACCGTGCAAAAACGCATTCGCGACGTCAAGTTGATGTACATTCCAGCTGTGGAAAAGAGCTATGGTAAACAGAATTCGTATGGTAGGTAGCTTTGCTACCGGGCTAAAGGTTTTCTGGTAATCCAATCCGAATTCTTGTTGATTTCCTTGAGCGACTAGACGAGCTTTGAATCTTGCAATGGATCCATCAGAATTGTACTTGGTTATGTATGTCCATTTCGATCCTAGAACAGAGTCAGAGAGCGGTGGTGGAACTAATTCCCAAGTTCCTTGCTTTTGTAGAGCAAAGAATTCGTCGCCCATTGCCCAGTGCCACTCAAAATGTTTGCTTGCCTCAGTGTATGTCGTGGGATCCTGTTGGGATTGTTCTGTGTGAATAAGATTGAGTTGGTTCACAGGTTTTAGATTGCCTATCTTAGCTCGAGTAGTCATTGAGTGCTTGACAGGCAGAGAGGGAGCAGCAGAGTGATCCGAAGGATGGGCGACTTCCGGTGCAGGAACGGCATGCGCATTGGATGAGTTCCCGATATTGGTGAGTTCTGGAGATTGTCTGGTGTCCTGTTGTCGATGGATAGACAATGGTTGAGGAAGAGCAGAGGCAGGAACGAGCAGAGGATAGGGAGTATTGGTTGTATTTCGTTGTTCCTGAGAGCACCTGATTTTATACGGAAAGAAAGTTTCGTTAAATCGAACGTGTCTGGAAATAAACATTCTATGAGTTACCAGGTTTAAACACTTATATCCTTTCATAGTTTCAGCGTATCCAAGAAACAAGCACGCCTCCGACGTAGGAGTAAGCTTGGTACGATGAATTTGCGAGGATAACGGGTAGCATTCACATCCGAAAATTCGAAGATGCTCATAAGACGGTCGGATATTGAACATTCTTTGAATCAGAGTGATGTTTTGGGTTGTAACGGATGGCATTCTGTTGATAAGATATGTGGCTGTGGAAGCAGCTTCTAGCCAATACGACATAGGTAATCCAGCCGTTTGGAGGAGAGTTCTTGTCGTGGTAATAATATGACGGTGCTTTCTCTCCGCAATCCCATTTTGCTCCGGCGTATACGGACACGAAGTTTGGTGCAATATTCCGGCAACCCTGGTAAACGATTGAAATTGCTGATTTACAAATTCTCCGCCGCCATCTGTCCTAATTACTTTAAGCTTACGGTTTGTTTGACGTTCAATGAATGTAACAAATTGCGTAAAAATATTAAACACATCAGATTTCAACATTAACGGAAATAGCCAAACAAAGCACGAGTAATCATCAACAAAGATTAAGTAGTATCTAAATCCTTGATGAGAGGGAACCGGAGACGGTCCCCAAACATCAGAATGAACAAGTTCTAGTGGCGCATGAGTTACAGTAGTAGAAATATCAAACGGAATTCTATGTCCTTTACAAGTCAAACAAGAAATGCATTTTGAATTTTTGTAATGAATATGAAGCTCAGGATTGCTACGGGATATAGATTGAAGCACCCTATGATTGGGATGTCCCAATCTACCATGCCAGTCAGCAGAAGACAGCCGAGTTGCCGAGAGAGCAGTTACGGAGGTCCGCTGCATCGGTGTGTGGATTTTGTACAACCCATTATTGCAAGGTCCGGTAAGAAGAACCTGGTTGTTCGTCCGATCCTTAAACACAAACCCATTAGCGTCAAAAGTAATAGATATGGGATTATCTTTGACAAGATTGGAGATAGAAAGCAAATTATGCGAAATCGAAGGAATATGTAAAATACGAGAAAGTAAGAGCTTACTATCCGGGGTTGGAAGGATACCCGTTCCCGTATCAGCGATAGGAATGGACCTTCCGTCCCCGACGGTAACCACGTCATTGTCGTTATAAGGGTGATAGTGAGAAAGATTGTCAGTCGAGTTCGTCATGTGAGACGAAGCACCCGAGTCAATGAACCAATCTGTACCGAGATTGCTGTCGGTATGTGCAAGAAGAGCGTTGGTATTCTTGGACGATTTTTGTTGCGGAATGTAGTTAGCATTAATTCTATGCCAACATGTGTCCGCTTCATGTCCCTTCTTTTTGCAAATTTGACATGTAGATGCAATATGTTGAGGATTCCTGGTCGCCGTAGAGGTATCATTTTGCTGTCTTACCCGACCACGACGTCCTCGGCCCCGGACCGTGTATAGAGCTGATTGATTATCTGGTGGGCGCGAAAATTTTAGAGCCGATGATTTGAGGTGAATCTCTTCGCTAATTAGAAGGGCGTAAAGATTGTCCAACGTCATCGTGCTCTGCATCGTTCGTATTGTGGTTGTAAAAGACTGGTAGGCCGGCGGAAGGCCATTCAAGATGTAGATTATGACATCTTCCGGATCAACGGAGGATCCAGCCGAGGATATTTGATCTACAATCTTTTTGATTTCGGTCAAGTACTCATTTTTGAGCTGAATTACTTTGGACCGATTGGAGGATTGAAATATTGTGTGAAGGGTTGCCCAAATTTCTTGAGTTGAATCAAGATGAATCACATAAGGCAACACTTCGGCAGAGATAGTCGAACACATTGCCGTGGCGAGATTTTGGTCAATGACCAGCCATTGAGCGTCATCTTAATTGGGATCACGGTTTTCGGTGCCCGATTTGAAATCAAGAAATGCCGCGAAGCCATTAGCCTTGAATAATTTGGCTATTTGTGTGCTCCAAATGGGAAAATTGTCCGGGGTGAGAGAATGAGGAACAAGAAACTTTAAATTTGAGATAACGAACTTGAGAGATTGGGAGATGGTCGGAGCCGGCGATTGTAGGCCTGGCATTGCCGACGTCGACGAAGAAGAAGCGGAGGCCTGATGTGCCATGGCGATGGTCTCAGAATCTTGCTTCTCTTGATACCATGTAGAAATGCATTCCTTCTCAGGATGCCAAACATAGGAGACGAACAGTAAACAGAAATAATTGATCTTATTATTTTCCTATCCTTATTACAAATAGAGTAGGAGAATATATAGATACCCATAGCAGGGTGGTACACGTGGAAGCAAATGATTCGATTACAAGATTAATTAGAATAGTAAATAATGCAGTCTTAACATCTCTCACTCCTACCTCAATATCGGTCGCTATGTAGAATATGCTAACTCCTTATATGAGCCCATTTTTTGTGTTTTCTACTCCCTCACATCCAATATGTAATCATTTTTATATATAGTTATTTACTTCATCTCTCCCATTTAAAATTCAATCTTATTTAGCTTTGATTGTAGATTTAACTAACAATGGTTGTCATGTCACATGTTATAATGAAAGCTGAACTACGACAAATCAAAATTGTCCAATGAATTCATATATAGTGAAAAAGACTTTAATCAAATTACATCATCATTCTGCAAATTCACTCCTCGTCAATTTTTTTAATTTCTATTAAAAAAATAAATATTAAAGCATAGACTTAATATAAATAAAATTTAATTTTAAAATTTTTGCAATACTTCTATTGTTTGACATCCATATATATGATCTTTGTATTCGTCATTCATATCTATAATAGTAAAACAAAGGAGGAGAAATATCAGTCTTTGTTTCAGATAGTTTTTTGCTCCTACTTTTTCATTGAATTCAAAAAATATTTGTACTAAAAAATAAAATAAATAGAAAATTGTCCCAAACGAAATCACAACTTTCTTATTACTTTTTAAAGTAATTTTTTAGCACAAATTTTTTTGAATTAAAAATCTGTCCCAAACGAACCTAAGGCTTTATTTTGGGCAGCTTTCTTACTACTTCTTAAAGCAATTTTTTAATTAAAAAAATTAATTTGTGTATTAAAAAGCTTTTTTATGAAGCAGTAAGAAAGCTATTTCAAACAAGCTTAAATATATTCTGATTCTGATTCTGTGGAATCAATTGGAGATGGAGATCCTGGTAATTTTTTAATTTGTTGCGCGACAAACCTCTTGTTTTTGTTGCCTCACATGGTAGGTCTCGTGGCCGAGGCAGACGTGGTCGCTGATTGTTGGTTTCTTCGTTGGTTTTGTTTTACTGGCCATTATGTGTTGTTTTGGGTTGCTGATCTTGTTGATTTTCTACTGTTGGGTTGCCTTTGTGGTATGTTGGTTGCCCGTTCAAATAGTTTTGATATGGATGATGAGGAAGCAGCGTTGCTGCAAGCGTCGTGGATGGCCAGGGTTGGTTAGCAACCTGGTTGGCCCTTCTCTTTCGATTTTGTGTTTAGCAGTGGATGGCCCCGCCCTGACAACCCGAAGCTGGTCTGAGTCCGAGTCTTTCGACCCTTAATCTTAATGGTATTTTCTTTGTTTTTACTATTCTTCCTGTAAGCTTGTGATGTGGCCCTTTGTGTGGTCTTCTTTTGTAACCTTTCTTTAAAAAAAAAAAAAAAAAAAAAAAAAAAAAAAAAAAAAAAAAACAAAAAATTGTTTGACATCCATATATATGATCTTTGTATTCGTCATTCATATCTATAATAGTAAAACAAAGGAGGAAAAATATCAAAGACTTTGTTTGAGATAGAAATATTTGTATAAAAAAACAAAATAATAAGAAAATTTTCTCAAACAAAATCACAACTTTCTTATTATTTTTTGAAGTAATTTTTTAGTACAATTTTTTTTGACTTAAAGTCTGTCCCAAACAAATCTAAGGCTTCATTTTGGACAGCTTTCTTACTATTTTTTAAAGCAATTTTTTAGTACAAAAAATTAATTTTTGTATTAAAAAGTTATTTTAAAAAGCAGTAAAAAAGCTATTTCAAACTAAGCTTAAATATATATGATTATATTCTCAAAGCTTCATTTGACGTTGTGGTCACCTCAATTGGGTTCTTTGATCATCTCTTATCACCTACAATTAGGTCAGCTATCTATAAAATAATGGGATTTGGTCAAATTAGAGAGATCGATCAAGTAGGCCCTGCCTTTGATGGTTTCATATCTTCCTTCATTGCTATGCTGAATTGCATGTAATTCGATGGGGTAATTATTCCATCCAATCCTTTAATATATTTTTGGTGAAAAAAATTGCTCAATTTTTTTCTTACTTAGTTTTGTTTTATTAAAGTAGATAAAAAATATATATATCAATATATTTTAATACAAATTATATGAGGATGAACATCAAAGTTCTTAAATTTACACTGATATTGGTGTAAATCGGGATAAAACTTATCTACAATGTTGATCAATTTAATTGAGCCAATTTTTTATTTTTTTTTTTACTTTTTAAGCTTTTCCACATAAAAAATTTAGATTTTTTTATGTTGTTGTTTTTTTATTATTAATGTGTGTATTTCTTCTTTGTGGAAAGTTATACAACAACAACAACATCATCAAGCCTTTGTCCCACTACGTGAAGTTGGCTAAATGAATCATTTTTCGTCATTATGTCCTGTTAAAAATTAAACTATCATTTAAATCTAATAAAGAAAAATCATTTCTAATATTTTATGACCAAGTCTTTTTAGATCTACCTCTACCTTTGTTAACATAAGCCAAATCTGATACCTCAACTTTCCCGGCCAACTTTTACATCTTTGTGGAAAGCTATGATGTAAAAAAATTTCTCTCTATAGCCACAATTTTCCATCACTCATATTTTTAACTAAACCAATAGCAAAAGAGTATTTGAATTCCAAATTGATAAAACTTGAAAAATTTCTCTGTGGTTCAAAATTAGTATGTGATTTGAATCAATTAAGATTTTGTTCTGGACGACATTCTTAATGCTTCTTAAAATAACTTTTTAGTACAAAAATGTAAATTTTGGTACTAAAAAGCTGCTTTAAGAAACATTGATAAACCGGTCTTCATTTTAAAAATAGTAAGAAAATTGTCCCAAACTAAGGCTTCGTTTGGAACGGCTTTCTTATTGCTTCTTAAAGAAACTTATTAGTATTAAAATTTTAATTTTTAAACTAGAAAGCTGTTTTAAGAAGCAATAAAAATCGTCTCAAACGAAAACCTAAGTCTTAGATTTTGTTTGGGACAACTTTTTATCACTTTCTAAAGCAACTTTTTAGTACAAAAATTTTTTGAACTAAAAATTTTTATATTATGCAGTCGCTTTAGAAAACAGTAAGAAAGCATTCCTAAATCAAGCCATAATTAATAGTCAAAGCTCTCAACCAACAAACTAAAACGAGTTACATCATTATATATATATTAGAAATGATTGTAAGAATATAAAGAATATTGAAGTAAATTGAGCTTTGATTTTGTCAGCGTGTCTTAGGCTTCGTTTGGGACGGCTTTTTTATTGCTTTCTAAAACGGAGTTTTAGTACAAAAATTTTTAATTTTGTACTAAAACTCCGTTTTAGAAAGCAATAAAAAAGCAGTCCCAAACGAATCCTTAATCTGAATCAAGCGAGACATCACTTTTAGCAGTTTAAATCGGCGTACGAATCGGAGGAAGCCGCTCAGCTGGCTTCCTCAGACAGTGAAGCAAGCACCGTAAAAAAGCAACTTTTTAGTACAAAAATTTCTTGAACTAAAATTTTTTATATTATGAAATTGCTTTAGAAAACAGCAAGAAAGCATTCCTAAACCAAGCTATAATTAATAGCCAAAGCTCCCAACCAAAAAACTAAAACGAGCTACATCATTATATATATATATATTAGAAATGAATGTAAGAATATAAAGAATATTGAAGTAAATTGAGCTTTGATTTTGTCAGCGTGTCTTAATCTGAATCAAGCGAGACATCACTTTTAGCAGTTTAAATCGGCGTACGAATCGGAGGAAGCCGCTCAGCTGGCTTCCTCAGACAGTGAAGCAAGCACCGTAAAATAGAGCTAGACCTAAATTACCTTAAGATATTTTTCTGTGCATGGTGGTTGTTATGCCTTCTGTTTACTGTTGCAAGTTTTTCTGAACTTTGCTAGTTTCTCTAGCTGGACTTGTGGCATTTCCGTGATTTTTAGATTGGTTTTTTTGGTAAATAGAGGTTCTTTCTTAAATATTAATTAGTTTATATTAATGCATTTCTAAATCCTTTACGTTCATTCTAAGTCATTTTGTTGAAGAATTGTTGGGAGATAATTTCTATGCATTTCTCCTTTTGCTGTAATTGGATTTATTTTAATCTGCAATTGCTGAAGGTTTTCATTGTTATTTAATGATTTGTTGGGTACTCATTATGATTTTTAAAGACATTTTTCTTTTATCAAATTTTTTGGATCCTAAGATTAGCATATATTACAGTTTTTAGGCTATCTTGAAGTTGAACTGTAACTACACTTGAGCATTGATGACTACTCTGCTATTTTTTGGTATTTAGGGTTTTGCTCTTTTCTTTGATATAAATGTGATATTTTTTAATTACTCTACCCTAAGTCTCTTATTTAAATAATAATAAATTAGACTTTCGCAGGTTTAAACACCTACTAGTTTATTTGCAACGGTTTAGGAACCGCTGCAAATCCACTGTATTTGCTTTCGGTGGAAAGGATTTAATAGCGTTTTTATGAGTGCTACTGTAGGGAGGCTTTAGCAGTGCTTTTAGCCGGTGTAATTATTTCGTGTTTTGCCTAATGTCTCTCTCAAAAAATTGATAAAAATATAATATCTGGTTTTAGTGATTTTTCGCCATATAATTTTTTATATGAGGTAGATATCATCCATTGAACATTTTAACTATTTATATTGAATTTTCACCAGATGATTTAATTTGCTTATATGTCATTTTAATTGAAATGAATAAAGAAATATTTAGTATAAAATGATTAGGAAAGAATTAAATAAACCCCTCTAAAACCAAAGGCTAGCTAAGGACCAATCTTTGGATGTAGAAGAGCACCAAGTTTAATAAAGAGAATCAAGACTAGAATCCTTGTGTGAGTAGTTACATGCTCTACTCATGATGGTTATAAGAATATCCACTAGCTAGCATGTTCGATCCAACATCTTTCTAAGTGTTCTTCTCAATTTTTATTCTCCTCTTCTCCTTCTAATCTAGTTTTAAAACAATAAAAAATTGTTTGATATTCTCTTTATTTGACCATCATTTTTCTTAACCCTCTATCATCCCAACAATAAGTCGAGTAATTTAGAAGTCATAGGCTATGATTTGATTCCAATAACAATAAGTCTAATCATTTATTTAAATTGAGTGGCTCAAAATATATCATGAATAATCTAAGTATTCGTTTCAGACAGCTTTCTTACCATTTTCTAAAGTAATTTTTTACTACCAAAATTTCTAGTTAAAAATTTTTTGCACTTAAATAACAGTTTTAGAAAGCAGTAAGAAAGTTGTCCAAATGAAACCTAAGTTAATTTAGGCTTTATTTGGGACGGCTTCCTTACTGTTTCTTAAAGCTACTTTTTAATTCAAAAATTAAAAAATTTTAACTAGAAAGTTGCTTTAAAAACAGTAAAAAAGCCATCCCAAATGAAACATTAATTTAACTTTAAAAAAAATCGACGTTTAAATCAAATCTAACTAATCGGTGTATCAATATTAATTCCCAAACCTTTTCTTTTTCAATTCTCATAACCACCATTATAAACCAAACACAAGGCTTTATTAGCATTAAATTCTAGCAAAACTAACAGCCAAAATGAAACATTTAAAGTTTAAATACAAGAAGCACATGTGAAGAAAGCCTCTCTTGTCCACAAGCTTCTCCTCCAATAAATGATGAAGAGAGAGGAAGAGACTTTTATACTGTAAAAGAAGTAGAAAATTCCAATAGCCAGTTCATTGTCCACAAAGACAAAGGCAGCATTAGCATAAGATATCACAAGGTGAAAATCATGCAAGCTTTGTGGTCAGAAGAATATGAGAATTTGGTAGAGATCTAGCTGTACTCCTACTCCTCTTGTAATAATGCTTGATCTGAAAAAAATAAATGTTTATTCTCAGTGCTGTAATAGAATAATAAGTGATTTTTTTTTTTGTTTAATTATTTGGGTGATTGTAGGAAACTAAAAGAAAAAAAAAATCATTTGATAATTTGTGTGATTTTTTTTTTTCATTTAGGAACATAATGTTGATTGTAATCTTCAATATTCAAGTTTTTTTTATGATTTAAGCTTTCTGAATTTTTTAAAATAAATAAATTATTCATTAAATATATGAGAAAATGATAACTATTGGATGTCATATAAAAATTCATTTAAAATTGCAATTTATTTGTGTATTAAAAAAAATTGCATGTTTCAATTCACAGCATATCAAAATTAGAACTATCTTCTCATGCAGCAATAATCATCTAATAATGAATTTTGATGCATTCGCGATCGATCCAAAGATATACGCTTTGTTTGAGACAGTTTTCTTATTGCTTTTTGAAACTTTTTTTAGTGCAATATTTTATGATCAAGAAATTTTTGTACTATAAAATTTTCTCAGAAAATAGTAAGAAAGCTGTCCCAAATAAAATCTTACAATTCTTGAGATCGCAGAATATTCAACTAGTTTCATGAGAGATAATAATTGAAAATCGATTTGAATATAATTCTTTTATTGAGCCACATAAATTAAAAAAAAAAATATTAGTTAAAAACATTTATTTTTGCGTTAAAAAATAAATTTAAATCATTATTGACAGCTCAAATTCTCTCTCTTATATAATAATTGTTGCACTTGCACTCCTTTGTGCACCTCCAAAAATGAAGCTACAGCCTGTGCCCTTTATTTGCTGTTGCTTTTGTAAACATGAGAAGGGAAACCAATCTATCCAGTTTTTTTTTTTTTGGTGACGAGGAAGCACTGTTCTTAGGAGCAATATTTACTTCCTCTCACCTGACGTAGAGGTAAGTTCGGCCGCCATAACATGTCGCCACCAGGGGCGTAACCAGCCATAATTTCAGGGGGGGGGGGGGCAAACATATAAGTAATTGTTCGCAATAATGGCGGGGGTCCAAGGGGGCAGTGCCCCCTAAGCGAGGTTCGACCTGCGCGGTTTCTGGGCAGCGCCCCCGGAACAAATTTTGATTTAATATTTCTCGTTATATTTGTTCATCATTCCCCTAACCAAAATACATCTACACATATAATTAATTAATATTGTGGCAGATTGCCTAAAGACCATGAGTATTAACATTTTTAGGGGGACAATTTGCTTATAAATCCTTTAATAATGACTAAAAAATAATCTAAAAAGATTTATAATAAAAAAATTTTTTTGAGGGCAAATAGAGGGGTGCCGCCCCTGTCTCCACGTGCTCTTACTCTTACCGCGCTGCCCGACGACTTGACCCGGAGCGGAACCCGGGAAGCTATGTTCGCGATTTTCTCGGTATTGCTCGGTATTTGCTCGGTATGCTTTGAAAAAACGAGAAATACCGCTCTGTGAAGACCAAAACTATACAAATACCGAGTTGTACCGAGTTTTTCTACAACTCGTAATTGCTCAGGTATTTGCTCGGTATTGTTGGATTTGCTCCGCGTATTGATAGATATTTGATCGGTATTGCTAGAAAAAATTAGGTACACTCATATTTGCTCAGGATTGACTCGGTATTGCTAGGGATTTGCTCCGTATTGCTAGGTATTTGCTCGGTATGCTAGAAAAAATTAGTACAACTCAGTATTTGCTCAGGATTTGCTCGGTATTGCTAGTGATTTGCTCGGTATTGCTAGGTATTTGCTCGGTATGCTAGAAAAAAACTAGGTACAACTCGGTATTGCTAATATTTGAAATATATCCAAAAGTGATGGGATGTTGTTCGGCTCGTTAAGGAATTAAAAAAAACGCATGTGCGGAGAACCCAAAAACAGCGGGTCGGGTCGGCGACTTTTCTTCATGCTACGTTGGCGTAAAACGTTGGTGGCCGAACGTAGAGGAGCGTACATTCACCGGACCAAATAAAAGTTTCCTGTTCTTAGGCTAGTGAAAACCCGGTCGATCTAACATGCAAACCACACCAATTTACAACGGACCAACACTTAAGGCTTTCACTGCTAGCCAAAAGGGATTCGAACTATGGACTTGGGCTTTGCCTGAATGCAATATATTTAATAAAAATATTTGATAATTATTTTTTATTTGATTTATAATAAAATAAATACATTGTAAAAGATACTCGTACTTGGTGGCCGACGAAGGAAGGAGTAGAAGGAAGATGGTGGCCAGCATGCTATCAGTGGTGGCCGACGGCCCGACAGTGCTGACAAGTGAGTGTGGTCGACTGTTGTCGTTTGGCATGGAATGGCAAGTGGAGGCCGACACACCGTATGACTAAAAATAAAAATATTTAAGGTGCGGATGAAAAGCACAAATATAAACAACTTTCAAATACACAAAAACTTTTTATTGCTTCTTAAAGTAATTTTTTAATTAAAAAAATCAAAAAATTTATCAATCATATTTCATAATTAGAAATTTAATCAAATTATTGGCATGAAATAAATTAATATTAAACCAACAACTAATTTTGATTTTTTTAATAAATAAAATCAATTAACACACTTTTTACCATTATTTTGTGCAATCTTTGGAGCTAATGATTTAGCTCTGCTTAACTCCACTGATAAAGAATCAGTGCAATGGCAAAATCGCAATTCATTAGATCAACATAATATTATCAATAATTTTTTAAAATGACAAAATTACCCTCAACTTTAACTATTACTGCAATATTTTAGGTTAATTTTATGCCCTAATTTTTTAAAAGCTACCCAATCAATGAAACACCATTTCTTAGATCAATTTTTATTGCTTGTTAATATTTTAAGCATAAGTAATGAAAAAAAAAATTAAAATATTCTTATTAAAATTTTTATCAAGCTCTTGGATCTATTTAAAAATGAATGTAACATATACTATTTATATCTTATATTAATCTTAAAATAAATTCAAATATTTTTTATAATTTATTTTGATATGTTTAATGAGGATATAATGATATAATTTTTTATTAAAAAATTCTGACATAATGTTTTTTTTAGGACATTTAGTCAAATTACTGCAAACTCTCACTAGAGGTGCAAAAGAGCCAAGTCGGCTCAAACTTGACTCGTTAACGAGCTCGTGAGTCAACCTTATCGAGTTTCTCGAGCAGAAATTCGAGCTCATTGGATTATTAAGCTCAAGTTCGACAGTAATAATGCTCTGCTTCATTACTCGTCGAGCGACTCGAGTACATAAGTGAAACTATGTATTTGGACTAGGAAGGCGAAATTGTGGGGTGAGCGTTTGCAAACGCAAAACCAGTACACCTTGCCAGTTGGCTCACTAACCGAGCTAGATATCACCTTTTGAGCTTGACTCGAGTTTGATCTTAGGATTAAGCTCAACTCAGCTTGGGATTTAGCTCTCGAGTCGAGCTCGACTAAACTCGTTTGCACCCGTAACTCTCGCACACATCATCACATACACAAGACCCATACATGATGCAGAGTCATCTTCCCCTCAACGAACGTGTGGGACATAGCTATTGTGTTATAATTCTTAACAAAAGCATATAAAACCTTGTTGTTTGTACGCGAAATCTTATTTTTCGTCAACATCATGTGAGAGACATAACACTTATCTTTGATAGGTTGTCTAGTTCTAAGCATTGTATGTTGCTTCATATTAGACGACCCTCCTGCATCTTGATGCATATAAGATAAAAAGAATCCGTGAATAAATGAAGTGACTTGGTGCTTGTGCCTTCGATTGTTTAATTCTAAAGAATATTTAGATGTATCTTATCATTGCTTGTTAGTGTGCCTTAGCCCTGCCTGCTAGCGTGCCCAGACCCTGACACCCTGGCTACCAGTGTGCCCCAGCCCATTCAAATATACTCATAAGTACTCAATTTAATGTTTTTTGGCATCACAATAGCATGTTGGGTACACATGGATGTATGTACAAGTAAAAATGTATTTTTTGTATCAAAAATAAGTTCTTGAGATCACAGAATATCCAACTAATTTCATGAGAGATAATAATTGAAAATTGATTTGAATATAATTATTTTTTTGAGCCACATAAATTTAAAAAAATAATTAAAAAATATTAGTTAAAAACATATATTTTACATTAAAAAATAAATTTAAATCATTATTGTCAGCTCAAATTCTCTCTCTTCCATAATAATTGTTGCACTTGCACTCCTTTGCGCACCTCCAAAAATGAAGCTACAGTATGTGCCCTTTATTTGTAGTTGCTTTTGTAAACAGTTAGAATGGAAACTATCCATCCAAGATTTAGGGCCAGTTTGGATGTTAGAAAAAGCAAGGCATAATGCAGCGTAAAATTTAAAATGAATTTAATATATTTAAAATAAATATAGATAATTATTTTTTATTTAATTTATAATAAAAAATATAATGTAAAAGATACTCCTAGGTAGTAGCCGGCGTAAGGAGGTGAGCGGAAGCTGATGGTGGTCAGCAGCTGTCAGCGGTGGCCGGCAGTGCTGTCAAAGTGAGTTGGTGATCGAATATGTTGGTTGGCAGAGATGGCAAGTGGTGGTCGATAGCAGCCTATGACTATAAAAAAGAATTTAATGTGCATATGAAAAGCTCCAAATATAATAACTTTCAAATAAAATAAAAAACACTAAAGAGTGCATTCTAGATATGCCGAAGTTTTCGGTTTAGGCTTCGTTAGGGGCGGCTTTCTTACTGATTCTTAAAACAACTTTTTAATACAAAAATTAAAATTTGTTTATTAGAAATCTGCTTTAAGAAGCACTAAGAAAGCTGTCTTAAACGAAGCCATAGGAGTTTGAGATTACTATTTAATTGCTTCTTTAAGTAGATTTTTTAATTAAAAAAATCAAAAATATTTATCAATCTATTTCATAATTAGAAATTTAATCAAATTATTGGCATGAAATAATTAAAATTAAACCAACTACTAATTCTGAATTTTTTTATAAATAAAATCAATTAAAACACTTTTTCACCATTATTTTGTTCAATCTTTGGAGCTCGTGATTTAGCTCTGCTGTGCCAAGCTCGACTCGTTAACGAGCTCGTTAGTCAAGCTTATCGAGTTTCGAGCTCGAGCAGAATTTAGAGCTCATGGATTATCGAGCTCAAGTTCAACATAGATAATGCTCGGCTCAATTACTCGTTGAGCGACTCGAGTGCGAAAGCGGAACTGCGTGTTCGAGCGCTCTGCAAACTCGAAATTAGTACACCTTGCCAACTGGCTCGAGCGCAGCGCTAGAGATCAGCTTTTGAGCTCAACTCGTCTTCGAGCTTGGGATTTAGCTCGCTAGTCAAACTCGACTTGACTAATCTGCACCCCTAACTCTCACACACATCATAACATACGCAATACTCAAACTTAAAACCTTTTATTTAATAGTTAAAATTCTCACCCAACAAACTAAAATTAGTTGCATTCTTACAATACATAATTGTGATTCTCAAATAAACTTCTGATATGTATTTATTTTTTCTTTTCAAACAAAAAATATTCGAGCTCCGTACATCTTCCCCATAAATAAAGCTATGAACCATTAAAAAAAATAAAAATAGCGATATAAAGTGAAGCGTGACATAACCACAATTATAAAATTATTTTTCTTAAGTTTGTCGCTATCTATGTCGCGTTCTCAATGTATAATTTTATGATGTGAGGTGAGGAGTCACTATATAGCCATTAATTATTCACATGCACAAATGCAACTACATTGAGCTTGATGGACATAGCCAAGCTTTTAGTTGGGCCTTTTGAACTCTTTGTGTGTGTCTCCTCAATAGTGTTGTATTGTTTATATAAATTTATCATTAGATTTTATTATTATTATTATTATTATGTGTTAAAATTTTATAGGGATGGAAAGAGTTTTATGTCTGAATTTTACGTGAAGATGAAGCGCACATTGATATATTAAAAAAAAAAGAATGTAAAAGGCTGTTGTTTTTAGGTGAAAATTTCAAGAAAGAAAAAAAAAAACTACATAATTTGATCCATTTAAAATAATCTGCTATGTACTTGAAGTTATAGAAGTATGTTCTTTTCTATAATTGGATGAGACTTTATTACTAAAATAGGAGCGCTTGCTTAGTCTCATATAGTTGTACTTGAGATTATGAGAGAAACGATTTAGTGATGATGATGACAATAGTCAAGCGAAATCTAGAAAAGAAAAGAGTTAGCGAGACTTATATTCAAGTCATTATGAATATGTATAAAAGAACTGTTATTTGTGTTCAAATACAAGGTGGTTTGATTAAGTACTTTCCTATTTCAATAATTAGATTAGATCAAGGATTAACTTTAAGCTCATCTTTTTTGCTTTGGTCATGGATGTTCTTACTAGACATTTGTACCTTAGTATATGCTTTTTTGCTGATGATATTCTTTTTTATAATAAGGCTAGAGCGGAAGTTGAAGAAAAACTTGAATTATGAAGGTCAACTTAGCTAATACATTGAATTTAATTTAGTAGTAATAGATCTAGTAGTGGGATTGTGATATTGGGTGACCAATTCATTAAAAAGAGTGTACATTTTTTGACATTACAGTTCTCTCATTAAAAGCGATGGTGAAATAGATGAAAATATTATTAGTTGAGATCAAGTTGGATAGTTGAAGTGGAGAAATGCATTGGGCTTGTTGGCGGTAGAAAAGTACCCCTCAAACTTGACGAAAACTTTTATAAGATGGTGATACCTATAATGCTTTATGGTGCATAATGGTTGCCATGAAAAAAGAAGCATAAAATTAAGTCAAGTATTACAAAGATGAGGAAGCTTTAGGATTTACAGTTAGAGACATTGCAAAATGAGTATATACATGAAAAGTTTAGACTAGCTCTAGTGGTTGATAAGATTAAAAAGATTCGCCTTAGATTGTTTGGTCACATAATGTATCGGCCTTCCAATGACTTGGTTAGTAGAATAGTATTAGATCCAACCTATGTTACAAAAGGTAGACGTAGACCTAAAAAGACTTGGTTATAAATGAATTTTTGTATTAGATTTAAATGAGATTTTAACTCTTAATAGGACACAATGGAGAAAAATGATTCATTCAACATGAAAGAGGCTTGATAATGATGATGATGTTGTTGTTGTTATTATTGTTGCAAAAGACCAAAAGGCTCCCCAATATATTAAAGATTTTCTAAGACTAATATCAAGATCTAAATAAATTTGGTCTTAACCATAAGACGATTTAGACAACTACATCCTTTTAAAACTACCATTGTAATAAGTTCACACTGAGAGAATGTTTTGTTTGATGTAAAAGGAATGTAAAGTATTTCAAATATAAGGGTTTTGAAAATGTTGTTGTTTGATCTAAAATAAAATAACTGCAAAGTAAAATTTAAAGTAAAAGGAATTCACACTCTAGTTCAAATTCAGTGCATTTGAAATTCTTCCAATTTGGGTGATTTTCAAATAGACCAGAAACTCACCTCCATTGCCGCTGCAGCGGCCGCCACCAGCAATATATCTCAATTGTGACTCTTTTATACCCATTTTTTTACAATACAAGAAATACATATATCATATTCTCAAAATTTATACATGTAACCATTAACGAGCTTGTTTCTCTCTCTCTGAATAACCCTCAACTCTCCAACAGCTGTATGACGCATGTGTAACGCATGCCTGCCTATATGGTGCCTTCAAAATCACATTGTAGCAACGTTTCACCAAAAGTTCTAAATAGCCAGCTCATCTAAACTTCACCAAAGATCTACCTTAGTGATGTTCAAGGCTTGCTCCTAAGACGGGCGGATCCACCGTAAGCCCGGGGACAATTGCCCCCCTTAAAAAATAAAAAAAAAATCTTTATTATATGATTCATTAAGTAATTTGTTCCCTTCCATATATTTTTTAGTTTTTATTACAATGATTTTTAGGCAATTGACCCCTAAAAAATTTAATATACTATGATCTTTAGTCAATTGCCCTTAGCATAATTAAACTCATTGTGTAGATGTGTTATTATTAGGGAATGATGAACCAAATATAAAGAGAAATAATAAAGAGAATCAAAAAATATCCTTACAACCAAAATTTGTCACTGCCCCCGAAAACCCCCCCAGGGGCGCTGTCCCTTGACCTCGCGACCTGAGCGAGCAGGTCAAACCAAGCCAGGGAGCGCTGCCCCCTTAGACCCCCGACATATTTATGAAGCGTACAACAATCAAGGATATGAACTAATATAAGTCAAGCCAAATTCAAGGCAACTCCAACATACATTTTTTTAGAAATTAAATGATTAATCAATTACATCATTTTGATTTTTTTTTTTTACAAACAAATCATCCATACTTCAAACTAAATTTTATTTAAGAACAAATATCACTATATATATTTGCTTATAAGTTTGCCCCAACCTCCCCCTCAGTAGTTTTTTCTTCTGCAGTACCTCGACGTGACATGAGCGTGAAAGAGGTTCAAGAATCAGTTTTCTTTTGATAAGGGCTAAAAACGAATCACTTATTTTGGCTTTTTGACCCCATATTGTAGGGTGGATTTCAAAAGATATGAAAAATCTCCCTCCAAGCCGTACATACGACTTTCATCGAATACGGGCTTTCCAAGTAGAGCAAATACCACTCGATCACTTCACTTACCTATGACTCGAAACAATTCATCCTTTTTCCATTCAGATCAAGTCGTGTTCAGGTCATTGTACCAATTAATACAGTGTCGGCTCAAACTTGATAGATTTAATACATGTCAATCGCGACTAAGACATGAAAACAACCTATTAACTAAACATTTCCTGACGGGTTGGGCCGAAGGCTCCATAGACATCCCATAGCTATTCTCCAGAGAGCAGCCCAAATCTATACCATCTTCTACCTTCCTCTTCTCAAACTTTTAATTTAAGAAGATTAGTACTAAACTTTATATAGGATCACTAAAAATTAAAAGAAATATAATTTTAAAAAAGTTTTAAAATGGAAACCATTGGTTTGTCTTTGTAAACACGGAGAAATTAATACATGTGGTCACCAGACTGTCCGGAGGAGAATCAGGATGCATCACATCACCCAGTACACAGCCGTGTACACAACTAAAAAGTGAAGAGACAATTCCTACTTCGCCTCCTGCCGGCATATGATGACCGCATGTAAAAATTTCACATAAACACGAAACTCTTTATGTTTTTTTTTTTTCTTTTTAACTACAAAACTCCATATAGTTTGATACCATTACTATAATTTCAAGAAATAAAAGCATATATGCATTGGTGTTAAGAAACCCTACAAAAGCTTAGAGATTTAAGATTATCGTTCTTGTTTAGGGTTTTGTATATTACCAAAAGAGACCCAAAATTCTTAATTTCAGAAAAGAATCGCTGAAACCTCCAAATGCTTCACTAATAGATATTGAACCATACAATTTTAATCGTCTGCAGGGGCAAACTTCTCAGCCTAGATGTTCCTCAAGATGCCAGTAAAAGAGAAATCTAACCTAAGTACTCATCAGAAGAAAAAAAAAAAAGTAAAACTTAAGAGAACAACTGAAGTATGCATTTCCTCCATGATATATATATGCATTAGTTTTAAGAACTATCTAATCATACGGACCTAGATTCAAGACATGGGTGACCGAGTTGCTCGAGGCCGCACCGGAGTCTTCGAAGGGCTCACCCTGATATGATATAATTCACCAGAACAAAGTATTTAGGAAATTTATTCAAAATGCAATAGTTTGAACAGTTTGATCAGAAAAGTGTGGAAGAAATGAACCTTAACTGGAAGGACCCCAATACTGCTCCACTACAATTGAGAGCAGCAATTGCACTTTCAGCCTGCAAGAGCAAAATCCTGGGTAAAGATTGTCCAAAGCTAAAAAAATTATAATATTCGGGAGAAGACTGAATAAGAGAGGTAAGAATATGTGTGATCCCGTGCAAATTGAAAAACCCGGGGGATGGAGACTTGGGCTTCGTTTGGGGCGGCTTTCTTACTGTTTTTTAAAGCAATTTTTTAGTACAAAAATAAAAATTTTCTACTCGAAAGCTTCTTTAAGAAGCAGTAAGAAAGTCGTCCCAAATGAAGTCTTAGTTATATATCATACAAAGGCCTTGCCCCGATAGCCAATAGTTTGGCTCATTTTAGGATTTATTTGAAGCAACGTATTCACTATTTTATTTTTTCAAATATCAACTATGATAATTTGGCTATAAATTACTGGGTAATTTTTAAAAGTTTTTGTAATAAGAACCAACTTTTTATACCCAAATTCATTAAAATATGACAAATATAAGAAGTTGTTGTTCGACTTTTTTTAAAAGAAAAAAATTATAATACCAACAATAACTTTAAAACTCTACTTTCCACAATAGTTCAACGATTTTTATAGGTGGTTGCAATCATCCCAAATAGATTCTTAGTTCTTTCATTTTACTTCGCCTTCCTTCAAATACTAATTTTGCCACTATGGTGCATGAAATTTCTAAAAATGTATGGATTGGGGAGTTGGATGCATGCAGTGCTAATGACCTCCAAATTATAATAGAGATAACCTAACCATGGCTCCTGTTAACCCTTTAAAGGCCAAAAAGGGGAAATTGAATACTAACCCTTGCAAATTCAACAAAAGCAATTCGAGTGGCATTATGGTAATCTCCAAGAAGCCTCAAGCGATAGACCTGCACCAAAGAGGTTGGTTCAAAGTTTTATAGGTATTAAGTTTTTTTTTTTTTTGGGTTTTCTGGGAAAGGCCAACTGACCGGTCCACAAACTGTTTCAAAGAAAAGTTTGACCTCAGCTTGGGTGATCTGCAAGCAATGATAACAGTAACAGGTTAAAGAAGCTGAAAAATAGTGTATGATGTATATGAATAAATAATGCACTCTAAAATATACCTTGCTATCAATATTTGTACAATAAATGGTTCTTGTGCACATTTCACGCTCATCTTCAGACTGAATGCCAAACAATTATCAAAGTGCTATTTATCAGCAAAGTTATCAAAGACTAAGGCTTTGTTTGGGACGGCTTCCTTTTTGCTTCTTAAAGTAGTTTACAGCTTTAAGAAGCAGTAAGAAAGCTGTCCTAAACGAAATATAAATTTTGAAAGCTGACCAAGTTCATTTTTCCTTACCCTTGGCAAGTATTTTGGATCTACAGGTGCAATTGCAGTTTTGGAAGGAAGAACTCTCACTGGGTAAAACCCAAGCATTGTTCCAGAAAGACTTAAGGAGGCCCTTGCACCCTCTGATGATTGGTAAGCCCAATTCCAGAGAAATTAGCAAATAGATGTATAAATAAATATAAAGATGTAAGAATAGTTAAGGGCGTTAAGGTCCAAATTGCAGAAGAGAAAATTACCCTCATCGGTGAACTCAACGAAAGCAAAACGAAGAACTGAGTTTGGGTCACCACATACACGACAATCAACAACCTTCAACAAAAGAGAAACAAAATTTAGAAGAACCATCAGATCGCAAAAAACTAAGAAACAATCAAGCAAGCATAAAACGAGGAAGTTACCTGTCCACAGCTCACAAAAAGTGCTGCAAGCTCTTCTTCAGTTACCTATTAGACAGCAATCAGGCTTAGTGAATCAGTTCATAATTCAAAATGTACAAGACAAAAGGCCGGCATTGACTGAAGGTGTCTAGGTGCACATATGTACATTATTTATCCCTCCAAAAAATAAAACACGAATACTACATGAAATGAGACTTGTCAATTGGACTCATTGCCTTTATATCTAAGGTGCTCATCATCATATAGACAAATTGTTAGCAAGATACAACGCTAAATTTCAGTAAGTACAACAATCATAATTGGCCTAACAAGGAACCTACCAGTGTACCCCTAAATACAAACATTAACAGCAACACTAAATTACATAGATTCTCTTTTATTAATTATAAAGAAATTATATATGAATTATGGCTAATTCTGGCATGAAGTGTATTGTGATATATCCAATTGATATTCCCCTCAAATTGATGTTGATCATTCAAGAAGTTTCAATTTTCCCACAAGGAACTGATGACATTATCATGTCATGGTTTGCATAAAAATGTTCACAATATGAAGGTTGGCAGAAATATGTGCAAGAGAAATAATAGGAGGGTTGAAAGCTTACAAAACCAAATAATAGTTCACTTCAATAATGATGTGGAACGTACATTACATGAAGATTAGGTTAAGGAATTTGCACGCTTCATATGTAGAGCACAATAATTATATCTTTATAGCGATTTCGAACGACAACATAAAACACAAAGAACGGTGACATAAGCTTAGGCTAAATCACATATATAGGAGTTAAGACCGTAAAACAATCAATTAAGCTAACATTGCATACATGACAAGTTTCAACAAGAAATCCCTAGACTAACAATAGGATTAGTCACTACAAAAAGATCATTCACACAACTCTTCCAATTATTAGGTTTTAGCGGAGAAGCATTAACATGATCTTCATGAATATAATAAAACCACAATCAAGGATGCAACTATGAAGATAGCGAGTTGGGTGTCGAGTTTACCCAAAGACAAGTGAGATACGCACTCCAGTAAGGTTGTTTGAAAGCTGGGAAAGAAGTGGACAGCAACCACGAGCCTTCTCGCACCAAGGAACAGTAGGGAAGAGGTGCAGAACTTCAGGACAGCAGCGGTGCTGATGTGGACAGATCCTAGACAACACCCAATAAGGTGCAGAAGAGTTTCGACCAGGGAGGGGGTGGGTAGGGGTTCAGCCAAGCAATGGGGTGGGAAAGAGGAATGAGATCGGGACTTGAATTCTAAAGTTTGGTGGTGGGGAAAGGGTAGAGGATTAAATCTGAAATAAATTTCAGATTTAATGAGTAATTAGGGCTATGTTTAATTGAAATTTGAATTTGAAATAATTGGGGAATTGGGAGGGAAAGCAGGGAGATGATTGTATTAATTAGATCCTTAATTTATGGGACCTAATTAATTAGAGAGAGGAGGGGGAAGGAGCTGGCCAAGGAGAGAGGAGAGAGAGAGAGGTTAGGCATTAAGGAGGTGGGCCCAAGCAATTAAGGGGATTGAGTACTTAAATCTGAAATCAATTTCATATTTAAGTTAATTGGGAGGTTTTCCTAAATTGAAGGAGGGGAATTTAAGAAGAGTTTTGAAATTCAAATATTTTGAATTTGAATTTAATTCTCTTCCTAAATTAGTGGGGCAAAATTAGGAAAACCCTTATGGTGCATTTGAATTCAAATGTTTGGAGGGAATTCTGTGGCCGGTGGCTATGGTGGTGGAAAAGGATGTGGCCCGCGGCTTTAGATGGTGGAGCAAGGGGCCGGCGGCCAAGGGCTTGGGCTAGGTAACTTAAATCCACGAATTGTGCACTTTTCTAATATGGATTATGACAATTTAGGGAAGAATTTAAAATCTGAATTTGAAATCAGATTTTGAGTTGGAGCTCCCTAGTAATCTTCATACTCCATTTTTGGAAAGAGGCAAGATAATCAATTTTGGATCCAAGGGAGGGGAAGGCCGGAGGTTAGGGTTTGGGCTTTGGGTGGTGTTTGGCTAAGGAGGAAGGGGTGTGGGTTAAGTGGAAGGGATCTTGTTGAGGTTGATCGGCGACTTGGGGACTTGAAGTGGTTGGCGGGGTTTGAGGAAGAAGAGGTGGCTGGATGTAAGGGAAAGAAAGAGACGATAAGAAAATACTACGAGTACTAACCGCGAGTCCCGGAATCCACCGGTGGCTAACGGGTGATGCATGACCCTCTCCTAGGATTTCTCCTCTCAAGAACTCAAAAAGAGATCAAGAACAAAAAAGCTGAAATTTTTTATTCATATTCATCATTAACCCATAATTCATGAGAACTAACATATAAATAGGCCTCATGAAAAAAAAAAAAAAAAAACAATGACTAAAATGCCCTTCAGGCTACAACACCACATGACCACCCCTAGGGGTAAAATGAGAAAAACAGAAATACAAAATAAACTAGTACATAAAACACATTAAAAATAAACTTCAGATCATAACCGCTGATCTCTGATGTCCTCATCATTCTCCCCGGGTGGAAGAAAACTCGACTCCGTCGAGTGGGTGTCTCGAGAACTCTCGTACATCTGAGTCGATCTGCTGTAGCTCCTCGCACTCTGACCATGTGTCTTCTAACTCTGGTTGACCTCTCCACCTTATGAGATATCTTCTTTGTCCACCCTCATTTGTGAAGATAATGTCATCACTCGGAATCATGTCAATCTTCTCCGCTATAAGTGATTTGGGAATATTTGGGAGTGGGATTTGGGAATATTTGGGAGTGGGATTTGGGAATATTTTGGAGTGGAGGTAGGCTGGTGATGTAGGCAAAGGGGAGGTCAAATCAAACCCAAAAAAAAATTGGTTTTGACTTCCCTTGAGCTTGCTAGCTCATTAATTTTTGAGCTAAGATTTAGCTCATTATGACCTGATTTTTAGTTCATTTATTGAACTAAGAGTTAGCTCATTATGAGCTATATTTTTAGATCATTTATTAATTTATTAGTAGCTCATTATTTTGTCTCTTCTTCTTCCCCTTGTCTATTTGTTTCCCGTGGATGGTTCTTGGGTTCCCGTGCCTTGGCTCCTTGGTTTCCACGGTTGGCTGCTGGTTTTCCGTGCTGGGTGGTTTTCCCGTGCCTTGGTGCCTCGGTTTTGTGCGGGCCTCTTTGGTTTTTGCGGCTGCCTCTTCGGGTTCCTGGTTGGGCTGCTTCCCGTGGGTGTTGGGGGCTTTTCCGTGGCTTGTGGAGCTTGGGTTCTTGTGCAGTTTTGGGGATATTATGAGTGGGTTGCTGGCTTTTCATATTCCCTATTTAAATAAGTTTAAATTAATGTTGTGGGGTTGTTTGTATTCCCCTCTCATGTCTATATATAGAGTTGTTTTGGGATGTTTTAAGTAAGTTTATGATGTGATTTTTGGAAAGAAACCAGAGGGTTTTCGAAAAAGCTTGCGAGCTTTATCCACTTCTTCTTCTTCTATCTCTTGGGGAGACTTACGAGTTCTTTCCACCCTTCTTCTCGAAAGCAAGTTTAGGTGTTTTTGTTTGTGTCGTTTGTAAGAGTCAAGCTTGTAAGTGTCTTTTATATTATATAAGTTTGTCAAAGTTTGTAAGTCATCTTTTAATATTAAAAGTGTCTTTTTTGGGTATTTTTATGTATTTCTTTTATTTAGGAAGTCATTTCTTTTTTGTGATAAAAAATTTGGGGCCCTCTCCCAAATTTTTTATTACATTAGCTGGGATTCTCACATGGTGGGGTCGCAGGCTCAATATGAAATGGATTTGGTGGGTTAAACTCTGTATCCTCATAGGTTACTAAATCATCTATGTTAATAGAGGGATGAATGTTGAACTCTGCAGGCATATCCATCACGTAAGCGTTGTCATTGATTTTCTTGACTGTTTTAAGTGGTCCCGCACTTCTAGCATGTGATTCTTTTACAGTTCCTTGTGGAACTGCTCCGGGCGAATCCGCACCACCACTGAATCACCAATCTCAAAAGCTTTAAATCGTAGTTTAAATTTAGCATGAAGTCTATAATTATTAATGTTCTTGTCCAATTAGGCGTGCAATTTCCTTAAGTAATTCATGTAGATGCGATGCAAATGCAGCATGTTTTATGCGAATTCATGTGTCCAAAATTCAAGACTCAACAACATAAATAATATTGGAATGATGTGAAGCAAGAGACTTGGCGTGCATAATGATTGGCGTGAATTGCGGGCTCACACAAAAGTTTTAAACAGAGGATAATTTTGGAAGAAAGATTTAAAACACACGCAAACATACTGACTCACAAGAACACATAGATAGGAATAAAGACGGGTCAGTCACAAAATGATAGGATATAAAGTTTTCATTTTTTTAAGAAAACTGGTGTAGGAGCAATGAAGACATCCTTAGCTACAAGGGCATTTCTATAGGGAGTTTCAGCTAGGGTCATAGGTAGTCTTTTAGGGGCAGCAAGATAATCTAGCAAATTTATCCAACTAGGAGAAAGATGATCCTTAACATGGAAGGACAAGAATATAGAGGGCATAATGGGGAAATCAGGAACATGATAAGACGAGGGGTCCTAACTCATAATCATAATGGGATAGCCCAAATAGTCACCAGTAGGTATGGGACTCAAAAGATGGGATAGAGAGTCTAGAATAGAAGTGGGCACAACAGTTAGAGAGATGACATGAGAGTATGAGCTAACACTCTCTCTAACATTAAAGTCGGTACGAGGAATGATGAGATAAGTCCAATCAAGAAAGACACACCCGTTCCAATGTGAATCTAAAGGAGCAACTCCTAAAATATATTCCAATAAAACACGATGCTCATTTTTCCAATTAGGCTCAGAATCATTCATATGCAAATTATTGTCCTCCAAATTCATATTAATAATCTCAATAAGTCCAGGTTTTGTTATAACCCTAAGATCAATGGATTTAGGGTCAACTAAATCGGGATATGAATTCGGTAGTAAATTCAGTCGAATCATTTCCAACTCGAGATTATCGACATGACCATCAAAATTATTCAAGATTAACTCAGAATTATTTAGAGTCAACTCAGTAGGAGATATAAGTAAATCAGAATCTTCCGAATTTAATTTCAAAGAGCTCAAGGTCAGATTCATATCAATTTCTTTCGAGATCAACTTAATATCATCTAGGCAGACCTTATCCAAAGGGATATCATTGAGGAGACTAGGATCAGGATGGACTAAGATATCAACGTTTAAAGGTTCTAAATCTCCTAACTTGGGATTTAAGTTATGTAGGGAGTCTAATTTAAACTCTTCAGTTTCATCCTCAAAGAAGTCCTCGTTATCAGTAATATCAATAGTATCTACAAAATGGATGCACTCAGTTTCAGGTTCAGGGGACTTTTTCTTAACAATGCAATTTTTTGTTAAAATAAAACATGCAGGGTCAAGAACCGGAGAGGCCAAAGATTGGGTAGCCTCAGAATTCACCTTGCACTTAAAGGTGATAAAGTCATCCACGAGGTGAGGTGAATCGGGATCCACCACGCAAAGAGGGCGCGTGCTCAAACAAGGTGGGTTGGGATGGCTAGGAGTCGGCCCAATTGGGGAGTCATATGGGACCGATCCAATAGAATACCCAATAAAGGGTCGGTCATCAAGGCTAGGTGAAGACCTATAGAGTGGGGCAGCAACCTTGATGTTACTAAGGGATAGGTGGTCTCTACCACAGTGATGTCCACGATTTGCCCCAACAAGAGAGGCAGGGGGTGTTCCAGATGAAGATTACTAAGTGTTGGGGCCACTACGTGAGTGGGAGTGGTATGTTGGACAGGTTTAGGGGTAACCACAGAGGTAGGGAATTGAGTAATTGTCGATTGGTGAGGACTAGGAGTCATGATATAAATTTGGAGTGTAAAAGGTGAGTATGACTGACTTTTACGTGTAGGGTTCTTGAGAATACAGTGCCTAAAAGTTTGATGAACATGAGGTGACTTAAAACCAGATGGTTGGTCACAGGTAGAGGGCAAGTATTTAAATTAAGGTCTCGTTTCATGTCTTTCCAATGAGAAGTAGGGTATTCACCATGAGACTCTTTATAATCTTCCAACCTCATCCAAAATTGACGAGCCCGACCGTTCAGGCGAAACTTTGTAATGCTAACCTAGTGGAATTCGGGAATATCACATGATTCAAAATAGTCATCTAATTGTCTAACTCATTCCCTAAAGTAGTAAGGGTCCGAGAAACCATCAAAGGTGGGTAGACAGTAATGTGACTCTAGTGAGGTTGTTGTGGCTTAGGCTCAGGTCTAAGTTGATAAGCAGAGTGGGGCATCTTCCGGCTAGCATGATTGACTGAATGGGGCACATTCCTAGAGTGGGAAGAGTACACATGTTTCTTCTTCATGGTTTTAGTTATAGAGCCCACTACACTAACGAGTAACGAGATCATTTAACTTCTTTTAAAGTCCTATCGGATCCATGGGAAGGGCTAAGTAAAGCCTGATGAAGATTAGGTGTAAGGGACAACACCTAAACATTAAGCTAAGCTAACTTAAACTCACTAAAGGAGGCAGAAATTGTTTGGACAACAAGCATAACAGTGGCTTAGGTAGTCTAGGCAGTTAGGAAGGTTGTTAGGTTAGGGACAGCACCTAAACACTTCAGAAACTAGCCTAACATTCACTAGATGTGTGCAGGAATGATGTGGACAACAAGCATAACAGTAATTTAGACTAGGTTAAATGATGATATGCATGCAACAATACATAAGAATGGTTAGGTAAGCTCCTATGATGACTTCTAACACATGTAACGCATGCTACTCATGCTCTGATACCAAGATGAAGTAGAACATACATGCGAATATGAATTGATTTAGGATTTTGCACGTATAAATTTCAAGAACAATATTAAATAAAAACTTATGTTGATTTAAACGCTAAGATAAGACAATAAGGTGATAAAACAAGCTTAGGCTAAATCACATGCATAGGAGTTAAGATCGTAAAACAATCAATTAATCTAACATTGCGTACGTAGTTGGTTTTCAATGATAATCACTAAATTAACAATGAGATTAGTCACTAAGAGATATACATCACTCAACTCTCTAATATACTAGACTTTAGCGGAGAGAATTAACACAGTCCTAGTTAATAAAATTAAAACCACAACCGAAGACGACTAGGAAGGTAAATGATTTAGAAGATTAGCTCATTGTCATCAAAGCTTAGCAACCATCAGTGTTTATCGGAGTTTGGACATCGGGACAGCAAGTAGGGGATTCCCGGAGGGTTTAACAGCAGTTCTTCTTACTAGAATTCCCGGGACAGCAATTTGTCAATATCTAGAAAGTCTGGACAGCAAGCAGGGTCGTTCCGGCAACCTGGACATCAAACTACCTTGCTCAAAAGTGCAGAACAGCAACCCTTGAGGTGGACAAAACCCTGGACATGACTTGTGGGGAGACTAGGGCTGCTGGACAACTGGCAGTGACCTTCAAGTGGTGCAGGACAGCAGGTTTTCCCCTCTGAAATTCTGGGACAGCACTCAGTAATACCAAAGAATAGAAGAAACCAAGAGGGAGAAACTGTGGGGGCCGGCTGTTAGGGTTGCGAGGGAACTAGGGGGTGATTGGAAGGTTTAAAAGAAGGGAATTAATGTGAGTTAATTAATTTGTGGAGAGAGGTAGGGGCCGGCCATGCAAAGGGGAAATTAATTGGGGTTTGATATTCCTCCCAAATATAAGATGTGAAATAAAGAAAGAGAATTAAGGGAGGATCTCTAATTATTTCAGATTTTTAGGGATTTGGGAAGTGTCCAAATTAGAATAACCTTTTTTTAGGAAAGGATTTTAATTCAAATAAATTTGAATTTGAACTTTAAATTCTTTCCAAATCTAAGATGATCTAAAGTAGGCAAGTCTTCAATCTTTCCCTAGAAGAGAATTGTAACGAATGGAAAGATGGGCAAGTAGGGCCGGCAGCATGCTTGGAGTAGGGATTGATTGGATGGGTTTCCTTAAGTGATCTCGCCTAAAATTAGGAGGAATTAATGGGCCAAAAATTTCTCTTAATTTTAATTTAAAGTTAGATCCAAGAATTGAACACCTTCCTAATATATATTATTTCGATTTAAGAAAGAATTCAAAATATGAATTTGAGATCAGATTTTGAATTGGATTTCCCTCCTAATCTTCATGCTCTATTTTGGAAAGAAGCAAACAATCGAAATTGAATCCATGGGAGGGGAAGGTCGACAGCTAACTAGGGATAGGGCTTTGGATGTGACGATTTGAAGATGGAAAGTAGGAAGGCCAGCGGTTGTAAATGGGGGCAACGGAGGGAAGGTGTTGCGGTGGGTGACAGTAGTTGGCGGCTTGAAGGAGGCGGTGGGGTTGTCGGTTGAGAGGTGGAGGGGGATCTTGTTGAGGTTGATCGGCGGCTTGAGGACTTGAAATGGCCGGCGGGTGTTTTGGAAAGAAGAGGTAGCCGGATGTAGGGGAAAAGAAGAACCGATAAGAAAATACTATGAAGACTAATTACGAGTCCCGGAATCCACCAGCGGCTGATGGGTGATGTGTGGCCCTCTCCTAGGGTTTCTCCTCTCAAAAACTCACAAAGAGATCAAGAACAAGAAGCTAAAATTTTTATTCATCTTCATCATTAACCTAAAATATAAGAGAACTAGTCTATAAATAGGCCTCAAGAAAAGAAAAGAAATAATAACTAAAATGTTCTTCGGGATACAACACCACATGACCACCCTTAGGGGTAAAATGGGAAAAACAAAAATATAAAATAAACTAGTACATAAAACATAAAAAAATAAACTCCAGATCATAGTCGCTGATCTCTGATGTCCTCATCAATATCATCAGCAAAAAGTATACACCAAAGTACATCTGCTTGAAAATGTCTAAGCAAGAACATCCATGATTAAAGCAAGAAGATATGGGGCTTAAAGTTGATCCTCAATATAAATCAATTGAAATAGGAAAAAACTTGGTCAACCAACCTTGTGTTCAAACACAAATAACAATTCCTATATGTATATCCTTAATGACTTGAATACAAACATTATCAACTCAGTTCTTTTCTAGAACTCTCCAGAGCACTTCTATTGAACCTTTATCATATGCTTTCTTTAAATCAATAAATATAATATGTAAATCCTCCTTACTCTTTCTTTACTTTCCCATCAAACCTCTCAACAAATGTATAACTTCCATAGTACACACTTATTTGGCATGAATTCAAACTAATTTGAAGAAACATTAGTATCACATTGTAACATATGCTCAATTACTCACTCCTATAATTTTAATGTATGATTCATTAACTTAATTCCTCTATAATTCATACACTCTTGTGCATCACATTTATTATTAAAAATAAAAACCAACATACTCCTCCACTCATCTTATATCTTTTAAGTCTTCAAAATAATACTAAAAATTTTAGTAACTAAGAAATTCCTTAATCTCATTAGCTTTTTCACATTTCTATTGGAATATCATTAGATCCTACTATTTTTCACACTTCATTTTCTTTAAACTCTCTCCAACTTCAATTTTACTAATATGATGATAAAAACAAAAATTTTATTTTTGTTTAGGGTGCTAATGTGACTAAAATCAATCATATTCTCACAATCTTTGTTGAAATTTTTCTTAAAATATCAAAGCCATCGATATTGAATATCCTCTTCTAAGAAAAGCACTTTTTCACTATCATCATAAATGCACTCCACTTAAACTAAATCCTTCTCTTATCTCTTTGCTTTGACTAACTTAAACATAAATTTCTTGTCCTCTTTAGAATGAAATTTATTATGTAAATCATTAAAAGCTATTTTTTTGCATCATATATTATTTTCTTAAACTCCCTAAGGGTCCTCTATATTTTTCCCAATTTTTTGAGATTTTACATCTAAAATAAATTTTACAACTAAACTTATTATTTTTTATCATTAATTGCATATTTTGATTCTGCAGCCAATTATTTTTACTATTTACAACTATTACTTTTGATTCTCCAAGCACACACTTTGTAAAATTTTTAATATCACTAACTATTTTTTCCCACATAATATTAACTTCCTCATGAATAACCCAAATCTTGAGATCTTGAATCTTACCCTAAAAAATATTTTAATTAGGATTTTTAAATACCCTCATCTAATCCTAGAATAATATTTTACTTTATTTTTCTTTTTTCACCCCTTCATCTTAAAGTCAAAACCTAATAAATGATACTAAGTACATAAACATTCACTCATCATGACAAAGTGATAAAAGATAAAACTTTATTGAAGCATATAGACCATAACAAAGATAACCTTCGTGAGAGAATTATAATTTATAACCCATAAAAACACATTTAGCATATCGAGCATAGAATTAATAGCATTCATGGAAGTAACTAAAATAGACAACCAAAAGTATGCATTCAAGGTACTTGGGATGTGTATGAAAGAGACAAAAATAAGGAGATTCAACCTTTAAGATGCAAGAAAGCAATTTATTAATTATATAGACTATCATGGATAACGTTTCAATCCAAAAGTTAGATGAAACGTAAGATTCCAGCAAAAAATCAAACATCTAAAAGGTGATGTTTCTTACATTTAATAATGTCATTTTGTTGAGGTGAATAAAAACATGTCCATTGGGAAACAATTCCCTTTATCAAATGAAAATCATAAAATTCGAGTAACATATATTCACTTCCAAAATCAGATCTTAAGACTTCGATGTTGGAAAAGAACTAGGTTCCAACATGAGCTATAAATTTTTGCAAGACTATTAACACTTCAAATTTATACAACAACAAGCCTTTATCCTACTATGTGGGGTTGGCTACACATATCCTTTTCTGCATTGTATCTTGTTAAGGGTCAAATTCTCATCTAAATCTAATAAAGAAAATTCATTTCTAATATTTTCTAACCAAGTCTTTTTAGGTTTACCTCTACTTTTCTTAATATAAGTCAAATATAATACATCTATTTTTCTATTAAATTTATGAATGCTAATTAGTTGAAATTTTAATTAAGTTTCATATTTTCACAGAATTTTTTAAAAATAACTAATAAATTTTACATCTCTATTAGACATGATAGTTTCTTGTAGACTAGGTAACTTAACAACCTAAATAAATATTACTTAGTTATATATTATGCATCAACAATCTTATTATAAAGAATAAAACATGTCATTATATGAAAATCATCTGCAATGACAAAAATACAATCATGCTTCCAAAAAGACGGGCAGATCTAGCACAATATTCGTGGTTACATCTTCTTAAGGCTAAAGAAATGAGGGAGTATATAACCCATTATTAATTTTGCTACCCTTAATTGTTTGGCAAGTTATACACTGTGATATTATTCATGCTATATCTTGTTTTAAAATTGGCCAATAACATATATGTCCCACCACAACAATGGCTTTGCCCCTACTAAAGTGACTAGTAGAACCAACAACATATGATTCTAAAATAATGAAATCTCTGAATGAAGAATCAAGAATACATAGATGGGATACCTCACTTAATGTATCAACAAGCTTATTTTTTTATCTAAACATAATATTTAAGTAAAAAAGTAAATTCTTATAAGTACTTAACTCATTCAATAGTCTTTATTTGTCTTTTGTAAGGTTAGATAATTAAGTGCATGATTGTCAAAGTTAGCAACAAACTCTATTGGTAATAGATAATGCTTCTAGTATCAAAGAGAATATACTACACAAAATTCTCAATTATAGATAGAATACTTTGAATTATTTCATTCCATTTCTTAATAAAATAGTCAATGGCTGTCCATCTTAATATAAAAAAAAACTAACAATACCTACACTTAAAGCATCACAACAAGCCACAAAACTTCACGAAAAGCTAGTGATTTAAGCACAATAATGCTTTAAAAAGTTTTCTTAAATATTTAAAAAGAAGGTCAACAAATTTTCTGTAGTGAAAACCTTCGTTTTTAACACCCTATGAAATTAGAAATTTGACGTTACCAAATCCATAATAATTTGTTTATAAAATGAAGAAAAATTGTGGAACTTTCTAGTTCATAAATATTAGGAGGTCTTCGAAATTCATTAATTGCCTTTAACTTATCATCATCAACAAGTATTCTTTCACTTAATAATACAAAAGCTAAAATAATAATAGAATAGAATTATTCTTTTCACAAAACTTCAAAAACTCTTCAATAATGCACAAAATGACCATTTATAGACTTGTTATATATTTAAATATAATCAAAATACATGACAAAAAAAATTTTAAAGAAATGTCAAAAAATATGATTCATAATTCTCATGAAATTATTGGGCTCTTCACTTAACATATAGTGCATTATTAATCAATCCATATTAGTTCTAAAACTTGTTCATTCATCTCAATCACATATTGTTACTTAATGGTAACAACTTCTTAAATAATTTTTCTTAAAATATTCCAACACTAGTCATCATTTGAAACATATAATTAAAATTATGGATGGGAAATTGATATTTGATATTAATATTTTGTATTGCTTCAGTGTATACACATATATGCCAAGACATATCTTTCCTAGGTGTAAAAAATATTAGAACTACAATGGGCTTGAAACTCTCTCGGATAAATCTCTTTTTAATAAGATATATATTTATCATTTAAGTAAGGCATACAAGCTGGATTCATCTAAAAAGATAATTTAGCAATTAAATCAAAAGCACGGTATATGCTTTAAAAGGGTGGTAATTCATTTGAAAGATCATTAAAGAAATAAATCTTTAATATCAAATAATATTCAATTAACATCTTCAAATATATTCAAACTTTCAGTAATACCAAATGCATATTATTTATCCACCATAGCATAGATCACTCCTTTTAAAATCTCTTTTTCAAAAACATGTTGATTTAAGATATGCAATTATTTACTTAATTCATCAAAAGTACTAGATTTTTTTCAATAAAGAAAACATATTTTTAGAATTATTCTTCTTCTGACAATAGCATGCGTTTTAGGCTTCGTTTGGGACAATTTTCTTACTGCTTTCTAAAATAGCTTTTTAGTACAAAAATTTATAGCTCAAGACTTTTTTGAAAATTTTTTGTACTAGAAATTGTTTTTGAAAGCAATAAGAGTTGTCCCAAACGAAACCTTAGATTTTTCAAAATAAGAAATATCTAAATCATATAACTATAGACAACTTAAGATAATATGTACAACATATTATCACACATCAAATCTTATCACTACATATAGTAAGTTGAATCAACACCTAACATCTTTATGCAATAGAAATCAAAGTTTTACATATGCCACTTTGTATGATTACAGAGTACATTTTAGATTTTGACTTCATACAATAAATAACCAAAGTAGCAACATATTTCAACTATTTCATGTGAGATTAAATCCAATACTTTTATGTCCCATAAAAAATTAGAAAAAAAAGAAAGAAGTTTCTCTAATACCAATTGTTAAAGCAATCAATTTGTTTATAGTAAAACGACTAACAAAATGAAGTTGATGAAAGCATAAAACAAATAACAAAACTACAAAAGAAACTCAATACCATGTAAGACACCATACTTTTTGTGGTTTGATTGTAACCTACATCCACGAGAGAGGAGAGAGCAATAGATCCACTATCAATAGGCCAAATTGGTGGACAAACTAATAGGACGCATTAAAGACTTCCCAAAATCCAAGTGCATGGAATCCAAGCACAAAGAAAAGCTTGAAATCTATATGAATAAATAAATAAGAAAACTTCCTCATACCCATACAAATATGAAAACCACATAAAAAGATAAAATGTACTAAATCTTACTCTAAAAGATACCCCTCAAAAGCTCTTCATGCACTATATGCTTGAGCCTTGAGATAATCATGCCAAAAAATTTTCAACCTTATACTTCCTTCAAAGCTCTAGTCACATGTCATAGATCAAAGAGAATTGTGTTTTATTTCAATTAGCATGAATCCATTATCTTAAATCTCATGCTTTAATAACCACTTACAATAGGATTAGCACATAACAAATGTTATGAGGGTTAGATTCTCTTAATTCATAGCTGACAACCCAATCCACTGTTTTAACTCAAGCACCACCAAACTAGAAAAATGGCTTATTAGTGATCTTTTTCAAAAAGGACAAAAGCTACCATAAAATACTATGTGACACCCACCCAATTTGAGAAAATTTTCAACTCAAATTGGTGGATAAATAATCTAAATATCCTTAAGAAGTCTTCAAACTTCGAGCTCTAAAATCTTCAAAGAGCGAAGCACCATGGAACCCCATATGACGTAGAAAGCCTTAGATTAACACCAGCACTCACTAAAATACATAGATATATTCTAAGATTAATAGACTGATACAAAAAGCACACCTTTCATTGAAAATTCGTACCCTCAAAGTGGAAATATCTTCGCTATAAATGTGGGATTGAAAAGCTAGCCTAGGATAAACTATGATATTAAATCAATCCATCTAATCACTTGTACTAGAATTCACTTCAAATTGTTTCCTTCCTTTGTTCTGGAACTTGAATGCTTCCATGAAGCTAGCATTTCCTACTTCATCAAGTCATTTTTCCTGATGCAACTAAAGCAGTCCACTTAAAGTTACGCTATATAATACATAAAGTTCATCAACTTTCTTAGGCTTCCTTTGGTTCCACTCAATTTTTCTTGCTTAACATTTTGAAAATTCATGTTGGATTATTAAAAAAAATTAAAATCCCTCAATTTTCTCATGCAACTTCTTTGTGACTTAATGATCATAAGGATTTAGTTATTATACAACTCACATTTCTACGTGAAAGTAAAATTAATTTTACTCTATACAGCATAACAAATACATCAAATAGTTTCACAAAATCCAGTCATGGCCATCATGACAACTAAGGCACCTATGCTAACTTTTAGGACTTTGGCAAAGTTGAGAATCTACACATGAGCACTCAAACAAGTAAGATGTTTCCTGAAGTGAGGTAAATGCCAAATTTTGATCAATTTTCTAGTCATACCACCATATATCTTCATCTTCATTATACCAAAACTAATTGCCATGCATATTTCATTGTTTCCATGAAAATATTGGCACTCTCATACGGATCATAATTGGAAGGCATATCCTTGTGATGACACATACCGTATAAAAACTTAAATATATAGAATATGCTAATCATTACATTCAATTTTGGGCATCACTAAAGAACAGCAATTGAATTCAAATCTAACCATTCAGCAGTTATGTTAGCATTTACTATCTAGCTCGTGACCAGCTATACTAGCATTTACTAATTATCCTACTTATGATCGTTATCCGATTCTAGACGAACATTCTATATAGGTCATTTATAATTAAAATAGAAGAGAAGTATATCCATGTATCTACCATGACACTTACTTCTATCATGCTTAGAGTAGGGCCCCTTTTCCGTAGATATCCCTTAACCAACAATCAGAAAATTCTTATTATCTCATATATCTAAAGCTTCAGAATCAAATCCAATGTATTTGAAAATAAAAAACTCCTCCAAATACTACTTTTACATTCTTGTTTAATTTTTAAATTATTCTAGTTCCCCTACTTTCTACCACATTTTAAAGTATTGTTTAACTCTAAACAGTTGCTCTATTTTTAAGTTGTTTGAATTTATATGACTATTCTTATCCTCTCATAATCTTATTAATTTTTTATATGGCATGGTCGATTTTCCAATGAAGTAGTGGTCAACTAAAAATTGAAGGTTTTAATTTTGACTCGTGACAAGTTTAAGTATTCAAGCTTATTCAAGGAAAGCCTATTAATTTTATGAAATCTTTTTTAATCACTAACGAAAATTATAATGTATATAAAAACAATCATAATTTATTTACACAAGTATATAATCAAATTTATTAAATATAAAAGCATATGCATGCATAAATCTTATATTAAATTTCTCTTGTTAATAATTCCATAGAGTATTATTATCTTTTAAGAACCATATATATGGATATGATTATTAAAAAATTAAGCACTAATGCTACATTAATAATATTCTATTCAAAATAATCTAAGTTTGTGTCTATTAATTAAACTTCACCTTTCATTTTGAAAGTAAAAAAATAATTAAAAAATGAAAATAATCAGTAATTTTGTTTTTTAAAAAATGAAAATAATCAGTAATTTTGTTTTTTTATTCTTATTGACTTTCTAAACACTACCAACATGTGCTTATAACATAAAGAGCACAAAAGTAGTATAACTTAATCCACATCATCAAACATCATACTTTACAAATGTGCGCTTGGTGTACCATCTTGCAAGCAAAAGTAATTGTACTATATATTTCAAATGATATTTGTTGATGGGCCTTTTGGATAGGTCTAGCTTGAGTCACAACCCTAAATGCTTGTTTTCACCAAGACCTTTATTAAGACTAGAACAAAAGGCATAGCAAAATCATCAAAAGAGCATTTAGATTCATATCCTCCTCTTCTTCACTCATATTATCAGGCATCTTTCAATAAATAAATAAGAAAATCTTTTAATGCCTAGTATAAATGCAATAATCATGTAAAAAAAAAAATAAACAAGGGGAAATTAATCATACTATAAGATCTCCATCGGGATGCTCCTCAAAGAAGGCATCATAAATGCCTATCATGTGATATGTGTAAGATCTCTATGAGAGAGAAATCCATGAACTTATGCTACTTTTAAATCTTTCCCATAAGTCACAAACTAAAAAATTTTGTATTTCTCTTTAAAATACACCATGTTAAATAACTTGCATTACTAACCTAATACTACAAAATAGGTTCATAGTATATATCATATAGATAAAAACCCTTGATGTTTGGTTGAATTTCAAACCATCCACAACCTCTGCTCAAGCACCACCAAAGGCAAAAAATGCCTCATTTGAGATCCTATGCAACTATATTTGGGATCCACCTCAATAAAAAAAAATGAGGTGATTCCGAACAATCCCCCCCCCCCCCAATCGACACCCAACTTAAGGTAGTAGCAATAAATTCTAAATCTGCTCTGAACTCACTCCAAGCTAAGCACTCTAAGCTCTTAAAGCACTTACGGTTAAGCATTGCACAATCTTGTAAAGCACAAACAAAGCCTGATCTAAGCACATCAAGCAAACATTACATAGTAAGATAGATCCACCAATGCTTAAGGTGCCCTTTCCAATGAATCTATGTAGCCCTGAATTGATATATCCTTGCTCTAAAATATTGTACTGGTATGATCTGGCACTGAAAATAATTATGCAATGTTGATTATGAAATTGAAGATCAATCCAACTAATCAACTCAAATAGTCATCCCTTAAATTGTCCCCTCTTTTTTGAAACTCAAACTATTGCAATGAAGAACCTTTACCTATTTTCTCAAATCGAGTAGCTCCAACACAAATCATTATGAAACTAAAGCAACTTAAGTAAAAAATGTGCCCTAAAACCCATAGAGTTCATCAACTCTCTTAGTCTTCAGAACAATCAATGCATCTTTACATAATCTAAGAATTTTAATATCTATTAAGAATTACATCCAGCTTCATTAAGATTATTCATATATGGTTTTGCAAAAATGATGTATACAAATTTCATAACTTGAATATCTACTAAGAATTTACATATATATTAATAAATATTATTCAAACATGGTGTTGCGAAAATACGTCTAAGACGAAGGTAAATAGCACAAGATAAACAAAGCTTGATCTTCTTCATCGACCAACACATTTACATTCCCAGTGGCGGAACCATATAATCCTTATAGGGGGCAATTGCCCCCCCCCCCCCCCCCTCTCAAAATTGAAGCTGGTTCCACCCCTATACATTCCTCAAATTCTTAACAATGGAACAAAATTCATCAAAAATGACTTTCTAGCACACCTTTTTGCAGGCAAAGCAAGTATAATCTATATTTTAGATAAAATTTATTGGATGGGCTATTGGACATATAAAAGGTTCTAACTTGAGCCTTGACCCTGTCAGATATGTGATTATTTCCTTAAAGGCCTCTATGAAGACATCATATGCCAAACATAATTGGATTGTTGAGAGAATTTTCTTAACCATCAATTCATGATCTTCTCTCTAACAATGTTTGAATACCACATGAACTCTTATGCAAGTCCCTAAGAGATTAGTCACACCTTAATTTTTTAAAGCTGAAAAATCTTTAAGCAATAAAATTTCCTAATCTCATAATTTGTTTGAATCATCATTCCAAATTTTATATGCCAACTTGTCAGGAAAATAAGCTTTTCTAATACTAATAGTTAAAGCAAACGATTTGTTTACATGGCACCTGTTAGGGATGAATTCAGTAAGCATAAGAAGAACAAAAGGGATCAAACATAAGAAAGAAATTAAGAGTTATGGGGTATGGCAATAACCTGCATCCAATGGAGAGGAAAGGAATTGGTCCTTTATCAAGAAGTTTCGTGGGTGTGAAAAAATGGTGTATAAAAAACACTATTAATCCCAATGCAACCAATCTAACCATAATAATAAGCCTCAAATCTCTCAAGACAACAAATTAAAAAAATAAAATCTTAGTATTATGTAGAATATATAAGAGCCACACTGACAGATCAACGAGCAAAATAATATCAAAATTAATATACCAGATGTTCCTTGAACATGATACAATATAATTATTGTTGATACACAATGCATGAGATGAATCCTAGGAAGGTCATTGTCCCCATCATACTTATCAGCAACATAAGTATAATTTTAGGATCATTATTACCAAACATGCCATAACACCTGATGGGGACATCAGCAGCGATTTTGACACATGTACCTCCAGGAGATGCCGGAGATCGACGGCCACGATCATGATCTATATTTTCATCATTTTATGTAGTAGTTTATTTTATTTTTTGTAGTAATCTATTTTTATTTCATGTTTTTCCGTTTTTGCCCTTATGGGTATTTGATAGTTATTGTAGCCCAAGGGACATTTTAGTACTTTACTTTCTTTGTCATTTTGAGGCCTATTTATATGGCCATTTTCTCATGTAATAGTTTAGCTTTTGATGAAATGAAAATTTACCATTATGTGCTCTCTTTGTGAGTTCAAGAAGATCTCTTGGTGAGTTCTTCACCCTCCTCGATCTCTTAGTGAGTTCGCCGGAAAAGACTAGATCTCTTTGTGAGTTCTAATTCGTGCTAACTAATCTTGTGGAAATTCAACGAGAAGACATTTGAGGTTAGTAAATTAGTAGTCGTCAAATCTTCGGAAGCTTCCATCTCTTTTCCTCCTTGCCCTTGCCGCCGTTTTCTCCAAGCAACCCTAAGCCGCCGGCCAACTTGCACCTCCCTTCCTATTTCGCCGGCCAGCAAAATAGCCACCACCGGCCGGCCACCCACCGGCCAGCATCCGGCCACCCGCCGGCCAGATCCACGCCGGCCAATCCAATCTGCTCACCTGTTTTCAAAATTTGAAATCCCATGCCAAGGCTTTAATTTCTTTCCTATTATACATCTCCTTCTATTAGGAAATTTGGCCTATTTTTATTTCTTTTCATTTAACGTGAAATTCCCAACAGCTAGAAACTAAAGCCATTTAGGAAATTTTTCCTATGTAATGAATCTGAGAATCAAGTCTCAGATTTGTTAATTCCGTAAGCTTATCAAGAGAGGCCACGTCACTATTTTGATTGCTCTCCTCTCTCCATGGGGCCGGCCACCTCCTCCTCTTTTCTCTTTCCAATCCACACTTAATCAATAATTAAATTTCTCCTAAATACCTCCCCATCTATCACGGGATTTCAGTTTTTATTTCAGATTTCAAATCTGAGATTTGAAAACAAAGCTTCCCTATTTCCTCTAAATTAAAACTAAAATCAGATTTCAGATTTCTTCCCTCCCACTAAATAACATCTCTTTTCCTTCTCCCTCCACCACCCCAAGACCGATCACCTCCTTTTTCCTCTCGGGGACTCCTTCAACCCTAGGCAAGAATGCATGGCGGACCCCGAATTTGAATGGGGACTTGTATTCGACACTCACGGCAACCTCGACATCCAACGATCGCCGTTCTTCGACGCGGGATTTGATTCCGACGACGATACCGTTGGAGCCTACTTGGATCGGATCCTACCGACTCTCATAATCATCATCGACAAACAACGTCCCGACTCCGAGTGGATCATTGACGGCCGCCCACCCGCTCCTCCACATCCGGCTTCTTTCCCGGCGACGAGTCCTCTCAAGATCACTTGTCTACTAGTAGCATCGCTAAGCCTAATTACGATTCTCCTCCGCTAGCCACCACTTTCAAAACGAGTGACAGACCTCAAGGTGAATAATCTAGATCTTAAATTTGGGGCTTTGTTATTCTTAGCTATTTGCATTACTTAAAATATTTAATAGTTATTTTGCAAGTTACCGTAATCTCTACATGTGATCTATTGCCGTTGCTAAATCTCTCAACCTCAAATTCTTAACTCAATCTTGAGCAAGCAATGAGTTAATTATTAGCAAGATAAATTCCATCGCTCTTATTAATTTCTCAAAGGCAATTCTTGTTCAACCGCATGTGGTTTCACATCATATTTGGTATCAGAGCATGGTTTGCTCTAGTTTTGCATGCTAGACATCATCCTAGGAGTTGTTTTAACTCGTTTTACACGTTGTTACATGCATGCTATCATTTAAATCAGTTTAGTTACATTTTATGCTTGCTTTCCACTGCATTCCTGCATGCATTTAAAGTTTGTTAAGCTTGCTTATCAATGGTTCAAGTGCTGTCCTTAACCTATCCGCTTCATTAGTTGTCTAGGTTTCTTAAACATTTTATGGTTTGCTGTCCACACAAAATCTGCACCATTTAGTAACCATTTGGGCTAGATTTAGGACTCTTTCACTTGCTGTCCACGCTCTACAGTCCACCCAAATGGCTTAGGTGACTTCGTCCTCCACATTAGTTTGCTGCCCTACTGTTTCCCGCACCCTTTGGAGTATGTAGGAGTGTTGTTTTAGAGTGTTTAGGTGCTGTCCACTTCCTAAAACTCTTCCTAAACACTTAGACAACTTTATGCCATGTTTAACTTCCAATTTCCATTTTATTGTTTTTTTCATAGATGTTTAAACTTCATTTTCCTTGGCCCGTTGAGCTGATCAGTATCCAAGACGCAGGAAAAATATGTCCTCAACATCAACATTTTTGGACAGAAAACCCTCCCTGAATACTTAAAACACTTCATAATACAGTATGGCCACAATGCTGTAATGTGCCCAATAGGACCATGAAATCTGGCTAAACCATATTATCATTCGCTGAAGAATTAACATGATGCTGAACCTCATGTTCTCATGATCGATAACATTGCCGTAGATATTCAACATGACATCCATCGAGTGTTTAGAGATTTCACTATTCACCAGAACAATTAAGCCTTGAAAAAATAAATGAAAGATACAAAAATCTACAGGAACTTAGAAAAGAACACAAGTAGCTCCCTCATATTCAACAAATGCAGAGAAAGAAGAAGAAAACCTGGTGATCAATGTCAGAAACATAGACAGTCCTTCTAATTGTATCTTCTCGTTGAGCCATACTAGTTCGGTTGTTCATCCGTCTTTTCCCTTGACTGTAACCATTCTTCCCCTGTCAAAACAAAAAAAGAGTTAAAGGAAACATCAGAAGAACTAAGAAGTAATAAGTTAAAAGCTCAAAAATCATCAGGATATTTCAAGGCTCTCACCCGCCTACCACCATTTGTATTGACAGCATTGGGATAGCCGCCGTTTGGATAACCGCTGTTCGGATATAAATCATGTAACCCGCCGTTGTTAGAGAAGAAGCTGCCACCGTCCCCAAATCCCTTGGATGCATGGTTGATGTGCGATGGTGGCACAAACTCCGCAGCCATGGGGTTCAGCTTAGATAGCAGCTCCTCCAGATCCCTCATGTCCTGTTTGAACCCATCCTCATCGTTTCCTCTGCTAACGCCATTGGGCAGCTGAGGCGTCGGCGCGGCCGCCTTCCCAGGCCGCTGTTGAGCCATCGGCGGCTTGAAGACCTTACGTTGGAAGTCCGTGAAGGACGAGTCATGGTGTGGCCGCATCAAAGGAACAGTGATCCGCGCCTCTCCCAAATAGTCAATCTCCTCCTCTTTCGCCCCAACGGCGTCGACTTCGCGGCTCGAAGAAAGATCTGAGCCGTCCGTATTCTCAACCACCGCCATGATCGGACCCGATCGCCGATGGTTCAATCGCTGCTGCACTTCAGACGACCACGATGCGACTAAAGTAGTAGCATCCAGGACCCTTAACTTCGCATTCCCAAACCGCCGGCGATTCGTCCTCTATGGATCATCGGGCTACGTGCCGGGGCTAGGCGCAGATGGAGAAGCCTGCGAGGGCTTCAATGTGCGCACCGCTCGTGATTCAGAAATAAATGCAAGGAACGCTAAGCACAGATGGAGGTGAAGAGGAGAAAGGAACAGGAGGGCATTGGACTTGGAGCTTCCGTTGAATCTGCTTCTGCTGATCAATTTGAGTATTTTGAAATTTCTTCTTCAAAAATAGAAGGTTTCTTCCTTTGAAGAGTTCTTTGTCGCTTGCTATGGGCTCTCCACCGTTAGAAAGGAAAAGGAATTGACAAGAAGAGGCCTTTAATCCCCGTGTACGAAATGATGAAAGGGCACGTGGCGAGAGATCAGTGGCGTCGGCTTGTAGGAAGTATTCGACCATCCGTGGTGGAAGAAATCGCAAGATGCGGATAACCGTGCAGTCAATGAAACTCCTGGCACTCTCATAATTACTTAAGGCTTCTTTTTTTTTTTTTTTTTTGGCCAAAAAATGTCCGATAGACTTTGCTTATTCAAGGTGAAACTTCCGCCCAAATGCCCAACAGAAAGAAAATAGATGGTAAATTTTTTGAAAGGGTAATTTACGTAAATATCATTACTTTTTTATGTAATTACAAATTCTATATTTATATTTATTTATATAATATTTTGTGTCACGTTTTATGTCAGCCCGACATAAAACACAACAACAATGACCTCCCATAACCTAAATTACTATATTAATTATGATACAAGAGCTAACTGCATAATCAGAGAAGAAGAAAATAATAACTTAGAACATTAATTATAAGCAAAAACATTTACTTTCATTTACATTGTTTTTATAGAGCATCTATCAAAATCTCAAAACGCTACTAATCTCAAAAGACTTCATACATAATCAAAAGATATAAATAAAATACAAACAGAACATGACTCTATTGTGGTTCAATCCTCTCCTTTTCTTGTCCTACAACAATCATAATGATCATCTGATGAGCAACATTGCCCGAAAAGATATATAACTCTAATGCAATGGTCACGTATAGAAAATAAGACTTTCAAGTGTATCAACAAGTGAATGCAAGAACATTGTTAATTATCACTACAAATGAATTATGCATAATATATCACAAAATAACATGTAAAAATACTATTACACATACACTTTTATGCTGAGTTTTATATTAATTTCATGACATCAAGAAGGTCGCATAAAAAAAAATGATATATTTTTTTGTACATTTTATCATATCGATTGTTTTTTAATGTGTCTCTCACATTATCATAGGTCAAGACATTTAGGTTTAGGTCTCCAACCTATAGTTTATTGAGGTCACACTGCCTCTTGAGCTCTCTCTATCTTTATTGCACATAGGGTTACTAACCAAGGCCGCATTGACTCTACTAGGTCACACTGGCCATCAAGGTCGTATTGTCCTATTCGCCTAACATGTGACATAACAACCACCAAAATTTATATGGATCTTAGATATTAATGTTTGGGTTATGTGATATAGTACAAACAATTATAAGTGAAAAGTTGTATAGATTATCATTCTATGAAAAGTCCAAAAAATAAAAAAGATGAAGCCATATGTAACCCACAACTAATTCAATTGCAGGTATATAAGTAATACTCAATAATTCACATATTGCAATAAAAATACGTATCTTGCCTCTATGATGCACTGCCTCACCTAGTCGGATTCCTCATGTTCGTGTATGAGTGTAAGGCACCTTCCAAATTTCCTTTCGCATGAATATCTAAAGCTAATTCCTCATTGTTTTCCTCTTAATATACAAAACCATGAATATAATTCCATTAATGATAATTACACAATTATACTAAATTAGAGTATAAAATAAATTTATTATAATCACTCTCACTCAACTGCTTTTGTTTTTGCTCCCACTAGACAACAACATTCAATAACTTCTCTTCATCCTCTTACCTTTCTAATCAACCCCTTATTTAACACTTACTTCTTCCATCTACAGTAACAAATACATTTCCATAATTCACATATTGCAATAAAAATACATATCTTGCCTCTATGATGCACTGTCTCACCTAGTCGGATACCTCATGTTTGCGTATGAGTGTAAGGCACCTTCCAAATTTCCTTTCGCATGAATATCTAAAGCTAATTCCTCATTGTTTTCCTCTTAATATACAAAACCCTGAATATAATTCCATTAATGATAATTACACAATTATACTAAATTAGAGTATAAAATAAATTCATTATAATCACTCTCACTCAACTGCTTTTGTTTTTGCTCCCACTAGACAACAACAATCAATAACTTCTCTTCATCCGCTTACCTTTCTAATCAACCCCTTATTTAACACTTACTTCTTCCATCTACAGTAACAAATACATTTCCACCGTCTCCCAACAACATCAGATTCACTTACAATATCTATTCACAGCAGCAAACTCACATACAACAAATCCAAATAGCAATCAACTCACCCACAACAACTCCCAACAGCAGTCAGCTCACTCAAAGCAACTCCTAACAATAACCAACTCATCCAAAGCAACTCCCAACAGCAGCCAACTCACCCAAAGCAACTCCCAATAATAGCCAACTCACCCACAACAACACCAAACAGTGGCAGACTCATCTACAACCTCTCCAAACAACAACATTATCTCCTATAACCTCTCCTAACAACATCATATTCACTCTCATCGTCTCCTAACAACAGTATAATCACCTACATCATCTCCTAATAGCAGTATAATCACAAACAGCCTCTCCTGACATCAGCATAATCACCTACCAAAATCTGTACTAAAATGAGTACTCATAAAGCACTTACTTTGAATGCATCCTCAATCCTCCCCTACATCTACTAAGAGCTCCACCTCCTTCGACAAGTCTCCACTCCAGCTCCTCTTGCGACCACTAGCTAAACTGAGAGTTTTCCCAATGCCTAACAAGGTTTGTAATGAAGTGCCAACAAAATACTTAAGGAAAAAAAATGAAATTCCTTAATTGCCCCTTCCCAACAATTTGCATGCAAGACACCTATTAAAAAGTTTTACCCTTGCAACAGAACTTTAATTTTTAAACAGTTACATAATTTTAACTTAGGGAAAAAATACAATTTAGATTTAATTCGCTATCTCTCAAATCCATCACATTTTGGCATAAGATGATATATATCAAAATGCTCAATTGGACAAGTGAACACAATGACATACAATTTATTAAATTTCATGATTGTTGAGATTTTGGGATATTTCAAATTGAGTAAAATGTGGCACATACCAGATTAAATGTGGGTTTTAAAAATCTCCCCTCCTTATTAGAATTTCATCCCCAAAATTTGCCACATCAAGCTTTAGTAAACAAGAAAGGAAAATTTTTATCTCATCTCTACTTCTCTTTCCCATGAAGCTTGTTTCAAGGGTAGATGCTTCCATTTTATCTTGACATACAAAATAGTTCTACTTCTAAATTCATGAACATTAAATTATAATATCATCTTGATCTCCTCTAAAAATGTTAAGTCGTTCTATATCTCAATGTCTTCCTTATACATTTTATGTTATTCATCACTTACCATATATATATATATATATATATATAAAATACATTGTGAATCTTAGACATATCTACAGATAATGCCAAACGATAGATAACCTTTCCAATTCTTTCAACGATTTCAAATAGCCCTATACATCTTGAACTCACTTTCCTCTTTAACCAAATATAAAAATACCTTTCATTAGTCAACCTTCAAAAATATAAATTCTCCAACTTAAAACTCAAGATTTTTATGTTTGGGATCATAATACTTTTGTTGATGATCTTATGATACTTTAATCTATCCCTGATCAATCTAATTTTCTCAGTGGCTTTATCACCTAATTGTGGACCTAATAACTCTCTTTCTCCAATTTCAACCCAACTTAGGTGAGTTCAACATTTCATTCCATACAAGGCTTCAAAAGGAATCATTTTAATGCTAGACTGATATCTATTATTAAAAACATATTAGATCAAAGAAATATAATCTTCCCAACTACCAAAAAATCTAAAACACAGAACCTTAGTAAGTCCTCCAACGCTTGAATAACTTTTTTCGATTGACCATCTAACTGCGAATGATATATTGTACTGAAATTCAATTTAATACCCAACCCTTCATGAATACCCTTCTATAGTAGAGATGTAAATTAACAAACTCTATCAGATGCTATAATTCTAGGAATCCCATACAATATAATAATTTCCTTCATAAATAATTTTACCAATTTATCTACTGAATGTAATTAATGAATAGGTAAGAAGTAAGCTAACTTGGTTAACCTATCAATTATCACCCATATACAATTATGCCCTTGCATAAATCTGAGAAATTTTTTAACAAAATCTATAGCTATGTCCTCCCATTTCCACTTAGGTATAAACAATGATTGTAACAATCCACTAGGCTTCTAATGTTCAGCATTTACTAACTAACACTTTTTATATTTTACCACAAATTTAGCCCTATTCTTTTGCATTCTAGGGCACTAGAAAATTGGTTTTAAAATTTATATAATTTTATACTATCGGGGTGAATTGTATAGCCTGAAAGATGACTTCGGCTAAGATTTCCTGAATCAATTAAGAATATCCATGATCCTTGTGGCGTCCCTTAATTACTTCAAATTAATGAATAATCATCAAGGCTAAGATCTTGTCTTTTTCCTGAGTGAATCTGATCCAACATTTTCTAGCATTGCTCACTTACTATCTATGCCTCCCATATTCTTTCTTCTAAGGTCGGTTGTATTAACATTTGATATAGACTACAAGAAACTTGATTAATATAAATAATAACTAGCAAAAGCAACTAAAATCATATACATCAAAATATTTAATTATTTATTCACCTAAAATATCATTTACACTAGCAAGGAGATCACTCTACCAAAAAATAAAAGAAAATACATAATAAAATTTTAAGAAAATTTTGAGGATCTCTAACAATCTCACTCTAATTGGTTATGGCCGCTTTCCTAACTTAAAATTATTAAAAATCTATGTAATAAGCTCATAAGCCCAACAATAAATCAAAATTCACTAAAGCTTTTAATGCAATGACTAAAGAATCAAAATGATATGCTCAATCAAATATAATCAATAACAATCAATGTAGTTAATGATCAAATATTATCAATAAAAATCAAAATGATCAATAATAAAAATAGGGAATCATTATAATAAATCTAAAAAAATGTATTTAAAAAAAATGATTTCAATACTGTGCCATATCGGAGAAGAGAAAGAAGGTTGCTCAGGGCTTTTCATCTATTAATTTTGTTCAAAGATTTATTATATTTGTTGCAAATAACTTAAATTTCATTTTAATTTTTAATAATTTTGATTATTATATAGATTTTTTTGTAATGAACAAAATTAATTATTTTATATTGTATTTTGCTCGTGGCATTTACATAAGCAAGAAAGGATGGCTGTTAACACAATAAAATGAGTTAACTGTTAAAATATATTACCAAATATAGGAGAGTGGGCCAGTGTACTTTTCTTTAAAGATGGTTTGTGGTGTTATCCCAATTGTAGCATGTAACATATGATCAATTATACTAACGTGTAGAGAGTGACGACTCTTTATTTATTTAATGAAGTCATTTATAATGATGATTGATTAATTGAATATGATAATTGATTAATTGGATTAATGATTATTGATATGATTGATGACCAACTATGAATCAGTTGAGGAAAAAGATGTTACAAACACCACATTAAAGTTGGAGGTCATGCCTTATTAAATTATATATTGATGCAAGCATATATTGATAACATTGATGACATTGACACACACACATTATATATATATATATATATAATGTCAATATTGATATATTATAGATAATATTGCCAATATCGATATATATTTAGATTATTATAGTAAATACTTCACACCTTACACTTGTGACGGCTATTGAGATATTATATGTTTGGTCTAAGAGCCTCATAGTTTTGTCATATTTATATAACTTTTCAAGAGGTCACCCAACTCAGGATTTCTCGGGGATGAGTATACTTAACTATAATTTTCTTAGTGAAATTCTAATCATTACACCAAAATATGTCTTGATATTTAAGAGTTCATATTCTTTTATATAAGGGGTTTCACAATATCCCCACTTAAGTAATAAACATCCCCATTAGTATCTTTATCTCAAAATTATTCATCATACATATAGAATTCTATAGGTGACATCTACAAGTTCAAGCGGTGACTCATGCAATGTAGCACTTTATCTTATACAAGGTCCAAGTGGTAGCTCCAATGGTGTAGCACTTTATCTTACATGACATTAGTTTCCATCTTCCAGCTGGTGTATAGATTTGATACCATTTGTAACAACCCAAACTATTAACTATCAATATATTATCTACTTTAACTTAAGGGCCTCATAATTTTGTCATGTTTGTGTAACTTTCCAGGAGACCACACATCTCATGATTTCTTCGGGATGAGCACACTTAAGTATGAAATTTTTTAGTAAAATTCTAATCATTGCACTAAAGGCATCTTGATATGTAAGAGTTTTTTTTTTTTTTTTTTTGAAAACGTAAGAGTTTTTTTTTTTTTTTTGCTTAAGGGATTTCACAACACCACATAAATAATGCCTCTAAATTTTAAGCAAACACAATCACAACCAACTCTAGATTATGTGTTTGGTATTTCCTCTCATGAGGTTTTAATTTCCGGGAAGCATAAGTAATTACTTTCTTACTTTACATCAGTACACAACCTAACCCTTTCAAAGATATAACTAAAAATTTGAAATCCCTCAGTCCTTGTAGGAATGGTTAGCATATGTATTGATATTAAGCATTTCTTTAACTTCTAAAGCTCTGATCACACTTAACTGTACATTCTAATTTTGTATCCTTCCTAGTTAGCTTGGAGAAAGGCAATGCAATATGAGAAAAACCATTAACAAATCATCGGTAATACCCTCTCAAGCCAAAAAAAACTTCATATATATATTACACAAATGGGCCTTGGTCATTCAATAATTGCTTCACCTTTTCAGGATCTACTATTATGCCTTTTCCACTAATAATATCCCCCCCCCCCAAAAAAAATGCATTTTTTTCAAACTAGAACTCACATTTAAAAAGCTTAGCAAATAATGTATGTTCTCTCAGTATACCTAAAATAATCCTTAATTAATCAGCTCTCTCTTCCTTAGTCTTAAAAAATATCACAAAATAATCCAAGTAAGGTCTGAATATTCGGTTCATTATGCCCATAAAAATTGTTGAAACATTTGTCAATCCAAATGGCATAACCAGAAATTCAAAATGTTCATACCTAGTTGAAGTTACTAGATGCGCCAAGAGGGGGGTGAATTGGATGATTAAAAACTTCTTTAACGAAAAGAAATATATTTTTATGACTTTATGCGGAAGCGAATTTCATTCACAACAAAAAGATAGATAATCAAATTCATCCACGCAATTAACCACAATAAAAATAAATGCGGAAATAAAGTGCAGAAAAAATAAAGGAAAGAACACAGCAATTTATAGTGGTTCGGTCAAACCATGACCTACGTCCACTCCCCGGAGGCACCCTTCGAGTATTACACTAAACCTTTAGTGATTCTCTTTTAGCTCCCACAGCTAGGCGGAGAAGCCCTTACACAATCACTTCCACCTTCCCTGGCGCGGCGGAGGAGCCGGGCCCTTTGACACCAATGATATCTTATTCTTCCCAAAACTTCCTTCAAGACGAACCTTGAATCCGATGGTACTGAGGTGCAAGCTCGCCGGAGCAACCGTGTGATCTCCTTCACACTCCCTTGAAACCCCCTCTAAGGATCTTCTCCCTCTCTCAAACTTCACCCTTTCCTCTCTCCCTTTCAAGTCCTCTTTTCAAGTTTTCTCCAAAAGAATGAAGACACAATGGCTGCCAAAGACTCTTACAAAGTCTTATGAGAGTACTTAAATAGAGGGCTAAAAAAACCCTAAAAATACTCAATTCAGCTGTTAATATCGTACCGTACGATCTCAAGATCGTCCAGTACGATGTGCAGAAATTGACCTGTTCGTACTGTATGATCCAGTTAGTACAGTACGATCCAGTTCGTACAGTACGATCAAAATGACAAATTTCAGCCGTTTTAATTGCATAATCTCAGGATTAACTTAGGCAATATTTCAAACATCGTACCGTACGATTATGATCGTACAGCACGAATATACAACTGTTCAAATTTAAATTTTTGCCTAATTTAATGGACGGCGAGCTTTCTAATTATAATAGATCGTATAGTACGATGTGGTGATCGTACAGTACGATTAGTTATATTCAAAATTAATTTTTTCAGGAAAAATAAATATTTTAATTTATTTCTGTTACACCATATCGTACATTACGAAATAAATTCGTACAGTACGATGAACAGAAAAGTTAAAATATTTATAATCATTTTTTGCTCCCTCTGTGTGTGTGCATAATCAACAAACTAACATACATCATTATAAGACTTGACTCAATAAATGAAAATTACAGACTCATTTAATACGACCAATTCTACGCAATCTTGAGCCTTGAATCTTCAAAGAACGGTGCATGATGTACATGAAATATTAGTTAACATATAAAGAAATATTTACTGCAAATACCAGGAGAAATAAAAGATTAATAAATATTATTTGTTATCATCAAAATCATAAACTCGGAAGCCCGAGTTGCAATAATCTCCCCTTTTTTGATGATGTCAAATAATATTGGTTGACTTTGTAAATTAAAAAAAAATTTCTCCTAAACTCGCCCTCAGTAAAAGAATTACATTAAAAATTAGGGGAAAGCTTCCTTTTTTTTAATTTTTTTTTAATAAAAGATAAATAAATAACAGCAAAAATTAAAACAAAATGCAATAAACTACAATAATTTCTCCCCCTTTGACATTATCAAAAAGAAGAGATAAAATAAAATATAAAATAACAACATAATAACGAAACAAAAATATACAATTATATAAAACAAGTTAAACATACAAAAATTATAAAAAACATACAAAACACATAAACAAAAACACACAAACAAACCTTAACATACTTATACCTCATCATCTTGCTCATGTTCTGATGATTCAGAAACTAGGTCTGCCCATGAGACTTTTTGCTTTTTATCGTTTCCCCATATTACAAACGATTTGTTTTTACTCTTTTCCTTTGCAGGAAGAGTTTTTAAGTTGGGGCATTCACGCTTCAAATGTCCCGGTTTCCTACACCCAAAGCAAATTATGTCAGAAGAAAACTTAGCATTTTTACAATTTTTACCTTTACTCTGCTTTTGTTGATGTTCATGCTTGTGCTTCAATAGACTTTCAAATTTATTTGTTATCAATGATATCTCCTTGCTTTCATCATCTACTAAGCCATGTTCATCTGTGTGTTTGGCTTTTAACACAATAGTCTTCTCGTCACCTGCATCCAAAAATCTTTGACTCACACTTTGCTCGTAGGCAATGAGTGAGCCGATTAGATTATCTATAGAATAAGTATTCAAATCTTTTGATTCATATATAGCTGTGACTTTGGCATCAAATTTATTAAGTAAAGAACGTAAAATTTTACTAACTTTTTCAACATTTGAAAGTTCTCTTCCTAAATCATGCAATGACATCACAATTTGATTAAATCTAGTAAACATGTCTAAGATAGTCTCATATGGTTTCATGCTGAAAAGTTCATAATCACGCATTAGAATATTCAATTTCGATTGTTTGACTTCACTAGTACCTTCATATGAAATGCATAATCTATCCCAAATTTCTTTCCCACTAGTACATGTAGAGATTCTCATGCAATCGTCAGAATTTAATGCACAGAAAAAACAATTCAAACATTTAGCATTTAGTTGTGCATTGACTAGTTCTATTCTACTCCATTCAGTAAAAGGAATATTAATTTTGACTCCATCTATCATACGTGAAGGTACAGAATAGCCAGTCTGAATCATATTCCACATTCGATAATCAATTGATTGCAAAAATGTTGACATGCGAATTTTCCAAAAATTAAAAGAAATATTTTCAAATAAAGGTGGTCGTGTGATACAATAGCCTTCTGCAATGTTACGATTTCCAAAATGTGCCATGATCGATTTTTTCAAGGTTTTCTAAAACACTATTTTTGAAACCCGCTCTGATACCAATTGAAATGACTAAATGACAATTGAAATTGCTCTGATACCAATTGAAATTACTAGATGCGCCAAGAGGGGGGTGAATTGGATGATTAAAAACTTCTTTAATGAAAAGAAATATCTTTTTATGACTTTATGCGGAAGCGAATTTCATTCACAATAAAAAGATATATAATCAACTTGTCATTTAGTGATTTCAATTGGTATCAGAGCAATTTTAATTGGTATCAGAGCTATTTCAATTGGTATCAGAGCGGGTTTCAAGTGATATCAGAGCAATTTCAATTGGTACCAGAGCCCGAGTTACAACACTAGTGCCAAATTTTAGCTTCTAAATATTACTTTATTTCACACTAACTTGATGATAACCAAACCTTAGGTCCATGATAATGCCACAACTTATGCTAACCGAACAAATAAATCATCTATCCTTGACAGAGGATATTTATTTTTTATTTTCACTCTATTTAACTCTCAATAATCACTATAAAGCCTCATCCATTATTTTTCTTAACAAACAACAATGGTGCACTCCAAGGGGATGTACTTGGTCGAATAAACCCTTCCTCAATCAATTATTGTTTATTTATTCTTGCAACTCTTTAGTGGACATTCTATATGGTGAATTCACAATTGGTGTGATTCTCGGGTGGATATTGATTGTAAACTCTTTATCCCTTTTTGAATGAAAATTGACTAATTCCTCCGAAAATACATCCACAAATTCTTTTACATAAGAATAACATTAATGTCATCATTTGCTTTCTTATCCCCTTCAATCTTAGCCAAGAAAATTAAATTGTTGGCCTTCATACAGTTACTTATTATGATAGTACCAAGTACCAATAAAGTTACTCCCCTTTCACACTGAAAGTAAAACGATTAATCTATCCACAAATCAAATCTAACTCTATTCTTCTGGCATTCAATAGTAGCAATATATTTCACTAAAATTTTATAAAATTATCTCAATTTTAGCTAATGGCAAAATAATTAGCTTTGATATGAAATTCCTACTAGTTATCATAATCACTATGCCACATGATGCTAACAAACATATAGATATAGTCACTTATTGGAAATCTAACACTCAATCTAGGAGAACATAATAATTTCCAGTTGTAATTTTTCAAAAAAAAATAAGTTTTAGATATAAATGAGTGTGAATAACCATATCAAAAAAGTATTCGAGCTGGAATTTCTAATACAGTAATCATACATTTCACTCCTTTTGATGACTTTTGGGTTTCTTATGATGTTAAAGCAAATACTTGGGCTAGAATAATTTTAGGATTGCCATATGAAGTTTCTCCTTTTCTTTCAATGCAAACTTTACACCTTTGTGCAGCTCTAACCCCTAAATATCCCTGTGCTCTTTACGTACCTCTCAGAATATTTTTAGGATAGTTCCTCATTATATGCTCGATTTTCCACAGTGGTGGCCCTGAATTCCTCCAACATCTCACTGTATGAGGCTTCCCAAAGGTAGCACAAGTTGGTGTCATGCATGAACCTCCTTATTATTATTTTTGTTAATTCCACTAAATAATTTATTATTTTTAAATTGTCCTTCTAGACCATCCTAGGTCCTCTTTCGACCACCTATCTCCCTTTTTATCACCTTTTTCAAATCTCTCTCCAATAATTAAGCATTATATACTAGCTTAAAAAACTCCTTAATGCACAACGAAGAAGAGGTTGTCATAGTTGATCTCTTAACCCCTTTATAAACTTGTAACATTTCTTCATCGAGGTACTGATAAGTTGAGGAGCATATATCAACAAACATATAAATTTTGCCTCACACTGAAGCACAATCTTAGCTCCTTGAATCAAAGTCACAAAATTCTCCTACAAATCCTATTTAGTGGAAGGAGGAACATATTGTTCTTTAAACACTTGCTCAAACTCCTCTTAAGAGATCAACTCTTTAGGTTTACAATCAAATCTCTCCATATGTTGGCATCTCCATCACCTATCTACTCCCCCCTCTAATACAAAGATAGGTAAGAACACCCTTTCTTTCGTTTGGGATTTTCATTCCATTTAAGCTCTTTTCAATTCAAATTAACCAGTCTTTAGTAGCTTAGACATCCACTCCTCCCTTAAGTAGAGGTTGCTTCAAACTCTGAAATAGCTTTAAATGCTTATATATTTTCACACCCATAGGAGTACTGGTACTGCTATCAAGAATTATAGGTGCTATAAATACAACTACTAGCGATGGTATAACTATTATAGTAGGTCTAGCTATCTCAACTAAGGATTGTATTTTCTCTATCATCTACACCATTATCATTTGCATCATCCTCCCTGACATCACTAATGTAGGATCAGGCATTGGTGGTGAATTCCCCACACTAGGTTTACCTCTCTCAGCCAGTGCAGCATTCTTAAGTTCTTCCAATATTTAGCTAAACAATGTAGGCCCTCCACTAGTTCTCTTAGAAACACATTCGGTCTAAACCCTGATACAAAATCAAAATAATTACACTTTAACACTAAACTATATCTCAAACTCAAACACCTAGTTTTTATTTTTATTTTGTGGATAGTAGGAGGTCTAACTAGGCTTTTAAATTATACATTTATATTTTCTCCAAGACATTGACCTCACCTAGAAATTAGATTCCATCTTTGAAGACTAACCCCACCTATGCTCTGTAAGTTTTAAATCATTTCACCATAATCATTATATCAATTATTATTTTCATAAGAAATTATCTAACCTTTAAAACTTGCTCTAATACAATTTTTATCGTACCCCACTTCAACTCTATATTAAACAGCGATGTAGAACTCAACAATAATGATCGCACATAACTTAAATTACTCTTTTAGATTTATTATGATACAAGAGTTAATTGCAACTATATAAAAAGAAAATCATAACTTAGAACATCAATTATAAGCATAAACAATCACTTTCATTTCCAAAAAAACTTTCTTTTATAGAGCATCCATCAAAACCCCAAAATAAGTGGCTAACAACATGCTACTAATCTCAAAAGTCTTCCTACATCAACAAAAATATACAAACAAAATACAAACATAACCTGACTCTACTGTGGTTCAATCTTATCCTTTCCCTAGCCTGCAACAACCAGAATAACTCATCTGATGATCAACATTGTCTGGAAAGATATACGTCTTTAATACAATGGTCACATATATAAAATAAGACTTTCATGTGCATCAAGAAGTGAATGTAAGAATATAGTTAATTATCATTATAGAGAAATTATGCATAATATGCCACAATATAACATGTGAAAATAATGTTACACATACACTTTTAAGCAATGTTCTATATTATTTTCATGACATCAATCAAGTCACTTAAAAAAGAAAATGACATATTATCAGCATGTTTTACCTTTTTGGTAGTTTTCTAATATGTGTCTCTCATATTATCATAAGTCAATCATTTCATAATTCCCTTTTTCAACTCTAGAAGATGTCATGTTAAGACATTTAGGCGGTCTCCAGCCTATAGTTTCTTGAGGTTGCACTTACTCTTGAGATTTTTCTGCCTTTATTTCCCGTAGGCTTACTAACCGAGGTCGCATTGCCTCTAGTGGTTCGTAATGCCAATTAGGGTCGCATTGCCCTATCCACCTAACATCTGACATGAAAATATCTAAAACTTATTTGATCCTTGCATATTAATGTTTGGGTTATGTGACATAATACAAATTATTATAAGTGAAATGTTGCATAAATTATCATTTTATGCAAAGTCTAAAGAATTAAAAATACGAAGCCATATGTCACTCACTAGTAATTCAATTGTAGGTATATAAGTAATACTAAAAATTCACATATTGTAACAAAATGTATATATTGCCTCTATGATGCACTGATTCACACAATCAGATATATCGTGTCCGCATACGAGTATAATGCATCTTCCAATTTTTCTTTCGCATGAACAACATAAATTAATTCCTCGCATTTTCCTCTCATTCTACAAATCCTGTATATAATTCCATTAATGATAATTGCACAGTTATACTAAATAGAGTGTAAAATAATTTCATTATAATCACTCTCGCTCTGCTACTTTCGTTTCTACTCCCACTAGACAACAACAATTAATGCATTCTCTTCCCCCTCTTCTCTTTCTATTCATCCCCTTATTGAACACTTGCTTCTACCATCTTTATCATCAAATACATTTCTAGCATCTCCCAACCACATTATATTCACTTACACCATCTCTCCACAGCAGCCGACTCACCCACAATAACTCCTAATAGCAACCAACTCACCCACAACAACTCCCAACAGTAGCCAACTCACCTAAAGCAACTCCCAACAATAACCAACTCACCCACAATAACTCTGAACAGCAGTCAACTCACCGAAAGCAACTCCGAATAGTAGCCAACTCATCCACAAAAACTCCCAACTGCAAGCAACTCATCCAAAGCAACTTCTAACAGTAACCAACTCACCCAAAGCAACTCCTAACATCAGCCAACTCATCCAAAGAAATTCCCATTAGCAGCCAACTCGCACACAACAACTCCCAACAGTAGTAGACTCATCTAAAGCCTCTCCCAATAATAACAGAATCCCCTACAACCTCTCTTAACAACAACATATTCACTCTCATCATCTCTTAACAATAATATAATCACGTACAACATATTCTAACATTAACATAATCACATACAACATTTTTTAACAGCAGCATAATCACCAATAACCCACAATCTAGCTCCCAAAATTTATACTAAATTGAGTACTCACAAAGCACTTTCCTTTAATACATGCTCCAACCTCTCCTACATCTACTTAGAGCTCCAATGTCCTTGAGCAAGTCTCCACTCTAGCTCCTCCTATGGCCTCCAGCTGAATCGAGAGTATTCTCAATGCCTACCTAGGTTTATAACGAAGTACCAATTAAATACTTAGGGAAAAAAATGAAATGCCTCGATTGCCCTTTCCCAACACTTTGTATGCAAGCCGACTGTTAAAAAGTTGTACCTTTGCTACAATACTTTTAATTTTTAAACAATGAAAAAATTCTTAACTTAGGGGAAAATACAAATTTGATTTAATTCTCTATTTCTCAAATACTTCACATTTAGGCATAAGATGCTATATGTCAAAATGCTCTATTTGACGAGCAGAGTAGAACTCGATGACATACAATTTATTAAATTTTATGAAAATTGAGATTTCGGGGTATATCAAATGTAGTCAAATGTGGCACATACCAGATCAAATACGGGTTTTACATTTTTTTTACATAATAATAAAAATATCATTAATTTTAGAGGTTATTTAAGATTTTTTTTAATTATAAGTTAATTTGATATATAATATTTTTTATTAATGAATATTATATAAATCAAGTTATTCTATTATTTAGAAGATGGTAGTGGCACCATGGCTAGAGGTACAAGTAGACTAGAGCTATAATATATTGTAATTGTACTATGATTTTTTTTTTTAGCCTAATTTGAATATTGTTTGAGTGCTTTGAACAAGTTAAAAGCTACTCCTTCACTCATATTCTGAGCTAGTTCGAACCGTTTTTAAATCAATATTCTAACTAAGATTTGAATTCTATTTGGGATGACCTTCGAGATGTAATCCACAAATATTAAAGAAAATATTTCCATTTGAAATAAATCTTTAGACATATTTTTCTAAAAAAATAGATAACATGAATATTTAGTCAATTATGTTATATAAATTTAAAGGAATTTTGAATGTAAATGCTTCATAATGTCCTAAATTGGAGAAATATATATGTTATTTCATTTTCTTAAAAAATATGCCATAAATTTTTTTAAGTCCAAAATAGCTCTAAAAATCAAAGAGATGATCGAGTATTATATAAGTGAACTTTCAAGTAAGAAGTTGATCGACCATTTTACAAATTCAAACATTGCACGAATCTCATTCAATCTCACATTTAAATTATTTTAAAAAATTTTAAATTGTACCCCGTATAAGAATCTTATTTGAACAATTATATCTATCTTAGACCTTTCATTAATCATGTTTTATAATAATCTTATTGAAACTTTCATTAAAAAAATTTATGAATAACATTATTCGACTTTGATTCGAACAATCTTAAATTGTGGATCAAAAGCCTATTATATATGATCTCAATTATATTCAAATTTTATTTGATGCTTACTCGAGAATCTTTATAATCAATGTTGGCCGTGACGGACTTAAATACTCTAAGATAAAAGTTAAGATACTTGTTCCAAAATAATTTTTTGATATATTTTTTAAAAAAATGAAAACATGAGCATATTTATTCAATTTAAATCATTATGAGAAATATTAAGTCAAGTTTTCAAGGTGAAGTGAAGGTGGAAAAAATTTAAAAAATAAAAAATAAAAAAATTTAAAAAATAAAAAATAATTTTTTTTTTAAATTTGAATGAATATATTGAAATAGAAACAGAATAATTTTAAATAATTAAAATTTAGATAATTACGGGATTCAATTTGAATGCGTATTTATCGACCATAGGCCGGCCATGTGATTAAAACAAGCCAAGTCCTTCGTCAGTCCAAGTTCAGAGAGCGGACGCCAATTATTCAGTTAACTAGCAACAATTTTAGACATTTCATCATTTCGATTCCGTTCTCCGCGTGAAGGCCCTAACCAGCGGCCCGCACCTGGTCAATCCCGCACCTGATCAATCACTATCATCATCCTCATTAATCCAAACTGTGATGAAACCGGAGACACAGAGGGGGAAAACGCGTACCGGAGAACTCTCAAGCATCTGCCATGGCCAAAAAACGCAGGTATTCAACCTGAATACTCATCCTTTGAACTTCTGGCCATCAGATCCATGCCCCTTGTATCCGTCTCCAACGATTTAGGGTTTGAGGTCGCCTGCTGATCAAATTCCGCGATCAAATTCAAACGAATGGTTTCTGTGAAACGTATCAACAGAATCCTGTTGGTATACTAGTAACCTCAATGAAGGGGCGCTCCCACCGCCCTCCTCCTTCCGCTCCCCTCGAGGACTGGGGCGATGGACAATGGACGGTGGACTGCTCCTGCGGCGTGAACTTCGACGACGGTGAGGAGATGGTGAGCTGCGATGAGTGCGGAATTTGGGTGCATACCCGTTGCTCTCACTACGTACGGGGGGAGGCATCTTTCGCATGCCACAACTGCAAGGCCGCCACCAAGCGTTCCCGCACGATCGTTACCTCCGCTGCTAATAACTTTGCCCATGATACTGAGGAGACTGAGGTCGCGCAGCTTCTTGTCGAGTTGCCTACCAAAGCCGACCGCCCGCCGCCGATCCATCCGGGTGGTGCTCCGTTGCGCCCTCCTTTCAGGCTGTGGGCTCATGTCCCTATGGAGGAGCGGGTCCATGTGCAGGGCGTTCCTGGTGGAGATTCTTCTTTGTTTCGGGGGTTATCTTCAAAGATCTTCTCTCCGGAGTTATGGAAGCGCACTGGATATGTTCCGAAGAAGTTCAATTTGAAGTATAAGGAGTTTCCTTGTTGGGAGGAGGAAGAGAGGGATAAGGCAAGCTTAGGTGCTGACGCGCTTTTCTCTTTGTCGAAGGAATCAGTGCAAGCTACTCCGGTGAAGTCGTCTGAGAAGATGTTGTCGCCGGATGGATCTTGGAAGGAAGGGGAGAAGATTCTGTTGGGCACTCGTTCTTTTGGTTGTGCAAAGAAGGAAAGGAACAAACTTAGAGTTTTGGGATCCAGTAAGTTTAGGAAGGAAGAATTAGGCGAGGAGAAGGAATTAAGTGGAAGAAGGAGATCGAGAGGAGATTTTGATAGGATGTTGACTGACATCAAGGAGAAAGGTGCATATCTGTTGCATTGAAATGCTTCTGTTTGCGATTTTCTCTTTAGTTGCGTTCTTGCTCTGCTGTTTCAGGTCTTCTTGGTGGAAATGAGTTTGGTTTATGATTATTTTGATACATATGTTTGGGGTGGTGCAGCTGGATCTGTTCCCTTGTTCGACTCGAGAAAAGAAGATTTATGTGAGGATGGGGATGGGGGACTCCATATTGCGGAATCTGATGTTCCAGATACCAAGAGTGCGTACAAAAGGGAGGACATGCTCCTTAAGCCCAGCTACAAGAATCTTGATGAAGGGATTGATAATGTCGGCAAGTCTAAGCACAACATGCTAGTCTTCAAGACTTCTAGGAGTCGTTTCCCTGATGAGGCACCAAGATCAAAACTTTTACTGGGAACACCTGTGAAGCTTGAGAAGGCTGATCGGCCAGATGGAAGGGTTGCTTGTAAACTAAATACTGTTGCAGCATGTCATGTTGAAGGTAGCAATATTGCCAAAGGTTTTATCAAACAGGAGGTATGTATTTTCTGCACCACTTTGTTGGTTTTCTGGATATAATTTTCAATAAATTTTTTATTATATTTGTTTTGATTATGTACTCTTATTTTCTTGATAAGCCATTGAACGCCAGATAGCTGGGAGGAGCTAATCCTTTATTAGGTAGTTTTAGAGAAGATTAAGCTTGTGACAGCTTAGTTTAGTTCATTGTATGGTTGTCAGAAGCTATGGAGAGGTCAGAATAGGCACGGTTGGATTTAGTTGTAATGGAAGATTAAAAATCATTCAGTCTAACACACAATAAACATGAATGTATGTATTTGTTTGGCTGTTCTATTTTATGAAGTGTGTATTTAATGAGGAACATCGATTCACAATATGATATGGCATAAAGTATTAAAAAATGGCTTGTTAGGTGTGTAGCTGCTCTCATCATTGTGGTTTCTTGGAGTGTTGATGCAAAATTTAAGAAGTCTTGAAAAGATTGGACACAAGTACACTAGGTGAAGAGAAGAATTATTTGAATTATGTTTTTATTTCATTGAGGACCTTACACTCTTATTTATATAGAAGAATTCTAGATCATACAAGATAATTTCTGCATACGTAAACTGCCAGTTACATGGTGATTATATGGCAATATTCCTAGGATAGAAATATACAATATGGAAGTATTTAACCATATTTCCTTATCCACGTCTATGAAAATGAAGGAAGATATTCTTCATCTTGCAAGCATTTACTTCACCTAAATCTTAAGATGGATTTCCTCCCAAGATCTATGAATGGCTATCTTAGATTACTCACTTGCAATCCCACAGATTGCTAAGCTGGCCTCAAGGCAGAAACTGTCAATACTCCTCAAGTTCTAGAGTAGATATTTTCCATGCCAAACTTGGAGGTGATAGTTTGGAATGTAGAGCTTATTAGTTATTTGATTAAGATGTTGGCCAATCATTTCTCTGTTTGGGCATATGTAATACATTTCAATACACTTTCTGGTTTTTATTTATGATGTGTTGATCATTTTCTATGTGTTCAGTTTGATAATATATTGGATTGGGTTCTGTAAAATGTCAATGACTAACTTGTTGACGCAATCTGATCTCATAGTATCTTCTCATTATAGTCTCATTTCATTTGGATGATTTTGATCAACAATGATTCACAGATTCCTTGGGCCATTGCTTGATATTTAGCTTCAAACCTTGATTTGGCAACTATTGATTGCTTTTTTTCTTTTCCAAGTGACTGTTTTTCACATAGTGGTAACTTGTAGAAAATTTTTTATCTGTGACTGTGAGGGATCCTGCCCAATCAACATCTGTGTATGCTTCTAGTCTGAGTCTTTTTATTTCTCTTAAATGAGATTTCTTTTTTCGTAGTTCTTTTGAGTTTTGAGATATTAAAGAGTTTTCTATGCTGCCCGTAGATACATTTTGTTTAGGAGTATGCATGATTTGATTTAGAACACTTATAACATAGGTAATGTTTGGTTTTGTGTAAGTTAGATATGCTTTCCAATCAATATTTGATAATTCCTTTGGTCGACTTATGGGTTGTCACCTGCTTTTCCAAATTTGCGGCAGTAATTAATTGAACTTTTGAGGGCTTACATCTCATCACACCAATTTCATTTAGTAGATGTAGGATTTAATTTGTTGTGAGAAGAATAACACAGCGTTTTGGCAAGCCATTTCAATTCCTTTACAATATTTAAGTCTTTTGAGATATTTTACTTCAAATTCTTTGGATAGTACATATTTCATATTTCTTATTTTATTGAGATCATAATTATAATCATATTATACGTATGCATTATGAGAATTTTGATTTTTTTTCCATCTTTGAATTTCTTTGTGGATAGCGTTCGATTATCAAAATTGTTTGAAGTTCATTATTTACATGGCTTTGGTGAACCTCCCAAACCATACTCTTGACGGTTGTTTGAACCTTTATAGAGCTTTCATCAACATGTATATATGGTTATCATGGAAAGCTTGATTAAAACTTGGTGGTGGTTTCGTACAGGCTTTTTTTTTTTTTATAATTTTCTTTGTAGGAATGCATTTTTTACATCCAGTTATTGTATGGACCAATTGATGTTGTCTATTAGGGGGATAAAAGTATCTAGACGGTGCTTAAATTTGAAATTTAGAGATAGAGGACATACCTTTACTGCATCATGATTGATCTTGCACATATTCAGATGATTGAGCATGCTTTGGTTAAGTTTGGATCTCTTTCCTTTGTTTTGAGTAGACCTATAGTAATGCTTTAGGTTCATGGGCAGGATTATAATAGGATTGTTGTCTAAGGAGGCCACTTCTATTTAATGGGAAGAGTCGTGACATTTGAAACTTTGTTGGTTGGGAGATTTAGGTTGAGAAAATCATTTTTTTTTGTTTCATTCTAAGGCTTCACCTGAAGATAACCTTGGTTATAGAATCCTTATTGTTTTTGACAGAGGTAACATCCCTTGAGATGATGAATTTTTTAGAGTTGGGATGGTAATACTTATCACCTTTTTGAGTCGAGGTGGCTTCGGAAGGTGCATTTTAGGCTCTTGAATTCTCTTGAATTAATTTTTGCATTTTGATGATTTTGGACATAGGCAACACTCCCAAAGGTTCTTTAGCGGAAGCGGTGAGTGTTTTATGTTAGAAAAAAACTCATTGAGGCTTTTAGTAGGTGATTTATTTTATAGAATCTTATTGGGAAGATGATTTATTAGAAATGTGACAATTAAGGTAGCTTCCCACTAAAAAATTTTTGAAAGATTTCTCTCAAAGAGTAGGGCACTGTTGGCTTTAAGAAGAGGATAAGTTTTTCTTTTTACGATCCAATTTTATTATTGGGTGTTAGCATACTAGGATTCATAGATGATACATTTTTCATTGGAAAAAGAGCATATGGATTGATTAAAAATTTAAAATACTCTTTCCTATCAAACTCAATACATTTAATATTACTGCCAAATTAGTTAAGAATCATTTTATGAAATAGGGAGGATTGTACTCCCATTATATTTATTTTTCATGAGTAAAAGCCAGGTTGTGTGTGAACACTTTTCTATAAAAGCAATAAAACATGTAGCCCATTAATTTTAGTTATGCAGAATGATTCCTAACTTCCTATACGTTAATGTGGATTAGGAAAAATGGCATTAAGATTTTTGAGTGACTTAGGATGTAGGGTGCTCTATAGTATTTGACTATTTGACACACCTCACACTACAACTCTTTAACTTTTATTTTATTGAATAACAAAGGAAACAAAATTTTTAGTAATGTAGGAGATGAATGACCCAACTGAATACGATGGATTCAAATTTGTGCTTTTTTATATTCAAATTTTTAGATGAATGAGGTTGAGGTATGTGATTAGTACTACTTATATAATATTTGTAAAATCATCATTCTTTAGCATACCCAATCATCTTTCTTGTGTTTTGATCCTAAAATAGTTAATGAGTAGAGGATAAAACACTACAATGCAATTCAGGTCAAATGCTCATTTTTGAATATATAATATGCTCATTGATAATTTAGGTAAGTGGAGAATGAGTGGCAATGGAAGGGAAGATATTAGTTTTAAATATCACTCTCCAGCAATAGAGCAACTTGGGTTCCATCAATTACTTTTATTTATGGTTTTTTGGGCATGATATTAAGAAGAGAATTTTGTTGAAGAGTTGGCTAAATGTTATGCTGCTGTTGTATTTATGATCCAAATGATATTTAAACTATTTTCAAAAGCACATGCGAGGTATGAAGTGGAATACTTATCTGATGGAGCCATAGACCACATACCCATTGATTTATGAAATATTATAAGAATGTGCTGAGTTTCTCTAATTTTTTTTAAATTTAGTTAATCCATTTTTGCGGCAATTTTTTCTTCCATAGAAGTAGTATTGGTTTGATGGTGTCTGGATTGGTTTAGTCTGAAAACCTTTTTTTTTTGGGTTGTAGGGAGGCTTCCCTTGAAGTTTCCACCATATATCTTATTGTATGTTTCACCTTTTTGCAATAATTGTAAAACACACCTTCCTGATTATTGGAATTTGGTTGGCCCATTTTGGGTTTTTATGGCTTGATCTTGCTTGGGTTTGGTGTAGGGGCATCGATTAATGCAACATTCTCACGAACGGGTGTTTCTAACATAGCACCATCTCTTCACTATTAATAGTAGAGAAAACTTCAGATAAGTTGGGAAGGGAAGACTTTTTGAAGTTTTTTTAATATATACTTAGTAATATATTTAACCCATCTAGGAATTTATGAATTATTTTTTTTCTACAAAAGTTCATAGCATTGGAGTACCTTCAACACATCACATTTTGATACATTGGTAGTAATAGAGTTCACAAAAATTTCGTTCTATTATAAGATTCGATAACTGAAATAGTACTTTACTTTGTGGTGTGAATTTGTCATAATTTCATATTCTAAGGCGACATTACTTTACATTGGAATATGTTTGCTTCACCATGTCCCATGTATCTTTGGTTGTGTTTAGGAACATGTAGGTTCTATGGACTTAATTGAGGAATCTTCTACATCCTATAGGGAATAATTGGCCGTGTAGGCGTGTACGCTCGATACAGGGCAATAAGGTGGCCTAACTTTCCTTCTATTTTGAGGAAGGTTTTCATAATATTTGGCCAAATAATGTAATTTCTTTCTATCTTTGAATGAATGTTGAAGGTTTTGGTACTCTCCCATTAAAGTTTAATTAGAGCCATTTGTTTGTTCATTGACTTAGGATTTAGAATACATTGCTTTTTCGGAGGGATCTTTATATATTCAAAGAACGCTTTAATGACTTATCCTCAATCTTGATAATCTTCAGTGTAAAGAAGACCACAATAAGGAGTATCAATTTTTACCCCTGAAGCACTGTGAGCTCCTTCTTGCGTGTGACACTGTCTAGGTTGGTGCTCAAAAAGGAGTTATTAGTTCTCTAAATTGGAATCAGAGAAGATTGTTTGCCTACTAGAAAAGTGCTCCTTGTCAGATTTACAAAACTCTGGATGGGCATGTTGATTGGGTCGTTGGAGTCGCCATAGATCCTAATTCTTTGTGGTAGCTTTGTATGTCATTGGTACGGAAGCCAGGTTCATCAATGTGATATTGGAACGAGGAGTCATCATTATTCCTGAGGGCAATGCCCATGCCAAAAGTTCCTGTAGCCTCTCGCTAACAAAGTGATTGAAGTCAGAAGTTAATTCCACCGGCTGTTGTTCGGGAATGGAGTGAACTTCGTGTAGGGAGTCCTGGTCGCGATCATCGTCACTATTCGGATTCTTGTCACCATCTGCCATTTATGCCTTGCTATCTATTTGACATAGCTGAACAAGGAGAACTAGAATAATTCTGTTTTGATTATTGTAAAATGTATATCAAAAAGATATTGTCCGCTTGCTATTCCCCATTTTTAATACTTTGATCCACCTCTTGTGGCTGAACAAAAAAGCAACTGACAAGGCTATTAAAAGCTGTTAATACTATGTTAATACTTTACCAATAGAGTGCAGAGATAAATAGAAAGAAAACTAGCTAAGCTATTATGGTAGTTTTGGAAATCCAAGTAGTGAGAATAGGGCGAGTTTGGTGAGCTGAATCAATTTATTTTTATGGAATCTCATTTTCCATGTGTTACTAGGGCTATGTGAGACGTTAAATGTATTTTTACTAAGTTTTTTGTTTAACTTCTATTCATCTTGAATTTGTTCTGCAACTTTTCTATCCAAAATCAGTCACTGATAGTTTTTTTTTGTCCATTCTATTGGTTAATTTTTAACACTAAGTTGTTCACGCTCAAATCACTTTAGTTCTCTTTTATTATTGTATTTTCAATTTCATAGCATATCTAATATTATTTTCTTTTAATCTATCCTTTCTATTTTTGTCAGAATTTCATCCTAATGTTCTTATTTCTGCATGAAACTTGGTTAGTAGTCTCCTATTGACAGCCCCACGCATTATTGAATTATCATATTTCCTTGTGATTCCATCCATATTTAGTTTTGTGGCGTAAGCTGCGCCATCTTTCTTTCCTTCTATCAGAAGTTCCCAAATATTCTTCTTTTAAAAAAGATGCCTAAACAATTGAATTTATTCAGTTAGAAAGAATGTGGACTCCCTTTTTTATTGGATTATTGAGGTGCTTCTATTGGTCGTGAATCCAATCAGGTCTACTTCCTCTACTAACATGAATTTTTCTTGAGCATTAAATAAAAAATATATTAGATCTGACCTATGGTTAGAAAATTAGAGAGAGACCTAAAAAGACTTGGTTAGAAAGTATTAGAAATTATAGATTTAAATGAGAATTTGACTCTTAATAGGGCACGATGGAGAAAAAGGATTCATGTAGCCGATCCCACAGTGTGGGATAAAAGGCTTTATGGTGGTGTTGTACGAAAATCAAAGACCATACTTTTGAGAATAGTTTCAATTCAGGCTTATTAGAAGTGTGAAAAAAATGACCTGCCAAACCTTTTGCTTCACGTTTTTGTTATTTTTTTTTGTGCGGCTGCATTATGTTTTGAAAAAAGATCATCCCATGATAACTATATAGCATATGTAAATAAGATATATCATTAATGGATATAGAGCTATTGGTTTTTTTAACAAATTTTGACTTTCTATGTTGTAAAATTTACATTAGTCCTTGCAAGACATTTAAAGGACCGCTCTGCCTTCTTTCATCTAAGGCCATGTACTTACCTTCTTTTTTGCCATGTTTGGTTAGACTGTTGTTTTTAAATCCTGCTTAGTATTGCTGCCCAATTGCAATTTGGCATAATAACAAACTACTTGAAATCTTCTTGATTCAAGTTTTCTTTGTTGGTTAATATTAGATATTGGTGCATGGTCAACATATGATTTCGTGCTACTTGAGTGAGTGTTTTTTCATGGCATATTTGGTAAGTTGTAACCAATAGTTTATATACATCACAAAGAATGGTTTTGTTCTTCCTCATGCTATTGATGTCTATGTGCATGATTCCCAGATCTTTTATATATCAATTGGTGAAAAGTGTTATGTTACGTTCTCATTATGTGAGAAAGTATCATTCTTGTTGATATAATTTATTAAGTGGTATATTGGTAAGTACTCAGCATTGATGAAATTAGAAATCTCCTAATGGGCTCTTTGTTCCTAGCTGAATCTGCTTAATTTGGTGGTGAAAAACTGAAAGTAGTTTGACATATTATTGGTTCATGTAGTTGCCATGAATTTATTACCTGACACAAATTACATTCTTTTCTCTATACACATATGATTGCATTCTATTTGAGGAATAGACTGGAAACTGATAGGAAACGCTTCTTGGCTGAAATTTAATTTCAGCAAAGTCCAAACAGTAATTGAGAAAAAATAATGTGAAAAATGGAGAAAAGATTTTTAATTGATGATATATGAAAGAAAACGAAAAAGATATAATAGATCTTCAATTGGAGAGGGAGATCCATCTCTACCAAATCCTTAGCCGCCGGCTAGATCCCAAACTTCCTAGAAAATTCTAATTTCAGCCAAAAAACATACATAACCCTAACCCTAGGAAAATAACCTTCTTAAAGCATATAGAAATAATGCAAATCCTAAAACAATCTCTTCATATTAGTTTTCCCTCATAATTCTCCCCCATCCCCCCTTTGAAAGAGTTTCCCTGGCCCCACCCACGGCAGGAAATAATGGCCCTGTTCCGCCCACTGTATGCAAGAGCCGGTACAGGAAAGGACCAGCAAGGCTGGTCCAAGAGGGACCTGGTCTAACAGAAACCTTTAAGAGTATGTAAACTAAATTGTTGAATGCAAATTTTCCCTCTAGCTCTATTTTATATCTTGTATATCATATCAAAATATGATTACATGACATTTCTGTTCGTTCTGTTGGGAAACATACCCATCTTTAATGAAGTATAGGATTTCGCATTGAGCATATCTGCTTTTCCGGAAGCATTATAAACCTGTAATATTCACTTTATTTGGTGATGAGATAAATCAAATATCAGAGTAAATTAGTTTCAGGCTTCACCTTTGACTTATTTGTATGTTCCCATTGTTGAAGTATTCTTTCGTGCATAGCTATAAGAATAAACTACGAAAATAAAATCTTAGGAATGATTGCTTTATTACCTTGTTGTGACGTAGTTATTAAGATTTCCTATTTGAGTGCTGCTTGATCATGGAATATTCGAGTTCGTAAATATAGACATCAACTTTTGGACCATAGGTTTGCATGCATGTTGGAAATTGAATGCTCTATTTAAATCTGTAATGGCTAGAGATTTATCGAGCATTTCACGTTGCTAGTTCTGGATTTTGCTTTTTATGACATCTCAATTTTGTGTAAGTTCACTATAATCTTGATATCATGGCAAGCTATAAATTAGGATATTTAGGTAATTGCTAGTATGAGTTTGTTTTTCTGTTTCAGCTATTCAAGTCATGTAAGAGAAATTTAAATAATGACTATGCAAGGGTTGGTGAAAGAATGAACTACCATAATTTATTGGCTTTTGCATGGCCACTAGCAAGATTAAGGAGCAAAAGGGAAGGGTTTTCTCTCTCTTTCTCTTTCTCTCATGCTCTTGCTCACACATCTTCTAGCAACCATATAGCTGTTTTAAAGGATTTGGGTGGTGGGGTTGGAAGAAGGCGCATGATGTGTTAATGTAGTCTTCCTCTTTATCCCGTCATACTGCTGCTAGCACTTGCGTTTATCTAACTTCTTTTTCATTTCCCACATGCTACCACTAGCACATGCTTCTACGCAGACATTCTCATACATTTACCTTGTTCTTTGCTCTTACTTTGGATGTTTTCATTTATGATTTTAGCTACATTCAGTTTCATGTTGCTGCAATCACATTCTAGAGTAAGGAGTTGTTGCCCATTATTTCTTGTTGATTTCCCTTTATTTTCCTACTGTAAACTTATTTTCATTTTGATTTTTTCTGTGTATAATGGATCAGATGGATTTATGTTACAGTATGCTGCTTGTTCGAGTTTAGGTTTTGCTGATGTGGCCAACTTGCTTACTATTTGCATGTTATTCCCATGTTCCAACATGGTTAGTATGATTGAAAATTACTGCTTTAAAAGTTGTGTAATTCTTGGTTCATAACTCTATTAATATGCGGATTGCAACTGCAAAGCATCAAGCTCAAGCTTAAGCTTATGGATTTTTATTGGAAATTTCTATAAAATTCAATGCCATAAATAATTGTATGAAGTCTAAACATTTGATGTATGTGTGGCTATGTATCCATATATGTATATATAGACGTAACTATATATCTTCATTAATCTGCACTCTTGTTCTATGAATGTTATATATTGTATTTCATTTTATTAAAGAAATTATATATATTATATAGTGTACAATAACAGGTCCAAATTAACTTCAATGCCATTATTGTATGACGTCCAAATATTTAGGTATATGTGTGGCTATGTATCCATATATGCATATAACTATTTATCTTCATCGAGGAGAGTAGAATGATTTAAATTTTAGGTGTATTTCATTGGGGGTCTTTCACCTCTATATATACAACAAGATTCTAGGTTATTTTTGGTAATTTGTTCATATGAAAACTACTAATTACAGCGAAATTAAGAAATATATTATACAACTTGCACACATTTATTTTTTTGAAAGTATGAGAAAGGCCCATGGATCACCCACTTGTCCACATTGATGGATCATCAATTTGGCAAATCCCACATATTGCCAAGTTGGTCTTCTAAAACTGCTAACTCTTCAAGCTGTAAAGTAGATATTCTCCATGTCTAACTTGGAGGGAATATTATGAAATATAAAACTAGGTAGTCCTTTGGTTAGAATGTTAGCCAACTAATTGTATGTTTAGACACATGAGATACATATGAGTTCACTTCTTAAATTTTCGTTGATGACTTGTCAATTGATTTCTGTGTTTGGTTTGGTCATATTTGATTGGACCTCTCACTAGATCTTACTTTTCTAAGTGATTAGATATTTAATCTTCTAAGTGATTAGATTCTCACCTAAGAAACTGTTGCAATTTATAGTATACCTAAATGTGATTGATCATACCCTATCAATATTTATGTTTGCATCTAAGCTAAGTCTTCTATTTTTTTTAATAAGATTCCTTTTCCCGGTGGTGCTTTAAGGTATAATTTTTTTTCTTATATACATGCATTTATTATAGGATTATGCATAGATTGCCCTAGAACACTTGCTATGTCTGGTCTTTTGTGTAAGTTTTTCTGTTATTCTTTGATACCTCCCTTTGTCAACTTCTAGACTATCAACTCTCTAAGTTTGTGGCAATGGTTAATTAGAATTTCTGAGGGTTTGTGTCCTATCTACCTTTAAGTGTTATATGGGTAGACATACATCTACACATTAAAAAAAAAAAACCTCTACACACGCTAAGGGCACACAAAAAGGTTGTTTTTCTTTTATATTGTGGATTGCTTGACAGTAAACTTCTTTAAATGAGGATGACATATATGAGATTTATGTCCTCAATCATATATATCATGATGAATCTTGCCAATAATTTGTTCTCTTACTTTTTCTGGCTTTTTTGTCCAATGGGAAGTACTTTTTATGTGATCGAGTAGAATTTCCTTCGCATATAAGATTTGTTTTACAGATCGATTCCTTAAGTAGCCAGTTACATGGTATAACCATTTTATATATTTTGTTTGTGTACACAATGCGGTCAACCTTAATTTGTATTGGAACTGTTTTGTCATTGTGAGTTATTCTAATCATTCTCCTCAAATATTTTCAATGCAACCCTGAACAGTTAAAAAATGTTCTTTATGTTCAACATTTAGGTTTTTTTTTTTTTTTTTTAGTAACTGGATAATTTATCTTCCTTTTTTTTGAATGGTTTCATTGCGCATTTATATGATAAATAAAGAAGTTGATACAACGAGAATAGCTAGAGAAGCAAACCTAGGACCCAATCCCTCTTCACATCAGAAGAGAGGGAGGATCGGTTAACTAAACAGAAAGTGCAAATAAGTTAAATAAGGCCACCAACTTTGGCCTTTAACAAACCTAGAAAGAAACCAGATGAATACATACTTCTACTAAATTGAGCTTCATCTAGCAATTCAAACACCTTCCTATTTTTTACTACCACCGTGCAATTCTCATATCATTTTTGAGAATGATTCCTTATTTTCTTGATCAATTTAGGATGATGGGGATGCCAATTTTTAGAAAACAACCACAAAGGTTGGTTAACGTCCCAGTGATCCCAAATATATACAATAAGAATAATAGATCGGCTCCCAAAAATGATTAATTGAATCACCCATATGGTAATAAAAAACGCTTGTTTGAATTAGAATAGCAATAATTACTTTAAATGCACATTGAACAATGTGCATCAACTACGTCATGGCCAAAGTTGTATAGCCATGAGGCCCATGACCCACCTAGATGGTAGATGGGAAACAAGAGCATTAATAAAAGTTACAAATTGGTTTTTCAGGATAGTGTTTTGACGCTAGAAGGTACCCAAATATCAATATGAAACAAAAAAAAAATGATTTTGAAGAAGAGTAAAATTTATTGGAAAAGGCATTATGGTCTTTAGCTAGTTAACAAGCCTCACCATGAATTTTGGAACAATTGATTCCTTTAAATAATTCGGGAATTAGATGCTTGATGTACGGAAAGCATGAGCATTCTAATCTCCTAAGCTATAACATAGTTTGATCCTTAACAAAATTATTAGGGATACTTCCTAATCCATGAGCTTTTTTATTCCAGAAAGTTATTTCATCGAAGTATTTCATCAAAGTATATAGTCGATTTATTTCTTTAGTATTTTCAATCATCTTCTCTGAGTTCTAGTCCTTAAAAAACACAAATGGATAGAAAAAATATTGAACAATTAGAATCTTTAGAAAGTTCACTAATAGAAAGAAGATTATATGCAAGTTTGGACATATGTAAAATATTTTTGAGGGTGATGTTTTTTGAGATTTTAATATGTTCTTTGTCACCAATGGGTTAAAAATTTACATCAGCAATTCTAATTTTTTCCAAGCTATGACATGAATAATATGAATTGAAAAAAAAAAAAAAAACTAATCATATGGCCATAAGGTCTTGAGTATATGATCCAAGGACTTATTTTTTCAGGAACAGAAAGTGCTAAAAAATCTCTACCTACTTGTGCCATAGAATCAATAGGAGTATCAGACGAGGAATGAGTTTTTAGCAGTTTAAGAATATTGTTTATTTACTCATTGCTAATTGCTAATTGGAGTAGCTCCGTTGGCATATAAGATTAGAGAGAGTTGTCTTAGATGATTTGGTCACATAAAACATCGGCAGATGACTTGGTTAGGAGAGTAGACATATTTGATCTAGCTTATGTTAAGAAAGATAGAGGTATACCTAAAATTACTTTATTAGAAAGTATTTGAAATAACATTTTTATTAGATTTAATTGAGAATTTAACTCTTAATAGAACATAATAGAGAAAAAATTCATTTAGTCAATCCCACGTAGTGAGATAAAGGCTTGTTGTTATTGCTAATTGAAGTGTTTTGACATCATGTGATGTTGGAATGTTTTGCAATGTGGGTTTGATAGATTGCTATTGAATGATTTGCTCTGTATCTTGGAGCATGTTGCTCGTGTATGATGGTGTTTTCCACAGTATTCACAATCCAAGTTATTTATCACCATTTCATTAATTTGAAAATCTCATGCGGCTGTGTTGTGCTTCAGAAGCGACCAATGTAGAGCCTTCAACAGGACTAATTACTCCAATGATTTTTTTCCTAAGCATCAATTGTGTATGTCTTTCTTTCTTCGCACTCCCACAAAGACTTCTTTAATGGGAAGAAGGGGATTTTTCCAATAATTCAACCACGACCTTTATTCCTTTCAATATTTAAACCTGTAAGAAACATAAAGTGTGACTAACGTCGATCATCTTTTTATAATAAGTGCATGCCTCTGTAGATTTTTCACTTGTAATCATTGAATAAGTATAAGTCTTGCCAAATTCTTTTTAAGTGAATTGGAATATTTTATTTTAAAATCCTCACCTTGAAGGATCTCACCCAAACGTATAGTTAGTTTATGCACTTGAGATTGAGGCATACGAGTGTAATACTATTTTTTTAACTTTAACATTCAAATTTCATAATCCTTAACATCTCTTTTATTTTTAAATATTCGTATCATGTATGCATGTGTGATGTTATTTTCTCCTGTCATAGGCGGAATAATCATTCTTCTAGCAACTTTTTGCCTTGCACCTCATGATCATAATGGTGTTTTGTTTCATGCATTAGGATTACTTATAGATAAAGTTTAATTATGTTTCGTAGTAATTTTAATCATTCATGAAGCACATGAAGAATAAAGGATGACAAAAAAAAAGAATAAAGGATGATAAAATGATAGATAGAAGCCCACTTTATAATTTTTTTTTTGTCACGACCAAAACCATGAAATATATTCTGAATTTGATGGCCATTTCATTTAATTACAAGTCATTTAAAACGCTACATATTGAAAATATCAATTGCAAGATTAATTTGTTCCTTCTAATTAATGATCATTTACTTTTTGGAGTTCTTGAAATCATGTTTGTTTTTTTTTAATGGTTTTTTAGAGAATGGATAGCTATGATTTACATTTGTTGCCATAAAAATAAATAAAAAATAGGATGAAAATGAAATTTCTCCTAATATGAATAAAGGTCATATATGTGTGTGGTTTTGCAAATTTATTAGTCTAGAACAGTTACTTGTATCCTATGATGCACCGACACACCTCTTGAAGAGAGAATGTAGTGTCGGACACGACATACACATTTTCGATTAAAATAATATTTAAATTTAACCCGACACGGCTGGGACACGTGTGACCTAATTTTTTATGATAAAATTATTTTAATTGTAAATATATGATATCCAATGAACTATTATGAGAGAGAACTAGAGAATTAGAAAAGTATAGAAGTAAATAGATACATTCTTTGTGATTTAGATTAGAGGATAAAGAAATATTATGGGAGAGAACTAACGAACTAGAGAAGTAAAAAAGATACAAAGAAGAACCAACTTTCATTATATGATATCTAATGAAATATTGCAAATCTTTCTCTTGTTGAACCAGAGTTGAAAGCAGTGATATTCAATGATGATGATATTGAAGGCAAAAAACAAACCTCTAAAGATAATCCTAGTAGTTGAAGCTTGAATGCTTGATGTTGTATTAAGTGATTATTTGCTTATATTTTTATTGTTGTACTAGACATTTTGTACTAAATATTTTATATTATAAGCTAGACAAGTTATCATGTCATTCATTTATTATTGTTTGTCATTTTTAATATGATGTTACATTAGTATTTATACACTATATAAAAATGTAATGCCGTTTTCGGGCTGTACCCGTGTCCTATATTTTCAAAAAAGGTCATGTCCCGTGTCCATGTCACCGTGTCCGTGTCTGTGCATCATAGCTTGTATCTTATTTCTCTCACAAGGCTTTCCTAACTAGAATTATACCATTATTAAACAAAAGTAATGAGGAATATTAATCATTGCACAAAACTTCCTGACCTAACGAAGTGATTTGATACAATAACAACATCAAGCCTTTATCCCACTACATGGGTCGGCTATATGAATCCTTTTTCTCCATTGTGTTTGGTTAAGAATCAAATTCTCATTTAGATCTAATAAAGAAATGTCATTTCTAATATTTTCTAACCAAGTCTATTTAAGTCTACCTCTACCTGTCTTAACATAAGGTTAAATCTAATACATCAAGCAACTAGCAAGATGCCACTTCGGATTTTTTTATTTTTTTTTTTTTTTTTTGACTCAGTCCCCTACAAAAGATATGGCTATATGTGGGACACTTATAGAAAGTAACAATATTTATCTTAAACTACCATAATATAGCCAAGTGGCCAAACCATCAAAATCTCAATGATAGTCTGAATAACACGTATTATAGACTATCAACTTCTAAGGGTGTGCCTTCACAACACCTATTGTGTGCAAGGATAGCGTGTGGTCAAAGGTCAACTCATATTACGGTTGAAACTATCAAGTTAGCTTGTTTAAGTGATTCTATTAATCTAAGGCCTAGATTTACTTTTTTCATCCCAATTTTATTTCATGTATTTCTTTAGAGTCAAAATCACATCATTACCTGGTCAACCACTTAAGAATTAAATGTGAATCACTAGACATTTGCAAGAGATTGTAACCTGATGTATGCTTTTTGCTTATGATATTTTTCTTGGTGATAAGACTAGAGAGGGAGTTGAAGTAAACCTGAATTATGGAGATCAACCTTAGAGTCTAAAGGCTTTTGTTTGAGTAGATCTAAAACTGAATGTGGAGTGTAATTTTTGTAATAATAGATCTAGTGAGAGGATTGTGACTTTGGGCGATCAAGTCATTAATAAGAGTGCACGTTTTAGATATCTTGAGTCTATTGTTTAAAGTGGCAATGAAATAGATAGGGATATTATTAGTAGAATTCAAGTTGGATGGTTGAAGTGGAGGAATGCATCGGGCTTGTTCTGTGATAGAAAAGTCCCCTCAAAATTAAGAGAAAATTTTATAAGATGGTGGTGAGACTTGCAATACTTTATGGTGTAGAATATTGACCATTCAAAGAGAAGCATAATATTAAGTTAAGTGTTACAGAGATGAGGATGCTCGGGTGGATGAGTGGTTGTACTCTTAGAGACAAGATACAAAATGAGGATATACGTGAAAAGGTTGGATTAGCTCTAGTGGAAGATAAGATTAGAAAGAGTCACCTTAGATGGTTTGGTCACATGAAACAATAACCTTCCAATGACCCGGTTAGGAAAGTAGATGTGTTAGACCTAAAAAGATTTTGTTAGAAAATATTACAAATGGTCTTTCCTTATTAGATTTAAATGAGAAATTGACTTTTAATAGGACACAATGGAGAAAAAAGATTCACGTAGCCGACCCCACATAATGAGATAAATGCTTGATGATGTTGTTGCTGTATTGCTTTAGAGTGAAAATCACATAATTAACTGATCAATCACTTAAGAATTAAATGTGAATTTCATCAATTTTTATGATGATTTAACCATTCTTTAAAAATGTGAAAACTACAAAGATGCTCAGTTGACATTTGGAGATTTTGTTAAAAGACTAATCTTACTCTTGGACATTACTAATCAAATTATCGAATACATACAAAATATCTTAAAAAACAAATGTATTTGATTCCAAGCCAGTTGTAAAAATCTACAGTTTAATAAAATTTATCTTTTCATGCAAACATGGTATCCACTATAAAAATTTTGATATATCCGATTGATGATCAAACTATCTAGAATATTTTTGAAATTGTGTTTGCCACTAGTTTTTATGATGTTAGAGAATGAGTTTGATTTTGCATTTGAAGGGCCATAACTTTTAACAACATAAAAATCCACTTTATAGAATAATAAATCTCCTTCCAGTAGGAATTATATACATGACTGTATGTTTGTGTGCGTATGCTTAATGATTAATATTAGACTTAGTAATATGTTAATAAAGTAAAAGACATCCGTATCCTTTAGTTTCTTACTGAAGGTTTTGGATCTCGTCTTCTTTTTGGCTGAAGGGGGAGGGTGTTTAAGGAGTGGGAGAGAGTGAGCAGTTTATGTTGAGAGAGAGAGAGAGAAGTGCTTTCTTCAGCAGTGTTTTACTAGTTGATTGTATATGCTTATTTTTGTTAATATGCGTAATATCTAATGCTAAACTGCTGATTGCATGAGCTTCCGCCCCATAAATTGCTATTTTTTTTCCAGGAAGTTATCAAATCTGCATCAAGCTTCAAAGAGCCCAAGGATGATAGTTATATTCGAACCGTCCTTAATGAAGGTTCAATTGCCGCTGTTTTGGATTTGGATAAGGATAAGATTAATGCTGGCATTGATAGCTACGCTGGTCAGCCAGATGTGACAGATATAACCTTTGTTCCATCCTCTGCTTCATGCTCTCTTAGCGCCAAGAAGGTTGAGATCAATTTGAAACTTGATGTTACTGATGATCAAGCCTTAGAAAGCTCAGATTTTCTTCCTCGCCTTTTTCCTGATGGAAGACAGTGCATCATGGATGATTTTCCGCAAAATCAGCTAAAATTAAATGATTGCTCTTCAACTATTCCTGATGAATCTAAAGCTTTGACGAATCCGCAATATGAGGAACAGAAACCGCAGGTTTTGCAGAAAGATTCAGATCATCAAGAATGTTTGAACACTTCAGGGAATGAACCAGTGCTAAATGAGGTGATTACGGACTCTGTGGGCTCCTTGAAAAGATGGAAATGTCCTGTTGAATCAAACCCTTCTCCTAAAACTTATTGCACTGCATCAATGAAATTAAATGGTGCAGAGCCTAGCCATTCAGCCCCTCTTGTTCAAAAGACAGTAGGCACCGGAAAAGATTTACCGAATTTGACAGCTCTAGTTGGCTCCAAGTCCAAAGGTTGCAATAACCAGAATTCAGCTGCTAATGCAGTATCATCCTCTCTTTCTGGGAAGGCTATTCATGCCTTCAAGCAGCAGAGAGTAAAGGTAACAAACAGTAGCGCTGGTGCTAGAGATACTCCAATGAATGCTACATCTACTGAGAAAGATGAACAGGAGGTTCTGCCACAGTCAGCACTAGCTCATCCTACTGGAGTAGAATTTATGGGATCAAAATCTTTACAAGCTGCCAAAACCTCTCATTTCTCTGCCTCCAAGAATTGTTCCTTGGATTCAAAAGAACAGCCATCCGGTCCATCTTGTCAAGCTTCAGCTGAAACCCCTACAACATCTTCAGCAGCTGCTGAGGCAACTACATCAGTAGTGATTCAAAGTCCATCCAACCAACTTAAGTCGACAGCTTTAGGTTCTTCCCAAAAAAATGACAAGACAATCCAACCTAGTACTCAGTCAGCATCAAAATTTCTTAGTCACTCATTGGTTATGCAAGCATCAACTTCAACAAATGCAGCTACTACGCTGAGTGATGAAGAGGTGTGAAGACTTTTGGCTTTTTCTGTGACTTTCAGAATACAACTGTGAAACCAATGATTATTAATGTTTTCTAAACTTTTTTTTTCTGCCAGCTTGCTTTATTGCTGCACCAAGAATTAAACAGCTCACCAAGAGTTCCTCGAGTACCTCGGATCAGACAAACAACAAACGCACAGTTTGCGACTCCAAGTACGACAAGTGTGCTATCAAAACGTTCATATTCGGGGGGAAGAGATCAAGTTTCGGTTGGTTGCTTGGTGGAAAATATTGTTCATTACAAATTAAGTTGAAGCTAGGATAGTTCTTTGGTGCAATGGCTAATGCCTGGTTCAATAACTAGCAGCTTGACATGGTTCAATTTTATGGTTTATTGAAATTTCCTTATTTTCTTCTGCAGTTTTTTAGAAGAAAGCACAAAGAAGCTTCCAAAGAGAGCTCTCGCCATTCACGAGATGCAATCAGTGAAGGCAGGAAGGTGGGTATACATTCTCCTGAACCCAAGCAAGATGAACCAGCTGTCTTCAGTGATGGCTTTTCTAAAAGGGGTAAAGGGAGTAGACCTTACGATACCATGGAATCTTCGAAAACCAATCTTTCAGGTAGTTCTATTGAAGGTGCAAACAGCTTCCCTGCCTCGTCTGAAGAGAATGGAGCAAGAACATCTTTACAAACCTCACCAGCTAATGTTGATGGGGATGCAGCCCTTGTAGGCCGTAGTTTGCCTTGTATGTTTTTTATTCCCATTACCTAACAAATAAGACGTTTCTGACTATTTTCTGATTGTGTTGATTTACACTTCTGCAGGCTTAATTGATGAAATCATGAGCAAGGGTAAATGTTCCACATATGAGGAGCTTTGCGATGCTGTTAGGCCGGTACAGTGCACATTAATGAGTTCTCCTAATACCACTTAGTTTTCCAATGTTTATTTTTCTTCTGTTTCTCATTATATATCTTTCTTCAGTACTGGCATAGCCTAAGGAAGCCAAATGGAGAGCGTTATGCATATTCTAGTCACTCTCAGGCTGTTCTTGACTGCCTAAGGAATAGGAGCGAATGGGCTCATCTCATTGATCGAGGTCCAAAGGTAACTGTTGCTAGTTATTTTCTTCTTTATGCTTTTAGAACGTATCCCTTCACACAGCTCAATTTGGTCTGTTGGTTGAAGCTTAGGTTACCAACTAAAAGATTTGGGTTCGAGTCTTGTGTATGCGATGTGTGTTTGAATCCGCCTTAATTGGCCTAACTGTCCCAAAAAAGAACGTTTCCCTAAGAAACGTCTTATTTACCCATCGCTTGATTTATATATAATCTTTTCCATCAGACAAATGCGAGCAAGAGGAGAAGAAAGCTCGATTCGGAGACTCCTGCCATGGAATTGGAGCATGAGAACAACAGCGGCAACCCTCACAGAGATGATTTTCCTAAGGGAAAACGAAACGTGCGGAAGCGCCGGCTGCTCGAGCAGAGGTCAGGCGGTGTGAAAGATGCTAAAAATACACGTAGCCAAGGCAACTTATCAGATGATGATCCTGCAGCCCTATCTCACTCAAGCAATGAGGAAACTGAATGCCATTTAAGTGATGATAATGGAGCTGACGATGCATGCAGCTTGAGCTCTGGTGATTCTGATTGAGAGACCAGTACCAGGTAACTTTTTACCTGGCGATAGTTATGAAGCAGCTTTGTTAATAATAGAGCTGGCAGTGCAAATACTGATGTGTAGAGCTTTTAGCTAGGAGCTCAAAACTTACATGATTGTTTGCCTTAGATTAGTGTCAGAATAGAGCGATATTTTGTTGTAGGATTATGTCCTTCCCAATTCTGTTTTGGGTCAGGGATATATAGTGTAAACTAGGGTAACAGAAATCGACTAATGTATATTTGTAATCTTGTATGTAAAATGTGATAGTCATCTTATGTTTTACATTTTAGAACGCAGGATATAGCTGATGAACTGCAAGTGAACATGAAGCAGTGGATCATAAGGTGAGTTCTTTGGAACCCAATTTGAGTATCAATTGTCAGATTTAAGCTTTCTTGCTAGAAATTATCAAATTTGAATGTAACTTTTTCTTAAGCACTTTTAGATAAGCTATATTGAATTGCTTCGTTTTTTTACGGCTTTCTTACTGCTTCTTGAAGCAACTTTTTAGTAGAAAAATATTATTTTTCTATTAAAAAGCTGCTTCAAGAAGCAGGAAGAAAGTCATCTTAAACAAAGCCTGAGTTGCTTGTTTCACAGATTGGTAGGAGATTTTTGGAGATATTGATCTAGGGGTTGTTTGTTTTGCTAAAAAGGAGTGTATAATAAATTTGAGAAATATAGCTATAAAAAATATAATATAGGTGATGTTAGTGGCTGGTGGTAATGATTGTGGAGTTAGCTTATAATGTTTAGGATTTAACTAAAAATAGATGAAATTTGAATACATTAAAAACAAATAATGGGGTGAATTTAAGATTTATGCAAATTTTATTATTCGTCTCTTTTTTTATCAAATTAAACATTTAAATTTTAAAATTTTTATATTTAGAATATTGTATAATTAATTTTTATCAAATCAAACAGCCCTGAAAAAGTGTGATTTTCCTTGAGTGGCTCTTACTTGAAATCTTCTGTTTTTAACCCCAAATTTAGCGTATGCATGGAATAGTAATGGTTTACTTTGGTCAATTTAGGGATGGGTAATTAATTTAACAGCACGTAATTACTTAATAAATGATTATTTTGGCTTAATAGATTAATTAGATTTAAATTGAGATATTAAGATTATTAGTGTTTATATTCAATTATTCATGTAGCCGACCTCATATAATGGGATAAAAGATTAATGTTGTTGTTGTAGTAGTAGTTGTAATAGTATAATTAGTTAATTAATTTAGCAATTAAAACTTGATTTTTAATTATACAAACAAGAGTATCAAACTTTGATTTATGATCTCAATGGTGGAAGTCGAAAATGTAAATTTATATTACTATTATAAAAGAGGCTTCGGTTTAGTAAATCTCAGCCTTCTTTTTTCACTAATTTTAATTATTCATATTAAATTTTAATCTTCCATTTTAATTATTATAATTATTTTATTAATGTCAAATATACTCTATTAATGACTGGTTAATCACTTTTATATATTTGAGGGATTTAGTATCTGATTAATCAAATTTTCCTTATTTCTTATTTGGACTCTTTGGCTTGCCCTGAACTTCCTGTTCTCCGCCGTTATATCTTGTAGGTTTATTCTTCGATTATTTTGACCTATTAAACTTCTACTAAAACAATTCATCTTTCTTACACTCTATTTAGTATTTATTTATAGATTCTATAATAACCTTTCATATTCTGATTCCTCTTCCTTCGTATACTCTCATTAAGCGCCATGGGCGGAAAGCGAAACGGCAAAGTCGCCCAAATCACAATCGCCATTAGTTCCAATTACGGCATTCTTGTTCGTTTTCGTTACGAATCCACTTTCTTAACCCTTTTATACCTAACATTCACAATAAATGATGGAAGACAAATTATGATGGAAGATGAATCGCCAACAATCATTCCTCAAAAGTGTTTTGTAGCTACGCCTAGATCCAGCAAGTATCGTGATTCTATTGTCGATCAAGAAGCTCTTCCGAGATGAAGAAAGACGGAATCATCTTCACGACCTCCCTTGCCGCCGCGTCTTCACTGATTTCCTCTTTCTTTACCTATGATTATCGAGCCGGATCTCCCTTTGGTAACGAGAGTTATCCATCTTTGGAGTCGAAGGAGGCGAGATCTGGATCGGCGAGAGGCGGAGACAGTGATGATAAGTTTGCTCCGAGTTTTGAAGGGCTGAGGTTTATTGAAACTCTGGTTACGGCGCACAGGTGATAGACGCATTAGAAGTGTTGTTTGACATGATTTACTCTATATTTTAATCATTTTTTTAACCCATTTTTCTGTTCTTTTTCTGACAGTGACTTTGGGCAAATTATTACGTTCGGACACCGGACGTGTTTGGAGCACAATGAAAATGCGCCACATCAATTACTATTCGGTACTGAGCAATACCAAGCAGTACCGAGCTCTGCTCGGTACCGAGCACTTCACAGTACCAAACTCAGTACTGTTAATACCGAGCGTAGGCTGTTTCAGGTGTCTGAACCCAATAATCTCCCGTGACTTTGATATCAATATCCTACTAAAATTAATATTTGGAGGTTGGCGTGAGATAAATACAAGTTGTTTGAAATTAGAAGGGAGTATTTTGATATTGAAAATAATATGAGTTGTTTCTTTCTTTATTGTTCTAGATTTCTACTTTGGATTTGATTAGAATGAACTAATTTGATATAAATCAATTTTGCTTAAATGTTCTTCATTATTAAAAAAAAGAGGACAGACATCAAAGATGGACAAGCAAGACAAAAGAAGCCGAGGAGAAGAGCTTATAAGAGGATGCAATACAATCGACAGTTCGTTACTGCATTGGTTGGTTTCGAGAAGAGAGGGCCCAACTCATCTAATTCTATTTGTTATCTTCTGTCTTCAAAATCTTTGCTTCTTTAGGGATTTTTGGATATTTTTATGAAATACATTGGTTGGTTGCAAAGCCTAGCTGAAAATTCTTTCTACATAATTATTAATTTAATCATTTATTATATTTTAAGTCACTTATTTCCCTCGAGTGGTTCCTACTTGAAATCTTCTTTTTTACATTAAATTTGGCTTATGATTGTAATAGTAAGGGTTTATTAGTGCTTCACTGGTTAAGTTAGGGATGGGTAATTAATTTAACAGTACGTAATTACTTAATAAATGCTTATTTAGTCTAAGTATATTAATTAGATTTAAATTGAGATATTATGATTATTACTGTTTAGTTGCAATAGTATGGCTTTGAGTAATTAGTTAATTAATTTAGCAATTAAAATTTAATTTTTAATTATACAAACAACAGAATATCAAATTTCACATTTACGATCTCAATGGTGGAAGTTGAAACTACACATCACTAAAAAGAAATAAATAGAATATGAGCAAGTCTTGGGAGCTATTTGCAGCATAGCTTTTGGTCATTTTTTTATTATTTTTTAAAATAATTTTTTTAGCAAAAATTTATGCATAAAAAAAATATTTTAAAAAGCAATAAAAAATCTGTGAAGCTTAAGTTGGCATTATTTGACAGCCATGGGAAAGCACTTGAGCTGCTCGAGAACTTCGCTCCCAGATGACAAGAAATACCGCGTTGGTAAAAGAAGAGAGAGAGAGAGAAGCCATTACAATGTCAAATAACCACTGAAAGCAGATGGAACATATTTCGACAATTTTCTGCTATCAGAAAGCCCTAAATTGGATCAGCCACTTCCTGATTGATCATAAACATACTTGATTGTAACTGCTTAATTAAAAGCTCATATAACAGTCAAAATAAAGTAAGATTATGAAGATTAAAGCTTCATTTGGGACGACTTTTTTATTACTTCTTAATACAGTTTTTTTAATATAAAAAAATTAATTTTTATATTAAAAAACAGTTTTAAGAAGCAGTAAGAAAGCTGTTCAAAACAAAGCCTAAATTTTCAGTTGTTCATCAAAGTGCAGGTCAATAATAGAAGAGTGATCCCACGCAAATCAAGACATCGGTGAGTAGCAATCCAAGCACATCAAAAACATATTTGGGGGCAAATAAACCCCAAACCTGCAAAAATGGGCAATCAAACCTTCACCTATTAGCATCTCAAGATGAATGAGACAGTAATTAGGAGGAAAAACAAAACAGAAAAAAAGGTAATGATTGTAGTAGACGCAAATATTAAAAAACTTGCCATCAAATGCCGCCTTTGAATTGTGACACATATTATTGTCAAAGTAGTTGTGAAAGCGGTAATAAGCCCATATATCAAGAATGCCTGCACCAAAAAGAAGAAGAAGAAAAAAAAAACTCAAACCAGTTAGTCATTCATAAAAACCAAAATGCTACAAAAGCCAAAACAATAATAATTATGAGCTCAGTTCAAATAGAAGAAACTGTGAGCTGCAATAACATGAAATATATAACATCCACATTTAGACTTTAAAATGATAATATTTTGCAAGTTTGTTCCTAATTTATTGGAACATTTGCAAGTAATCACCCTTGGTTCAACTTAGATTGTTCATGCGGGTAGTCACTCCAGATGCATTAAATGGTAGGACAATACCGTGGGATGAGGAAATTTGTGGAAGTGCGTGCCATCGGCCTGGCGGCAGTTTAAACTATACAAAATCAATGAGTGGCGTTCGGGTGAAAGCCTTCAAGTGTCCTGATACGTCAATTCCTCCTAAATCGGCCCAACCGGCTCGTCCAGGGCTGATTCTTGTGTATAGGAGGCTCGCCCAGGGCCGTTTCTTGTGTATAGGAGGCGGGATAGTCCCGCCTCCACTATATTTGCCGTCCACAATAGTGGGTCCCACTATTCCAATTGAGTTCAAATTTAAAAGCCAGGGGGAGGCTAAGGCTTTGAGGGAAAATTGATTTGGAAGGTTTATGAATTAAATAGCATGAGGTGTTTTAGGGTTAGGGCATGCTTAGATTTGATTTCCATTGAAGTTCTTTGGCGTCTTGGGCTCTATACTACATTGTCTAGAGATTTGGGAGGGATGGTCCTAATCTCGAATCGAGGATCACTTGTATCTTATTTTTGTGTTCATTTGGCTTTGATTCTCTTATTTCAATCCATCGTTTTGAGGCTGATTTCACCTTATTCTCGCTGTTTTTACCAATTAGTGATAGGTTTGCTTGCGAATTCAAGTATTTCCTATCATGTCCATGTAGGGTAAGGTCCGTTGAGAGAGGAACACGTAGAAGGAAGGTTTGGCTGCTGCTTACCCACAGATAAATCCCATTTTCATTCACTTGACTGCTTCGATTTGTTTCAATTGTAGCTTTCTTGTAATGCCAAGTTCGATCACTTCTATAAAAGAGGTTGTATGCTTTTTTTTTTTAAAAAAAGAGGTTGTATGCTTATTAATGTATCCTGAGCCAAATTAATAGAAATTTATAGTCATCTTATGCTCCATTGCACACATACAAAAACCACATTAATTTTATATCCTGGATAAGGGTCAACAATTAGATGGCATAATGATGATCATGTAGGCTCAGAAATTTTGCGCCCAGCACTTATAAGAAAATCAATGTTTCGGGCCAAATTTTCTAATGACAGATTGAATTGCAAATAAGACATTACCTAGATTTTGCTTTTTATTTTATGAGGACTTTAAGATATAATTCTAAGTTTCCCATAAACGCAAGCTCCTATGATTAATTATCCCTCTCGATGATCAGAGAGAAATTTCAATTAAGGCTAGTAATTAGATTAAGTGCTTAGCTTATAGTCCCAACGATTTTGTTTTTTGAGATCCGAGAAAAATTTATCACTGTCAGCCTAGTGGGTATGATTGAGGGGAATGATTTGGTGATTGACACATTTATTAGAGCACATGTGAGGGTGTTTGCTTTTGATGTGCTTGCATGATCTTTGGGCACTTGTGGTTGAGTTGAAATTTGACATTTAGGGGGCACTTGAAATTATCTGGATTTAAATGTTTTGCATTAGAAAGCACGAAAAGTTTCATTTTGAGATTTGATGTTCCCCCTTGCGTATGTGTTGTGGATCTAATTGTGATAGTTGCCATTTTAGATTTTGGTGTGTTCTTCAGTAAATCAATTTCTTCTGCATCCAGTTTGCATTTTGCTCAGGTGGAGTCCACAGGGGATATTTCTTTGCTTATGAATTAAGGTGTCATTATAGTCCTTTTAACGCCAATTTATTCTATCCACAGTTTTGAGTGTGCTGGAGCTCCGAAGGCAAAGAGGAGGTTTTATCTGTGCTCATAGGCGACTTGTTTTTGTAGATGATGTTGAGTTTGTTGTTGTAGGAAAATTTGTGTTTGCTACCAGAGGTAATGACCATTGTATGCAATCATATTTGCAGCGAGACGGCAAAATTTACACAAATTTCTTTTTCTTCTCTTCTTTTTTTTTTCTTCCCTTCTCATTTTTTTTCTTTGTTTCTCTTTTTTTGTTTTCTATTTTTGGTTTATATGAAAATTTCAAAGAAGAGGATTAGAGATAGAGAAAGTGAGTTGGAGAATAGTGAAGAGGGAGAGTAACAACAACAACAACATCAAGCCTTTGTCCCACTACATGGGGTCGGCTAAATGAATCCTTTTTCGTTATTGTGTCTTGTTAAAAGTCAAATTCTCATTTAAATCTAATAAAGAAAGATCATTTCTAATATTTTCTAACCAATATCATTTTTAATATTTACTACGTGAGAGGGAGAGTGAGAGAAAGAAAAAGAGGTAAAAAGTTAGAGAGATAGGTGTTGTTTGGTGGTAGGACGTAATAGGATTTTACCTAAATTCTGCCAAAAGACGAATTGAAATCCCTGCTAATTTGAATCCCACTTCTCTCTTTACATGCCACAATCTCCTCGATGCCTTTGAGCTCTTGTTGCAACTTCCTTCTTCATCATCGGCGGTATTAGCAGGAGCAAAGGGGAAAAAAAGCAATAGCTAGTGTGCTGGAGATTGATAGTGGTGAGTTTTTACAGGTCTAGGCGAAGAGAAGGATCGTAGTGGGGCAGCTATCTGAGCTAAGGAGAGAAACAAGGGTTATGCAGATTGTGCGCGCTTGTGATAGGGTGAGAGGAAAAGCAACAAGATCGTGAGAGAGCAAGGCATAGTGTCGCACGAACTTGGTGAGAGAGAACAAGAGGTAGATGGAGTGTATGTGAAAGAAGTTTGTTCGAGAGAGAGAGGTGAATGTGAAAGAGGCATGATATGGGTTTTCATTTCGTATTTTTTGTTTTGCAATAATTGGGTCAAACAAGACATCGTAATGAGGCGTGAGAGGACTATGATGACGAGCAAAAATGCAACGGAATTTCTTCGGTTGAAGATGAGGGATTTGCAAGTCCTCTAAGGATTTTTTTTTTAACTCAAATTTAATCACATTAAAAATAATATGTAAATAACTCGTCTAATTTCTCATCTCTTGTGCAATTCGATTTCATGTTTTTGCCTTGCATGCTAATAAACATTATCATTTTCTAGCGCGGCAACTCAAACAATATGGGTATCATTTTCAAAAAAAAAAAAGGTATATCATTTTCAGGCATATCCTTCATTCCATAAACATCAACACGATCTGTTTTGCAAAATGAGTGACAATTGAGTACTTTCATTGTGGGTGATAATTTAGAATAAAATAAATCTTGTCCAAATCTAAACCCGTTGCCCGTCATTTCCATCATGTTTGATTAAGTTTGGAATAGATTATAGAGGTCAAAAACATGCAGAATATAGTGATTTAGTATCAGCATTATAGATGAGCAAAGCTTTAATGGTATCAATATTTTGTTAGGTCATCTACATTTAAATCAAGTGATAATTAACTTTTGTGAAATACAAGACTTGGAAATCACAGAATAATTGCATGCATCATTATTATTTGATAGTTTGTTCAATAATTAAAGAAGAAGAGCTGATACACAATCTAGTCAAAAGACATCTTAAGAAAAAAAAAACTGAAAGACTTGTAAGAGTTGTAGGTTAATCAACTTAATCGCTTGTTCATAAGAATATAGAAAGAAACAAGGATAATGCATACAATACCTGATTTTCAAGATCATTACCTGCGTAAGGTTGATGAAGAGAAGACCATCTGGATGTTTTTTCTTAGAAATCTGGTGCTTGTATAGAACAAGAAAGGGAATCGACAAGACAGGAATGATGTGGGATACACCAAATGTATCAATTGCAAGTAGAATACCTTGCTGAACTATATTGAAATGTTCAAACCTAGATGAGAAGACATCAATAACATCAGCAATCAGCCAATCACTTAAAAGCAGTAGTTTCAAGTCCAACAAACCAATGTTGTGGATGAGGTAGAGAAGCCTCTCAAACTATCTGTAACAAACACTAAATGCAATGCATCTTACAAGAAATTGTAAACCCTAGATCACAGATACCAAAAAAACCCAAATTCATCTGAACTAACCCGATAAATGCAGCCGCATACCGGAGGCCATCAAATGTACACCTGCAGGAATATTATCTCATTATCCACTCTGCAAATGCACATGGAATTCCTACAAGTTTTTGCATTTATTAGAGCACATGCAAGGGTGTTTGCTTTTGATTTGCATAAATGATCTTTGGGCCCTTGTGGTTGAGTTGAAATTGACATTTAGAGGGCACTTGAAATTATCTGGATTTAAATGTTTGCGTGAATGTTTTGCATTAGAAAGCACGAAGAGTTTCATTTTGAGATTTGATGTCCCCAATTGCGTATGTGTTGTGGATCTAATTGTGATAGTTGTCATTTGAGGTTTTGGTGTGTTCTTCAGTAAATCAATTTCTTCTGCATTCAGTTTGCATTTAGCTTAGGTGGAGTCCACGGGATATTTCTTTGCTTATGAATAAAGGTGTCATTACAGTCGTTTTAACGCCAATTTATTCTATCCACAGTTTTGAGTGTGCTGGAGCTCCAAGGCAAACAGGAGGTTTTATCTGTGCTCATAGGCGACTTGTTTTTGCAGATGATGTTGAGTTTGTTGTTGTAGGCAAATTTGAGTTTGCTGCCAGAGGTAATGACCATTGTATGCGAGTCGGCAAAATTTACACAAATTTCTTTTTCTTTTTCTTCTCTTCTTTTGGTTTATATGAATATTTCAGAGAAGAGCATTAGAGATAGAGATAGTGAGTTGAAGGATAGTGAAGATGGAGAGTGACAGAAAGACAGAGAGGTAGAAAGTTAGAGAGATAGGTGTTGTTTGGTGGTAGGACTTAATAGGATATTACCGAAATTCTGCCAAAAAGCAAAAAAGACAAATTGAAATCCCTGATAATTTGAATCCCACTTCTCTCTTTACATGCCACAATCTCCTTGATGCCTTTGAGCTCTTGTTGCAACTTCCTTCTTCATCATCGGAGGTTTTGAGCAGGAGCAAAGAGGGCAAAATATCAATAGCTAGTGTGCTTGGGATTGACAGTGGTGAGTTTTTACCGATCTAGGCCGACAATGTGCAGAGTTTAGAAAAATAGGAAGGAGGCATTTGCCGATGAGAACGTGGGGGATGGAGCAATGGTACTTGCTTTCGATGTTGGCTGTTGGAGAGATTGGTGCGGTAGAGCTATTATTTGTTGAGTCAGAGGCGGACTGTTACGCCTGGACCGGTCCTAGCTGGATGGCTCAAGTCCGGGCGGAACCAGGCGGAATCCAGCGGAAGCCTGGTGGGCCAAGCATGGGTTAAACGCATAGTTTGGAGGGAAATTTTGAAATAGAAGGGTTTTTTAGGTATTTTGTAAAACTCCTTTATTGTTAATTAGGAGGATTGGGGGGAGAGGGAGGATCATCTTGAATTTGAATCTTATTTGAGATCTAGGTTTTTGTTCTTGGGCTCTTGGCGTTGCCTGAGATTGTGGAGAGTATTTCCTTCCTCTCGAATTGAAGGAAAATTGTATCTTGCAAGTGCTTTTCATCTACTAGTGGAATACAAGTGTTTGCTTTGATTTCCTACAAATTTCTCTTAAGATTCTCTCAGTTTTCCCACTGTTTGGGCAGATTTTTTGCTGTGGACAGCAGCATTTTTTGTTTGGATACTTGATTTGGGTTAGGTTTGCTTGTGCCTACAAGTAGTTCCTATCAAATCGGTATCAGAGAATCGATTGGGGACCTTAGGCGGCTGAAATTCTGATTTTTCAGCGAGCTTTTGGCTTCCGGAACTGAGTTTTTTGAGATACGGGGGAAGAACGATGGCCGGAAAGAAGGTAGAAGTCTTGGAAGGCGAAGTAGGATAGTTGAAATCCGATTTGGAGGGAAGATTTTTTTATTTTCAAAATCAAATCACCACCAACAATGAAAGGTTGGAGGGGAAGTTCACCGTGATGGAAGAAATGCTTAAAAAATTACTTGAGATGAAGACAAATCAGATGACATCGGAAGTAAGAGAGACCACCGGAGGCCATGTCGGGGGAGGAAATCCAAATCCTTTCAGGGGGAGGAGAAATTCGGAAGTGGAGGTCATTGAGGGGGAGGACAACATGCAGCCTCTAGAGCCGCTTTCTAGAGAAGAGATGAGTTTGGGGAATGATCAAAGAGGTGCTGATTTCATCGGGAGAAGGGAAGAATTCCATCAACGAGGAGCTGAATTTGAAGGGAGAAGAGGAGAATATGACGAAGGGTTCGGGTACAATCATCGGAGGGAAGAGCGTGACAGTTGGGGAGCACCTAATCTTCGAGGAATAGGAGGATATGGAGGACTCATGGGACACGGGGGAGACCCACGAGTGAGGAAGCTGAAGATGCCCGTCTTTAAGGGTGAAGACGGCCATGGCTGGATCTACAAGGTGGAGCGTTACTTTGCTGTCAACTGATTGACAGAGGATGAAAAGTTGACAGCGGAGGGTTTGTGTCTGGAAGGAAAAGCTTTGGCCTGGTATCAGTGGCATGACAGGAGGGAGCCCATCCGGAGCTGGAGAGAGTTTAAAGATTGCTTATTAGAGCGTTTCCGAGCCAATGGGGGAGGAGACTTCTACGAGCAATTCTTTGCCTTGACTCAGGAGGGGACTGTGGCAGATTATCGGGACAGGTTTGAGTACTTGGCTAGCAGGTTGGATCACATTTCAGAATCAGCCATGGAAGGGAACTTCATGAAGTGGCTGAAACCAGAGATCCGAACAACAGTCAGGGTGCTGGAGCCGAGGAACCTGGGAAAGGCTATGGAGCTGGCACAGTTGGTAGAAGATCAGAAGAAATCCGAAATAGGAGCTCGAGGGAACTATTCTGGGGGATCATACAAGATGACTACTACCTTCCTACCATCAAAAGGGGGAGCACCAGGGGGTCATAAGGAAGCACCCAAGGAGAAGACTGGAGGGGGAAATAGGGGACAGTTCAAAAAGCTAACATAAAAAGAAATGCAGGATAAGAGAGCGAAGGGGTTGTGCTTCAGATGTGATGAGAAGTACATGCCGGGGCATAGGTGCAAGGACCGAACTCTTCAGGTTCTCCTTGTCTGTGAACACGTGGAAGATGAGGAGGGAGGTGGGAGCAAATCTGAGGAGGAGGAGAAGTTGCATCTGAATGTGGAAGAAGTCTCTCTGAACTCGGTAATGGGATTCACTCCAAGTCACACTATGAAAGTAAGAGGAGAGATAGCTGACCGTGAAGTGTTGGTGTTGATCGATAGTGGGGCAACCCACAATTTCATTTTTGCCCAGATCGTTGATCAGTTGGGGATGAAGTTAGTCGATACCGGAGGCTATGGAGTGATGATGGGCATGGGGAAGGTGGAGATGAGAAGAGGAGTTTGTAGGGGAGTGGTCTTGACCATTCAAGGGCTACAGGTGAGGGAGGATTTTCTCCCCTTAGAATTGGGAAGTACATATATCATCATGGGGATGAAATGGCTATAGACTTTGGGGGAGACCAAGGTTAGCTGGGGTGCTCTGGGGATGGAACTGATGATAGAAGGGCGGAGGAAGGTGATCCAGGGGGATGCAGGGCTGTCAAGGGAAATCGTATCTCTCAAATTCATGATCATATCCATACAAGAGGTGGGAGGGGGATTTTTGGTTGAGCTGCAATATTTGGAGAGGGTTAGTGTGGGGGAAGAAGGAGGCATTCCACAGGTGGTGCAACCGCTCCTACAGCTATACAGGGAGGTGCTCCAGCCACCCCAGGGCTTGCCACCACCTAGAGAGCAGGAGCACACCATCCTTTTGAAAGAGGGAGTGTCACCGATCAATGTTCGATCATATCGCTACCCCCAGATTCAGAAAGACGAAATTGAGAAGCTTATTAAGGAGATGTTGGAAACAGGGATCGTTAGACCTAGTGTAAGTCCTTTCTCTAGTCCCGTCTTACTTGTCAAAAAGAAGGATGGGAGATGGAGGTTTTGCGTGGATTACCGGGCCCTGAACAAGGAGACGGTACCGAACAAATTTCCCATTCCGGTGATCGATGAGTTATTAGATGAGTTGCATGGAGAAATTGTGTTTTCTAAGATGGACCTGAAGTCGGGCTACCACCAAATCAGAATGAAGGGGACATTCAGAAGACGACTTTCAGAACACACGAGGGGCACTATGAGTTCTTGGTGATGCCATTTGGGCTCACTAATGCCCCTGCTACCTTTCAGTCCTTGATGAACAGGGTGTTCAGGCAGCACCTGAGGAAGTTTGTGCTAGTCTTCTTTGATGACATTTTGGTGTACAGCCAAACCGATGAGGAACATTTGGAGCACTTGAAGGAGGTTCTGAAGATTCTACAGACGCGTCAGTTGAAAGCTAACTTAAAGAAGTGCAGTTTTACCCAGTCTAGGGTGGAATATTTGGGACATATAGTGTCTTAAGAGGGAGTGGCAGCCGACCAGTTAAAGGTTGAAGCAATGCAGAAATGGCCCATGCCCAAGAACATCAGGGGGTTGAGGGGTTTCTTGGGACTGACTTTATACTACCGGAGGTTTGTGAAGGCGTACAGTTCCATCGCTTGGCCATTGACGGAGCAATTGAAGAAGGACAATTTTCGGTGGGGAGAGGAGGCGACCCAGGCTTTTGAACGATTGAAGACGGCCATGACGACCGTCCCACTGCTAGTTCCAGATTTCAGCCAGGTATTTACGGTGGAGACCAATGCTTCAGGGTATGTCTTGGGAGCAGTGTTGATGCAGAATCATAGGCCTATAGCTTATTTCATCCATGTGCTATCGACCAGGGCGCGATTGAAGTCAGTGTACGAGAGAGAACTGATGGCCATCATCTTAGCCATTCAGAAGTGGCGCCCTTACCTGTTGGGTAGACATTTCATTGTTCGTACGGACCAGCGGAGCCTGAAATATTTGTTGGAGCAAAGGATGGTGACTGAGGAACACCAGAGGTGGCTGTCAAAACTGTTGGGCTATGATTTTGAGATCCAGTATTGACCAGAGGTGGAAAACAAGGCGGCTAACGCCTTATCTAGGTGTGTGGGGGAGCTTCAAGAGTTGACAGTTTCAGTACCCCTGATGGTTGACTGGGGGGCCATTAAGGAAGAAAGCAAGCGGGATAAAGAGTTGGAAAAGATCAGGGAAGACCTGATAATGTGAGCAAAAAATATAGGGGACCCTAAATTTTTTATCACAAAAAAGAAGACGAAAAACTACCGACGAAAATGACTAAAGACGAGAAGAGGGAAGAACAAACTCTTACATTTCAATTTAAACTAAACAAAAGAAAACTTACAACAATACAAACGACTCTTGCAAACAAAATGACGACACCCTAAATTTGCTTCACTTAGAGAAGAAAGATACAGGTGGAGTGGCACTTGCGGAGAGACGAAAGAGGTTAGAAACCCGAGAAGAAAGGTTGGAAAGAGCCCGTAGGATTTTCGGAGGGGATGAGAAAGAAGGGTGGAAAGAACCCGCAGGATTTCCAAAGCAAACCCGCAGGTTAAAACTTTTCCAAAAATCACATCATATTCACTTCACTACTTTCAAACAATACATCATTACTTTGCACGAAAAACACATCCCAACCCAAGAACCGAAGTGGTAGCCGCGGGAACCAAGGAGGCCGAGCGGGAACCAAGGGGGCACGGTCACGGGAGGGAGCACAGGCACGGGAAAACCAGCGGCCAGCCGGAATTCCAAGAGGCAAAGCACAAAAAACAAAAAGCCATGGAGGAAGCCAAGGAGCCACGCATGGGAAAAAGCAAATCTTGGAATTCCAAGAGACCTACATAATTAAAACATAAAAAGCATAAAAAGTAAGATAATAAATGAACTAAAATGTTAGCTAATAATGAGCTAACCTTTAGTTTAATAAATGAACTAAAGACCAGCTCATAAATGAGCTAAAATTTCAGCTCAAATTTATTTGAACTAGTAGACTCAAGGGAAGCCAAAATTTATATTATTTCGGACATGGGTTGACCCCCCTTTTGTCTACATCAGACTCCCCTTCTTGAGAATTCAGCTCCTAATGAATTGGTTGTTGTTGATTCCCTTGAGGAGGTGCATACTGTTCATCGAGCTCCTTGAATTTTTCACCAAATCTCTTCAAAATTTCTTCCTGTTCTTTTTCAAATTGCTGTTGTAGATATCTTTTGTACTTCTCGAATTTTTGATCACATAGGAACATGTGATACTGAAGTTTGTATAGATGATCTTGAAGTGGGTCAGTAGAATCACCTTCTGTAGGTAACCATCTGTCCAATGGAAGTGGGACATCAGGATTGTCTTGATTAATCTCCTCCATGAATGAAGCTATTTTTTTGTTATTTTCCATTTTTTTTACCGACTCAAAAAAGACTAAAAAAAAATCAACCTAAGCTTAGACTCACAATAAAACGCTTTGACAAACTTGACAACTTCAACTTGACAACCAAAATAAAATTTGACAAACTACAACTTGACAAACCACAAACCTACAACTTCCTAACTTGCTCTGATACCAATTAATGTGAGCAAAAAAATATAGGGGACCCTATATTTTTTTATCACAAAAAAGAAGACGAAAAACTACCGACGAAAATGACTAAAGACGAGAAGAGGGAAGAACAAACTCTTACATTTCAATTTAAACTAAACAAAAGAAAACTTACAACAATACAAACGACTCTTGCAAACAAAATGACGACACCCTAAAGTTGCTTCACTTAGAGAAGAAAGATACAGGTGGAGTAGCACTTGCGGAGAGACGAAAGAGGTTAGAAGCCCGAGAAGAAAAATTGGAAAGAGCCCGCAGGATTTCCGAAGGGGATGAGAAAGAAGGGTGGAAAGAACCCGCAGGATTTCCAAAGCAAACCCGCAGGTTAAAGCTTCCAAAAATAACTTATCATTCAACTGAACTTCAAACATTACAAATCCCCCATATATATAGGTATGAAAGGGAATATGAAAAGACACAAACATTAATTCTAACACAAGAACCTAAACATCACAACATTAAAACACCTAAAAAACATCCCAAGCCAAGAAACCGAAGTGGCGGCTGTGGGAACCGAAGCAGCAGCCGCACAGAACCAAGGAGGCCGCACGGAAAAAGAGCCCAGGCACGGGAAACCAGCAGCCGACAGGATTCCAAGGGGGCAAATGCAATGAAACCATGGAGGAAACCAAGGAGTCATGCATGGGAATACAAAACACTTAACTTAGGATTCCAAAAGCCCTTTTTGGAAATGCAAGAGACAACTTTAAGACATTAAAAACTAAAATAATAGTGCATTAAAATAAAAGATAAATATGAGCTAAAACTTAGCTAATAATGAGCTATTTTTTAGTTCCATTTAATGAACTAAAATCCAGCTCATAAATGAGCTAAAATTCCAGCTCAATTTTGATTGAGCCACTAGACTCAAGGGAAGCCAAAATTTGATTTATTTTGGACTCATGTTGACCCCCCTTTTGTCTACATCACCTGAAGAAAGACAAGAATAGTCATCCTGGTTACTGTATTGAGGGAGAGAGACTATTATATCAAGGGAGGTTTGTGATGCCACGAACGTCTATACATAATCCTCACTTGTTGCAAGAGTTACATGGCAGTGCAGTTGGAGGCCATTCAGGAGTTCAGAAGACGTATAGGAGGCTAGCAGTGGAGCTCTATTGGAAGGGTATGCATAAAGATGTTAATGAGCTGGTGGCAAGGTGTGAGGTGTGCCAAAGAAATAAATATATGGCGATGGCACCAGGAGGGCTACTCCAACCCTTGGCACTTCCAAACAAAGTTTGGGAGGAAGTGTCCATGGACTTCATTGACAGCTTACCTCGCTCAGAGGGATTCACAGTCATTTTGGTAGTGGTGGACCGCCTCAGTAAGTATGCACATTTCGTCCTCCTACGACACCCGTACACCGCAGTCTCAGTGGCAGCAACTTTTATCAGAGAGGTGGTGAGATTACACGGATTCCCTAGTTCAATTGTGTCAGATAGACACAAAGTGTTCCTTAGTCAGTTTTGGAAGGAACTCTTCAGAATGCAGGGCACTATTTTCAAGAGGAGTACCGCCTACCATCCACATACAGGCGGACAGACAAAGGTGATAAATCGGAGTTTGGAGACCTATTTGAGGTGTTTTGCTTCGGAAACACCACGTAAGTGGGCTAAATGATTACCATGGGCAGAGTATTAGTATAATATTTCATATCATTATGCATCCCAAATGACCCCTTTCAAGGTACTCTATGGAAGAGACCCCCCACATTTAGTGTATTATGGGAGGGGAAACACACCGATCTTTTCAGTTGAACAATATCTAGAGGAAAGAGATCAGGTGTTGGAGGAGTTGAATAAACACCTGGAAAGAGCACAAGAAATCATGAAAAAGCAAGCAGATACACACAGGAGGGACATATAATATGAATTAGGGGAGAATGTGTACTTGAAGCTAAGGCCTTACAGGAAAAGATCAGTGGTTAAAAGGAGGAACGAGAAATTGGCCCCGAGGTACTTTGGTCCATATGAGATCGTTAAGAAGATTGGAGCAATGGCATATCGTCTGAAGTTACCTTCCTCCGCTACCATACACCCGGTGTTTCATGTGTCGCAGCTGAGGAGAGCACTTGGAGAGCATGCATCAAGTGTGGAATTGCCAGCATCACTGACAGAGGATTTGGAGGTGGTAATGGAACCCGTGGAGCTGGAAGGGGTAAGGTTGGATAAAAAGGGAAACAAAGAGGTGTTGATTAAATGGAAGGATCTCCCCGACTTCAAGGCCACTTGGGAGCCCTATGAGGTGGTGAAGCAGCAGTTCCCATACTTTCACCTTGAGGACAAGGTGAATCTTTGGGAGGGGAGTAATGTTACGCCTGGACCGGTCCCAACTGGACGGCTCAAGGCATTTGCCGATGAGAGCTTGGGGGATGGAGCAATGGTACTTGCTTTCGATGTTGGCTGTTGGAGAGATTGGTGAGGTAGAGCTATTATTTGTTGAGTCAGAGGCGGACTGTTACGCCTAGACCGGTCCTAGCTGGACAGCTCAAGGCAGGGCGGAACCAGGCGGAATCCAGCGGAAACAGGCGGAAGCCTGGTGGGCCAAGCATGGGTTTTAATTTTGAAATAGAAGGGTTTTTTTTGATATTTTGTAAACTCCTTTATTGTTAATTAGGAGGATTGGGGGGAGAGGGAGGATCATCTTGAATTTGAATCTTATTTGAGATCTAGGTTTTTGTTTTTTGGGCTCTTGGCGTTGCCGGAGATTGTGGAGAGTATTTCCTTCCTCTCGAATTGAAGGAAAATTGTATCTTGCAAGTGCTTTTCATCTACTAGTGGAATACAAGTGTTTGCGTTGATTTCCTACGAATTTCTCTTAAGATTCTCTTAGTTTTCCCACTGTTTGGGCTGATTTTCTGCTGTGGACAGCAGGTTTCTTTGTTTAGATACTTGATTTGGGTTAGGTTTGCTTGTGCCTACAAGTAGTTCCTATCTCGGACATAGTTGATGGAAATTGTTTAAGGAGGCGGTTTTTGATGATTTGGATGGTGACAAGTTAAATATGCAAGTTGCTGGAGGTATTATCAGTGGCGAGGAAGCTTCAAAAAGTTGGTAGAGAGCCACATGAGTAGCTGGTACTCACCGCAATGCGAACAACATGACAGTTTGCCGAAAATGAAGAGAAAGAAAGAGCGACAAAAGTAGCAAATGTAAAGGAGAAAGAGAGGAAATGGCTGAAGAGAAGGATCAAAGTGGGGGAGCTATCCGAGCTAAGGAGAGAAACAAGGGTTATGTAGATTGTGGGTGTATGCAAATGGAGCGCGCTTGTGATAAGGTGAGAGGAAAAGTGATCAGATCGGGAGAGAGCAAGGCATACGCTAGTGTCGCATGAACTTGGTGAGAGAGAACGAAAGGGAGATGGAGTGTATGTGAAAGAAGTTTGTTCAAGAAAGAGTGGTGAATGTGAGTGAGGCATGATATGGGTTTTCATTTCCTTTTTGTGTTTTGCAATAATTGGGTCAAACAAGACATTGTAATGAGGCATGAGAGGACTATGATGACGAGCAAAAATGCAAGAATTCGGGAGTTTCTTCGGTGGATGATGAGGGATTTGCAAGGATTTTTTAAAATTTTTAAAAAATTTTAATTCAAATGTAATCATATAAAAAAATAATAATAACATGTAAATTAACTCGTATAATTTCTCGTCTCTTGTGCATATCGATTTCATGTCTTTGCCTTGCATGCTAATAAACATTATCGTTTTCTAGCGCGGCAACTCAAACAACATGGGTATCATTTTCAGGCATTTATGTTATTCCATATACATCAACACAATCTGTTTTGCAAAATGAGTGACAACTGAGTACTTTCATAGTGGGTGATAATTTAGAATAAAACTTGTTCAATACTAAATCTGTTGTCCATCATTTCCATCATGTTTGATTAAGTTTGGAATAGATTATAGAGGTCAAAAACATGTAGAATTTAGTGATTTAGTATCAGCATTATAGATGAGCAAAGCTTTAATGGTATCAATATTTTGTTAGGTCATCTACATTTAAATCAACTAGTGATAATTAACTTTTGTGAAATACAAGACTATTGGAAATCACAGAATAATTGCACGCATCATTATTATTTGATAGTTTGTTCAATAATTAAAGAAGAAGAGCTAATACACAATCTAGTCAAAAGACATCTTAAGCAATCAACTGAAAGACTTGTAGGTTAATCAACTTAATCGCGTGTTCATAAGAATATAGAAAGAAACAAGGATAATGCATGCAATAACTGATTTTCAAGATCATTACCTGCGTAAGGTTGATGAAGAGAAGACCGTCTGGTTGTTTTTTCTTAGAAATCTGGTGCTTGGATATAACAAGAAAGGGAATCGACAAGACAGGAATGATGTGGGATACACCAAATGTATCAATTGCAAGTAGAATACCTTGCTGAACTATATTGAAATGTTCAAACCTAGATGAGAAGACATCAATAACATCAGCAATCACTTAAAAGCAGTAGTTGCAAGTCCAACAAATTAATGTTGTGGATGAGGTAGAGAAGCCTCTCAAACTATCTGTAACAAACACTAAATGCAATGCATCTTACAAGAAATTGTAAACCCTATATCACAGATACCAAAAAAACCCAAATTCATCTGAACTAACCCGATAAATGCAGCCGCGTACCGGAGGCCATCAAATGTACACCTGCAGGAATATTATCTCATTATCAACTCTGCAATTGCACATGAAATTCCTACAAGTTTTTGCACAGGGAGAAAAATGCAAACTAGATAAAAAGACAAAAAGCAATAGTAAGCGTGACTGGCAGACCGGTTTCTATATATCCATTTCTAGTACAACAACAACAACATCAAGCCTTTGTCTCACTATGTGGGGTTGGTTGGTTACATGAATCCTTTTTCGCCATTGTGTCTGGTTAAAAGTCAAATTCTCATTTAAATCTAATAAAGAAAGATCATTTCTAATATTTTCTAACCAGGTCTTTTTAGGTCTACCTCTACCTTTCTTAACATAAGTCAAATCTAATACCTCAACTTTCCTAATCGGGTCATCGGAAGGCCTCCGTTTAATGTGACCAAACCATCTAAGGCGACTCTCTCTAATCTTATCTTCCACTAGAGCTACTCCAACCTTTTCACGTATATGCTCAATTCGTATCCTATCTATATATCCATTTCTAGTAATCAATAAAAATGTCATCTAGGTACACGTACTCTTCTATAGATTCTCTACCATCATATACTCAACACGATAGAAGTAGTCCACAAATAGCTATATCAAATTGCCATCAGTAATCACACGTGCTTGTATATCACATTTTTACAGTTCAAATCCGTTATTTGAGTGTGTCGCACGCATTTCGATGCGCCGCGATGAACTTAAGCGAAATTTCAATGTCATCGGAATTTGACGAAATAAATTTTATTAAATTCGTCACGAAATTTCGATCGAAACGATATAAAAAACTTATATCAAATTCTGCACGAATTTGAAATTAAAATTTGCCGAAGTTCGTTTAAGTAACATTAGCTATATCTTCCATTTTTGTCCCTAGGAGCTCTTAAGGAAATGTTATTAGCAAGGGTACATGCGTAATATACCACGTAAAGACATTTCCTTAAGCCCTCATAAGCCTAAGGGACCGAATATTTTGGTCCCTTTTTTATTTCTTCGGCCGCACGCGAGAGAGGGGAGGAGTGGTGGCGGGAGAGCTCAGCGGGCGAGATTCCGACGAGAGCCTTTAGGAAAAAGATAAAGGGTGACTTGGAGAAGCTAAGAGGTATGTTAATCCTAAAGAATCTTGTATTTTTCATGAGATTTTCTTGAAGTAAGAAATTAGGGTTTACATTTTATTGGAGATTTCTTTAGCAAACCTTTAGGGCTTGATTTTCCCTACTTTTTTATGCCCTAAATGTTAATATTTCTTAAGGCAAAACATAAAATCCGAAATTAGGGTTTCTCATTTTTGGATTTTTGTTGTAGAGAATGCTAGAAGAACTTAAAGAAAGAGTTTTGGTATAAAAAAAATGCAATGGTTTTTTAAAGAAATTTGATTTTAAAAATTAGGGTTTTTTCCTAACCTAGGGTTTTTAAGTTTGCATGCTCACTAAAGAGGTTCCTAAGGGTTTAGAGAGGTCTCTAAGTAATAGAAATTGAAATTTTGAAAAGAAAATATTTTTCCAAATTTCTACAAATTTTAAATCCGAAAATGTTACATTAAAATTTCATTTTTTTTATTAAGGAAAATAAGTGTTTAGATTGTGGTTTGTGAAGAATTAATAAATTGTGATAATAAGCATGCTTTAGGTGTAGGGATAGTGGGATATGCATTAACTAAGAGAATGGGCCTAAGAGGATTAAAGAGGATAATTAATTAGGATCATTAACTAAGAGAATGTATAGGATGCAACTAAGATAAGTATAGGGTGTAGGGATAGTGGGATATAGATTTTTAGATTTGTATAAAAAAAAAAAAAAGAAGAGGCTTATGATATTTTTGTAAATTTTGCTTTAGGTGTTGAACCTTAGAAGAAGACGGTTTAATAGGGAGTTGTGCGAAGAGAAGTTGAGCGAAGAAACCTCAAGGGAAGTGACACATTGCATTCTATAATTCATAGAATTTCCTTATGTATTGCCTATGTTTATGAGCATCATTGAATGAATCCTCTTATGTTTTGCTTATGTTTAATTTTGGATGTTAGCATAAATCTCAAATCTTGTATTATGTTCTTTATGTTGCATATGATATCTTCATGTATGGTTCATGAGAATATATGTTTTACTTTCATGTCTACTACAAGCATTCACATACATGTGGCACATCATCTGATTTTATGAAATTCCTTACGTTACGATGTAAACAATCTTATTATTATGATGATGGGATGCAATTTTGTGTATGCTGAATTGCGGAGTATCAAATATGGTGCCTTGGCACAATAAGGTTCTTTGGAACAATAAGGCTCTTGGAGCAATATGATGATAAATTGCCAAATATGAGTTTGTACATGATCAGTACAATATGGGTACTCCGGTACGGGTGTATTATGAATAAGCTATATAGTAAATAGTAAAAGTTAAATGAAATAGATATTTGATATGTAAGAAGGAACATGTAATATGACATCAATCTTACATATGGCATCAAACTTACATATGACAAAAATCTTACATATGACATTAACCTTACATAGACATACGATGTTATCTTTGCATATTAAATTCTTCTTCATCGCATGAATTTTAGATTGAAATTTGTCATTTGCTGAGCATAGCTCACTCCCTAGCTTTGGGAAAATTTTCAGGAGAACCTACTCGTAAGTGATGGCAGAACACCCGAGGTTTACATACAGTCGTCATGCACCGGGTGACAGGTTCTTATATTATTTTTCCTAGATGTAGTTACTTTTTCTTTTGGGTGGTTTTGTATGGCATGTAATAGTTAAATATTTTTAAACCACCTTACATATATGAACTTCCTTTTGTAATAGTTTGAATATTAAATATATATTTTGATAAAGTTTAGAGGCGCTGTTATGTTCCTATGGAAGTCTTTTAGAAATTTTTTATACATGAAATTTGATAATTGAATTGTTCTGAACGTCCGATTCCATTCCCGCCTCGTACTTACGAGCTAACCGGGCCGGATCGTGACAACCATTGAGGATGATATGAAAATCTGGAAATATTGTCCTAGAGCCTTAGAGAAGAAGACAATTTATTTATATATTTTTCCAGTGAAGGACAATTTTTTTTCTGAACAGCAAGTTCTATGCTATGTTTAAACAGCAATGCAATCAACAGTTGTATGAATGAAATGTTTTCTGATTGCAACTTATCTTCTTGTAATAAGAATACAACCGCTGAGTTGGCACATATTCTTAATCTAGCTAAAAGAAAAGCTGCAATCGAAAAGAAATATAACCACTGACAAACAAGAAAAAACATTCAAAACTGCATTTCGGTCACTTCATTTAATGCTAACAAATCAAGTCAACTTCTATTACATGGAAATGGAATCAAAAAACATTTTGTATGTAAATGGAAGAAACCGTGACGATGAAAAAGATGCAACGAAAAAGAAGTAATTATATTAGAAATCTTGTGTAACGGCTCCTAAGAGTATTGATGTTGGATACCTTAGGATCAAAGGTTTCTAACGCAGATCTAACATAACAGTTAGACAATTCGGTAACAAGTAAGTATGTAAAACTCTTAAATCTATAACAACAATGCATTACTTTCAATGAAAACTAAAAAAATCAATTCAAAACCAAGTAAGTCAGACAACTAGTTGAAATCAGCGTTCTCATGGAAAACCAAAGTAAAATTAATCACGAGATCTGTCCAATATCAAAGTTTAAAACAATGATGAAATTGCACCTAAATTAAAGAATTAGTACTTACACATTCTCATTCCTAAATAAAATTATTTTTTCCTTCAACGTAGTTTTAACTATTGAAATTGCTTGTTACTACTTCATCTCCACTATTGAAATTGCTTGTTACTACTTCATCTCCTCTTCATCTTCTCATGGATCAATCTTATTTTCCTCCATCAGATCTGTCAAACTAATATCACATATGACCAGCTGAGCACATGACTGATAATCTAGGTAATTCATTGGGTCATGTATTTCCCTCATGTGGTTCGCTTGGCTATCATTATATTCTCTTGAGTACTTGCCTAAACTTCAACAACTAGAGTGCCACTCTTTTTAAGGAATTTGCAAGGTTTTTTACCCAAGTGCTCGAGCAAGTATAAATCCTAATGTTGTCGCCTTGTGTATACTCTTCTATGAGCTAATAAGAAAAGGCTGGAAACCCTTGAACAAGATTTTAACAAATCTCGCCCATGATATTGAATCCTATATGTGAATTTAATTTTAATATCAATAAGATATGGGTCAACCTGATAGCAGAACACACAAGTATTTTGATACCAACCGATTTAGGAATGATGATATAGATTTAGGAATGATAATATAGAAGCTTATGAAGCTAATTAGATAACGTGAACACTAGATCTTCTCTTAAATCCTCAGGAGTTCATTCAAGATTCAAGATCTTAATTATTGAGTTTATTGAGGTAGAGTTTTTAGAGGTTTTAATGTAAAAGCTTCCATGCATGCAAAGGAATTATCAGCATAATAACTGTATAAGAATTAAGATTCAGTCAAGATGAGAAAATGAAATATTTAAAATGTAATAAAACTATTGATACCCTAAATAGGACTTTCGTGTCATCCCATTTTCTCCCTACGGCCAAGAGAATTTCGTTAAGAGTTACATGCAAATATGAAAGTAAAAAAAGGTGATTGATATTTTCCTTCAGAATTGATCTTAGGATCTATTAGAGCCATCCAATTTAGATTCATGCCCAATTTTTTTAGTCAAAGCTTATGAGAAAGGAGAAAAGGTTGAGAATCTAGACATATGTCAAAAAATGGATGGAGAGAGAGAGTCAACTAGAATAATTAGAAGAGAGGAAAGGGGGAGGAATAATAATTCTATTTAAGCACTACTTCAAATAATTCATAAAGACCTATTTATAAAAAACACTATAATTCAAGTATCAACAAATACAATCTAAACAACTATAATTCAAGTGTCAACAAACACTATAATATTATGGAATTTGTAATGTCATATTTTTATCATCATCTCTTTAGATTTTTTGGGAACAATTGAAACATTCCTCAAGAATTACATCAAGGATCAATCTTAAGCCCATATCTTTTTTTCTTTGCTTTAGTCATTGATGTTCTCACTAGACATTTGCAATAGGATGTACCTTGGTGTATTCTTTTTGTTGATGATATTCTTCTTGTTGATAAGACTAGAGAGGGAGTTGAAGGTAAACTTGAATTATGGAGGTCAACTTTAGAGTCTAAAGGTTTTCGCTTGAGTAGATCTAAAACTGAATATATGGAGTGTAATTTTAATAGTAATATACCTAGTGAGGGAATTGTGAGTTTGGGCGATCAAGTCATTAATAAGAGTACACGTTTTTAGATATCATGGATCTATTGTTCAGAGTGATGGTAAAATAGATGGGGATATTATCAACAAAATTCAAGTTGGATGGTTGAAGTGGAGGAATGCATCGAGCTTGTTGTGTGATAGAAACGTCCTCCTCAAACTTAAGGGAAAATTCTATAAGATGGTGGTGAGACATGCAATGCTTTATGGTGCTGAATGTTGGCCATTAAAAGAGAAGCATAATACTAAGTTAAGTATTGCAGAGATGAGGATGCTCGGGTGGATGAGTGGCTTTACCCTTAGAGATAGGATATGAAATGAGCTTATACGTGAAAAGGTTGGAGCAACTCCAGTGGAAGATAAGATTAGAGAGAGTCGCCTTAGATGGTTTGGTCACATAAAACGGCGGCCTCCTGATGACTCGGTTAGGAAAGTAGAGATATTAGATTTGACTTATGTTAAGAAAGATAGAGGTAGACCTAAAAAGACTTGGTTAGAAAATATTAGAAATAATCTTTCTTTATTATATTTAAACGATAATTTGACTTTTAACCTAACAAAATGAAAAAAAAAATGATTCATATAGCCGACCTATGTAGTGCTACAAAGGCTTTGATGTTGTTGTTGTATTTGAAACATTCCTCAAACTTCTAAAAGGTTCTTTAAATTTTCATAATATGAAAAATACTTCAATATGAAATCAATCTAACATAGGACGTGGGGGGAGAGCTTTTTGTCAATAAATTATATTTATGTATTTTCCTTATTTCCATGTGTGTGTTTTCAAATTAATTATGACAGATGGCTATCTATAAATGCCCAATTGCTCATACTAGACATTTGAAGAGGGTTTTTTAAAGCTTATTTTAGGTTATATCTTGTTTTGAGGAGAACTAAGTAATCCAATAGAAGAAAGGAGGGAAAAAGATCATAGCAGAGTCTAAGACCCCACCGTGATTGATCTCAGAACTAAAAATCTATTTGAGAGGTTTGCCTCTAGATTCGGTGCAAAAAAGCCATCTAAGTGTTGTTGTGGTGCGGTGGAAAATCTTTGGGCAATTATACTGAGGGTAAAGGAAGGAATTAATGAAGGATCTTTGGGTTTGGGGTAATCGCTTTGTAGTTTTGTCATGTGAATAGTGATCACTAGAGCAATCTATCATACGTCATAAGAGTTCTTTCATTACCATGCAATAAAAGCTAGGTAGTGGGTTCTCTACTCAAAGCTATTAAATTCTAACTTAGCAAACAATCTAATAAGATCTTTCAACCACTATCAATTAATCTGATTCTCTCATATAGTTTAGTAATCATCACATCTATGCACTACTATGATGCACGGACACGACACGACACGAACACGGGACACGGCTGTTTTTGAAAATATAGGACACGGGTACGGCACGGACACGGCAATACATTTTTTTTATATGGTGTATATATATTAATGTAATATCATATTAAAAATGTCAAACAATAATAAATGAATGACATGATAACTTGTCTAGCTTATAATATAAAATATTTAGTACAAAATATCTATTACAACCACAAAAATATAAGCAAATAATCACTTACTACAACATCAAGCATTTAAGCTTCAACTACTAGGATTAGCTTTAGAGGTTTGTTTTTGTCCTTCAATATCATCATCATTGAATATCACTACTTTTAACTCTGGTTCAACAAGAGAAAGATTTGTAATTATGCAAAAAGAGAGGAGATGAAAATATCTTCACTGCCAAAGAGAAAAAAAATAAGAATATTTGATGAATGGGTATTAAATGCAGACGTTGATTTGGTGTTGTGGATATGAAATAAGAAATTCAATTTAAATCTCGCCAAATATAAGAAATTATATTTTAAAAAAATTATAAAATATTTAAGATACGCATGTTTGACAACTGTGTCCGTGTCCAATTTGTTTTTAATATTTTTTTAATCGGACACGTTTTTAGCGTGTCCGACAAGTGTCGGAGGAGTGTCGGACGAGTGTCGTGTCGGACACGGTGTCGGACACTGCACACCTATTTGAGGAGAAGTGTCGGTGCATCATAGATGCACTATTAAGATGCCTATCTATAAATGCCCATGCTTGATGTTTGAAGAGGTTTTTTTTTAGTTTATTTTGGGTTTTGTTCTATTTTGGATGGAACTGCATAATCCTAGAAAAGAAAAGAGGGAAGGAGATCATAGCGAAGTTTGGTACTCCATCACGATTGATCTCGAAACTCAAAATCTATCACCTCTAGACCATCCGAGAGGTTTGCCTTTGGATCCAATGCAAAAAAGCCTTCCAAATGTTGTTTTGGTGCGGTGGAAAATCTCTAGGTAATTGTATAGGAAGTAATGAAGGATCTTTCAATTTGAGACAGTTACGTCATACTTTTCTGGCAAATGGTGATCAATAGAGCAATCTACCATACGTCTTAAAGGTTCTTGATCCATACCATGCAAATAAAGCCAGGCAGGCAGCCGGTTCTCTACTCAAGGAAATTGAATTCTAACTCAAGATAACAATCTAATGAGATCTTTCAACCACTATCAAGTAATTTGATTATCTCATCTAGTTTAGTAATTATCACATCTATGCATTATTAAGATGGCTATTTATATATACCCATGCTTGATGCTTGAAGAGGGTTATTTATTTATTTATTTTAGGTTTTGTACTATTTTGGGAAGAATTACATAATCCTGAAAAAAGGGAAGGAGATCATAGTGAACTCTGAGACACCACTATTTAATCTCAGAACTCAAATCTATCTCTTGTAGACCACATTCGAGAGGTTGCCTCTAGATTCAGCATAAAAAAGCCTTCCAAGCATTGTTGTGGTCCAGTGGAAAATCTTAGAGCCTTTGTATGAGGGTAAAGGAAGTAACAAAGAATCTTTGGGTTTCGGATAGTCCCATTATAGTTTTATCCTGTGAATGGTGATCACTAGAGCACTCAACCATATCTTAAATATTCTTGATCAATACCATGTAAGAAAAGCTAGGTATCATGCTCTCTACTAAAGGCTCTTGAATTCTAACTCAAGATAACAATCACATGAGATATTTCCATCACTATCAAGTAATCTGATTATCTCACCAAATTATTTTTCATCAAGAATAGTTGAGCTATTGGTTATCTTGTTTCGAACCAAAAAGAGGCGGGTGACCATCATCAAGAGACATTTCAAAACTAGATTTTAGCAACCTGAAATGTCTTTGTTTTTCGAATCCCAAATGGCACCTACATGATTCTTTTTTTTCCTTTTCTTTGTTAATTATATTAATTGTTATCTTGATCAAATAAGCTACCAATTTAGGCTTCGTTTGAAATAATTTTCTTATTGTTTTCTAAAGCTGTTCTCTATTATAAATTTTTCTTTTTCAAAAAATTTGTATATAAAAAAGTCGCTTTATAAAGCAATATGAAAGTTGTCCTAAACAAAGCCGTAATTTTCCTTTGGCACATAACTCATGGAAGGAATTCCAACTAGGAGGAAATACTATTATAACTTGAGGACTACTGCAACTGTTATCTAAGAAATTGAATTGGGAGTTTAAGACAACGACTATTATTTTGTATAGCAAAGGATGTGTGGTTCATTCTTATTTAGTTTGTGGAATCGTTGTTCATTGTAACAAAACTTTAAGCTAGCATGCTTTTTTAGAATTCCCAATTAGAGTTTGGAGCTATCATACAATGCTAGATTGACATTGGTTTGTATCAAATTGAATTGTTTTATTTTGTTTGATACACCTTATTGGTGTCAAATTTAGTATTAGAGCCCTATGTTTAGGATACAACCTAGAAAAAATTGACCCTGCCAACCCCAAGGGGTACCATAGAAGATTTCCAATGTGAAATCCAACAACTACATCATAAAACAGCGATGAGTTAGAACCACAAAAGCAACTTGCATTCAATCCATTTGAATGGCATTCGAGTAGATTTTAAGATGGAAAGGGATCAAGCTTTTCAAGAATCATCCAAAAAGGATGAATCCTATCCAAGGTTTCCAAGAAGAGAACTAATAAGGCATTACCAGGATTATGGGCTAAGGTAGATATCACTGATTTTGAAGGTGGATTAAATAGATATTGAAGAACCTGGTGGATCAGGGGGATATATAAGTTATAGGCAATAAGGGATAAAGGTAATAAAGGCGCAAGTTTGCATATTATACAATCACATAAGAGTCGTAAGATATGAACAGAAATTAAAGAGGTGGTATAAAGGACTTGTTGAAGTCAATGAGGATAAAGTCATAAAATTTATGGAGAAGTTACACCAAAAGTATACCAAAAGAGGTATAAAGGATGTTAATACATCAAATTTTTGTACTTAAAACCAATTTAACTCTGACAAATTATTCAATTCATATTTATTAAATAGATTTAAGTATTGTTGCACTTTCTGTAGAGAAATTAAGTAATCCTCACTAATTGATATATATATATCCCATTTATAAGGCATCTTTAGCATCCACCATTAGTAGTGGACCTAATTCAATCTCCAATAATAGCTTTAGGAACAAAATTAGAATGATTGTCAAGATATCTAATTAATAATGTGTGGGATATGAATTTCGAAATAGGAGGTGCCAAAAGATAATAATTCAAGGCAATGATTAAAACATTAAAAATTGTATTAATGTCACCATTTTTCATGGATTTCTAAGCTTATAAGCATCACTCCTAATTTTCTGATGATTATATGTCCCCACTTTGTTAGTAGTGTAAGGGTTTCAAGGTTTTAGATAAACTATTATCACATCATGGTATTTATACTTCACAAATCTTCTATTCAAATTTATATTAGACAATGACTTATCATAGTTTACAATAAATTTAAGTTTTGTATGAATACTTTCATGCATATCATGCATGAACAATGGATCCAATAATAGGATTTGATGCATACAAGGATAATTCTAAAAATGCTTGCATGTTTCCTAATTAATATATTATTTAACTAATTTATAAAGCAAAAAAGTATGAAGAAACATTAAGGCTTCTATTTATTAGGTTTCTTAAAATTTTGACGCCTAACTAATAAATAACACAAATAAGACAATTCTATCATATGAATGACAACCTCTTTATAGAAAAATACTATGTTTTAAAACAGCATTTTTGTTTCAATCAAATAGATGGTATTTTAATTTTTCAAGTTTTATTGAAAATCTAAGTTACTCTGCCATGCGTGTTAAAGACATTGCGGAGCAAATTTAAGCTCTAATAGCAAATCTGATGCTCAAAGTTTTTAGGTCTTAGCAAGGCTTCTAATATATATTTAATGTAACAAGAGGAAAATTATGTAGAAAGCATACAAAAATTTTCATGTGATAAACTTCTAATCTTTAACAAATATTATCTATCTTTGATAAAACCAAAATTACGAAGGAAATTAATTCAAATATAAGGGTAATGCTGTTTTACTAGAAATAAAGAATCGAAAATCAGAACTAAAAAAGTCATGTAATGAGCTGAAATCCGAACACTCATTGAAAAACAAATTACATTCAATTTCAGCAAAATGTTTATACGATTAATCTAAAAAACATATTTTAGCACAATAAAAAAACAGAAAAAATAATAATTCACCAGAAGTAGAAAAAATAAGACTCATGCATGTACAAAGATATAAACCCTTCCACTTCAAGTCTCTAAATTGATCGAGAAGTTGATGCCAAGAGATAAAAGGTATATCACATCAAACTACAACTTTTTTCAAAATAAAATAATTCAATTTTTTGCCTCAAGCTATTATTGATAATCACAAAATTTCTTTTACAATCCCAGCCATCGATCAGCCCTAAAATTCACATAGATCAGTTATGAGCTGCAAAACCGAATATTTGATAATAGAGGAAACCAGAAACCGCAAGTTGAGTTATACCCACAACAGAAAATCGCTAATCAGTAACACATCGTGATGGTAATAGAAAATATAAAGATAACAATTCCCTAAAGAAAGATGGCAGATCTCACATTCAGTGAGGTGCAGGAAGATCATAAATTGGAAGGCATGAACACAGGAATTGTACGAAAATAAAAACCAATTAGCAATGAAACAAGTAAAGGCAAAAAGATCACATATATTTCAAATGCTAAAGGGCTCCAGGAGGTAGTGAACAGAAATTGCAAGAAGACATAAACTAAGAAGTCGACGTCAATGAAACAACTAATATGGTAGAATGTTATCTCATAGAATACAAGCTATCCCCTATAAGAGACAAAAGTATGTAAATATGAGCATTAGTGATTAAGGATACATTTGGGACGGCTTTCTTTCTACTTCTTAAAGCAGCTTCTTAGTACAAAAATTAAAATTTTTGTACTAAAAAGCCGCTTTAGGAAGCAATAAGAAAGCCGTCCCAAACGAATCCTAAGTTAGTATGCTACAAGAAAAATAAATAAATTATTCATAGCGCTATGCCACCACCAACATCTTGATATGCTTGAACTAGAATGAATAGCAAATGAATTGGTGCTCCAATAATAACAAGCAATATAAAATATATCAAGCCAATGGATAAGATATTCTTCATTAGGTCCTGTAACCAAAAAATGAACAGCATACCAGTGACCAGTGTAAGAGAACAGACAAACTGCTAGAAGGCTCCACTGTAACACCGGCATAGGATTAGAAATGGGTCCTGTAGCAGTACCACTTTCAGCATCAACTTGTGCTGCCCAGTTCAGCCTTGTTATACACCAAGCTGCCATATGAAAACGCAATTTTCAAAAAACAAAATGACAAACATTTGAAACATACAAGAACATAGAAAAGAAGGCCCTACTTAAAAAACCTTCCTTAAAATGGTATACTCAATGATTAATAATCTGCGGCCCTTAATTTCTACTTCACTTTACATTAGCATGAATTTAAAAAATAAATGTCATACCTCCAAGTATGCAGACTAAAGCAACATTTGGACCTTGCCTTCCCAACAAAATTAAAATAGTTGAGCTCCAAGCAGAAAGCATGCCTGTGGCTACAATTGCTAATGCATCGGTTGGATTTGAAACCGGAACCATATATTTCTTATTTATAGTCAGTGAAAGTGCTAATAGGACAAAATGAAGAAGTCCAATGGAATAAATGATTCGGGGTGCAAAAGTTTTTCCAAAATTCTTAAGTTCTTCAGAAGCACCAATGATATTGCTTTCCACGATCCAGTGCACTGACATTAGCATGCAGCATAGAATATTTCCCATAGTATAAAAATATTTTAAGCGTTTCCAAAAAGAGTTTCGAGAAATAATAATATATATAAGGACCACCAATATAGACAAAGCAAGGATTGGTAAGAGTTCGAGCAGACCAATCTTTAAAGACCATCCCTTCTCAATACCAGTACTGCCGAAAGAATGAACAATTGAAGAACCAGAACCAATAGTCTCCTTCGATAGCCCAGATTCCATGCCGAATCTGATGATGATATTGAGAACTAGAAACAATAAGTTCTGTAAGCAAAATCACAGTTAAATTCACAGATAACATGCATATATAAAGACACCTAAAATGGTAGCATAGCGACAAGCTACAGTCCATAAAGCTGCATTTTTTAAACCTTTTAAGGTTGAGGCACCAAAACTTACTTCTACTGCAACTTCACCAGTATCTGATGAAAACCATAGGTTAAGAATGCCAGTTGTACCTAAGAGAAAACTTGCTACACGGCCTTCTGCCACTGACACACACAAAGTAGAATTCATGGAAAAGTTGCCTAGAAAAGTAAAGCAGCAGATAACAGCAGATGTTGAAGGGAACCAACTTACATATATAACTGTTTGAGAGGAAACTGAACGCACGTATTGCCACAAAAAAGGTAACTGTTAGAATTCTTAAAGAAGCAGAACGGCCTGAAAATGGATAATATGATTTGCACAGGGCATGGACTGTTCTGATGGAATAAAGATGAACACAGAGGGCTGTTAGCATAACACAAAGACCAAAGACCATCAACATCAAATTGAATTCAGTCCATGCAAAGCGTGCAAGCTCCGCAACACCTTCCAAAAATCTTGAATATGCATCAATTTGTCTTTGAAGAACAGATGCTGTATTATCGATTATCCTGCTATGGGTGCCATTTTCGGAGTAGAGTGCAAACTTCATGATATCTAACCAGCTCCCTTGAGCTTGACTATATAAAGCATTTATATAACGCAGATCTTCTGCAGGAAGTCCAATGACAGATGTTATAGAATATAAATCTATATATCTTTTTACCTGTTAAAAGGAAGACACTATTTAGGGTACCAACTCACAGAAAGAGGGTGGGATGCGGCATGAGAGGATAAAAAACAAGAAGCAGGCACAGCATTGGAGAAAATTGCAAGTCCCTCTATGTCTAGATGTTAGGAAATTTTCATAATGATAAGAGTTGCATTAAAGAGCATATGTAACATCACAGGTTGTTTTGTTTGTAGTTACCTTATTTTTTCAAGTTAAGATTTAATTCTTTATGTCGAACTATTATAATAAACTGACTTCCAAGTAGGAAACTGATGCGGGCCACCGCCGACCACCGCCGACGCCGACCGGCAGAGGGAGGGCCGGCGACCCCGCGGCGCGCGGTCGGACTGCGCCGTTAGCAAATTTCATGGGTATAGAGATGCTCTATAATAGATGCCACTCATTGGAATTATTGTGCAAGTTTGGAAATTTTGAGAAATATCTATTTTCAATAGTAAACGGTAATTTATTTGTCCCCTTCAATTTCAGATTCTATAGCCCATCAAACAAACAACCCCATAAACATCATTTTCGTCATACAATTTACCACATTAAAGACAAGATTTGAAGCAAGCTTGAACAATTGCGTACATTCCTTTTCATGCATCAAAAAAATGTAAGTCCTGCTTGGATGGATTTCTTGACAAAATGACATTCATCAATTAAAATTTTAAATATATAGAAAATATTGGAGCTAAACGTACCTACAGCATGAAAAAAGGTTAGACGGCCAAGCTTATATTTAACTCATAATAGTGCATTGATGCAGTTTGAAAAAATCTAGAAGAAAGTAGAATTACCTGCCAAGTGTTTACACAAAGATTATTGACATAGTTTAACATCCATGATTCCAAATTTGAATGAGACCCCAACTTTTCAGCACATTGATTATGTGTTTCCCAGGTACGACCAGTTAAAGCATAAAGCTCAGGATTAACACGCCCAATACTAAAATAGCATAGAAGATTTAATGAGGCAGAAAATTAGTAGTAGTCTGGTACGAAGTTTTATATTAAGAAAGATAACATGGATGGGTCCTGCAAAAAACAGCTCTAAGAAGAATGCAAGAAATTTGCAGATTAAAAAGGAAAAGAAAGAAGAATAAACCACATAGCAGAAAAGTAACATATCCAGGTTGGACCTAGTTAAAAAAGCATAGCTTTATTAAAAAAATCTAATATTAAAACAAAAGCATGCTTTCCAGATCTATGATAAAAATTAGTTTGAACAATATATGATGCTCAAAATGTATGACATGACTTGTGGTATGCAGCGGCAATCTTAATTCCTGTGGATTGTTTCGTTGGGAAAAAGGTCCCTTGAGGAACTTGACATGGCCCAAGTAATAAATTTATTCACAAATGCATGCATGAATGTATGAACCATCTTGAACTTATATGCACTAGAGGTAAGCTTTATGAAACATTCTTTGGCGTTCATTTTTTTTAAACTAATGTACTTTGTGTTCAATCTTCATGCACAACTTCTATCAGTGTCACCTTAATCTGTTCTATTTATTCCGTTTACAATTATTTCATATTCCAACCTAAACAACACATTTTATTCCCTCCCCGCCACTTGAACATGCACAAATCAAACAGGTCTATTTTTATAACCTTCTTTTCAACTAAATATACTCCTACACTCCAAAATAAATATTGCCACAGGCAATCCTCACTACATGAAAACCCGTGATTTGTGGCAAGCTTTGCAACGGAAAATTTTTTTGACAAAATTGCGGCAGAAATTTCCAGTGCAGAATTTGAGACAGATTTGCGACGGAAAATCCGTCACAAATTCGCCGCAAATCCGTCACAAAGAAGTTTATCTAAACTGATATACAGGTCATTTCTTTCATTTGCGAGTTTCGTCTGCTCCTTCATGCCCAAACCCACAGCAACGACCTTTGCTCGCTGACATTCCTTGTTCGCGACCCATCCTCTCCTCGCCGACGTTCGCCGTTCTTTTTCGTTGTTCGAGTTCGCTCCTTCAACGATGTCCTTTCTGTTGGATCAGGATCGGAAGAAACAACGGGAGCTTGCTTGCTTTGAAGGTAACTTTTTCCCTTTTGCGCGCTTCTTGAGCCGAATCCCTTAAATCCACCGAACTATAGGGTTTAATAAATCTGGGATTTACGGCAAAAAGAGGGAAACAAAGATTTTGTGCGCCATGGATATTCAATGGATCAGAATTCTTGATAAACAAAGGCATGCCTCAATCCCTAATTAGATAAAATCTAGTTTCACACATTATGAAGTAAACTTGTAATCTAATGAAATCTTACTATTGGATTGCAAGTCCTTGACTCTCTAATCATCCTCGATCATTATGGTAAAGATGAGACCATTATCTACTAGGATTAATAAGAAAAATCATAACAACCTCCATTTCAAGGAGAGAGGAAGGGCAAAAAATCATGAGCATTCATTTTATTTGAATATAATAGATGGTTGTGATGAACTTGTATATGTCTCATATGAGTTCCAACACTTTTTTCTAGATTTAATCATAGTCATCTTATCTAAATATTGGATGACTAGGATGAATCCCTTATGTCATGTGAGTTCCATCATCCTGTCAAAAACTAATTGGGTGCCGCCACATGTCAAATATGGTTGAAGTGTATAGGAATACATCGGGCTTATTATGTGATAGAATAGTTCCCCTCAAACTTAAGGAAAAATTCTATAAGATGGTGATGAGACTTAAAATGTTTAATAATATACGTAGAATGTTGACCATTAAAAGATGAGCATAATATTAAGTTAAGTGTTGAATAGATGAGCATGCTTAGGTGGATGAGTGACTTTACTCAAGACGAGTGCATGTCGAACTTTACAGAGCCTGCCAATGATGTAGATGATCAACTTGCAGTTAATGAGATCAAGTTGTTGTTAGACGAGGTAGACTTGGACATTGAGGAGAACATTGAAGATGTTAGTAGTAATGATTTGGCCTCATTAAATGGAAGTGAATTATCTAGTGATTAATAGTTATAATACAAATGTGAATTAATTAGAAATTTTTTGTTACATGTTAGTAGACACATACAATAATTTCTTTTTTACATGTTAGTACAGATACAATAGTTCCTTTTTCTACTTGTATAGTAGTTACTTTTTTACATGTTAGTATAGATATAGTAGTACATTTTTTACTTGTATAGTAGTTCTTTTTTTACATGTTAGTATAGATATAGTAGTTCCTTTTTTATTTGTACAGTAGTTCTTATAGTAGTTTCTTTTTTACTTGTACAGTAATTCCTATACGGTAGTTCCTTTCTTACATGTTCGTACAGATATAGTAGTTCCTTTTTTACTTGTACAGTTGTTTCTTTTTTACATGTTAGTATAGATATAGTAGTTCATTTTTTTTTTCATGTTAGCATAGAAGTAGTTACTACTTATTTCCTGCATTTAATTTACTTATTTCCTAATTTTTTATAAATATACAAATTGTAGCTAATTAGTTCTTTTATTTTTTGCAGATGTCTTCTGGAGGAGATGAGACCCAAGGCGATTGTTCTCAAATATTTTCAAAAGCAGGTTAAGAACTGGTGGACGAACTGGTACTAACAGGATGTGCACTTCACAACATGTCACTCATACCCAGCCTAACCCCCCTTTGCCTACAGCTCCTACAGGGAGTCAGCAGTTTTACACCCAAGACCCCCGCTTTCCGTCACCATACCCTGTGTAGACCGCTCCCTTTTACCCATACTATCCCCCACCATCTTCTCAGGGATTCCTTGCTAGTTATCCCTATCCACCAAATGTTCAACAATAATTTTACTACCCACCACCTCCTCAGACCTATGCAGCTGGACCTTCCACACAGGCTGCCGTAGCACCAACTACGGATGGGCGCATGCTGGTTGAGCCTGAGGGTTACATGTACGTAAATGTGTATGTGCGAGATATCATATATCTAGGATATCATACGGAGCAGGTTTGATGCTCCATATGTCTCTTAGAAGAAAATCCTAAAGGAAGTGCGTTACATGTGATTCAGAGAGTTTGAGGCTAGTAAGCCATAATATTATTAATAGTTGTCCATTTTTTATTAAGCTAATAAATAATAAATTTTTCCTAATTTGTTATGTGCAGTGAAAGTTCTATTGGTTGCCTCAGCATTATACTTGTATCAGAACAAATTTTGAGAAATGCGGAGCGACTCGCCTGCGAGACATGTTTAATCGCATTAGGAGGACAATCGAATGTCCGCTTTGGATTCACGAGGGTGTATGGGCTGAGCTCAGAAGTGCTTGGGGTAGCCCAAACTATAGAACTTCTAACGTCATAGGCCTGGGAAGCTCCCTACATACTTGGGGCTCAATTCCACACACTGAGCATAGATGAAGATTGGTAAATTTTTTAATATATTTTAATAATTTCATTGTATATACATTCTAATCTAAGTATATTTTAGAAGGTGATGCTTGGTAGAGAACCCAGTGACACAGTCACACTCATAGGCGTCAGCAAGACCAGCAGTGGGTGGATAAGCGAGCCAGGAGAGCATGTGTAAGTATATAAGAATATTATACTTACATAAATATTGTAAGCAACGATTATATGATGATTAATCTTATATTATGTTTTGTTCGTAGGATGAGTATACACGGTTTCGAGAGAGCTAGGTGATAGTTGGAGAGGGATTCTCTGCGTGTTCTGCAGACATTTCTAACAATCGCACTTGGACGCAGGTAGGGGTGTCAATTCGGGTTGACGGGTCGAGTTCGGGTCGAACCCGAGCTGACCCAGATCTAAACGGATCAGCCCAAACCCGGCCCGTTTTTGCAAGCGGGTCGGACATTTCAACCTGGACCCGACCCGCTCGGGTTGTCGGGTTGACCAGACCCGACCCGGATTTCGCAGATTTGGCTGAACCGCTGAAGCAGCGCGAGTTCGCGGGACCTCGATTGCAGCTGTGCGGGAACACGAGCGCACCTGCGAGCGGCAGTGGCGGAGTCCAAGTCGCGCCTGCAGAGCAGAGCTGGTGTGGGCTGAGCGCGGGATCCGCCGAGGTGCCGAGTGAGGGTTGGTCGTCTAGTCCGGCTAGACGCGGGATCCGCCAAGGCGCCAAGTGCGGGCTGGTCCGGCTAGACGCGGGATCCGCTGCTCCGTGGCTGTGCGGGCTCGCCGGGCTGGGCACCCGCGACGACGCGACTTGACGCGGAGGCGACTTCACCACATGATGCGGACGCGACCTGACGAGTTGACGGGATGCAACCTTGGCAGCGGGTTTGCGAAACGGGTCAATTCGGGTTGACCTGTGGATTGTCGGGTCAACCCGAACCCGACCCATTTTTCAAACAGGTCAAAAAATCCGAACCCGGACCCGACCCATTTCGCAAACGAGTTGACCCAAACTCGGTTTTTTCGGGTCGGGTCCGGTAGGGTTTCAGGTCGAGTCGAAAGTTGACATCCCTAGACGCAGGCAGTAGGCAGAATGCAAAAATGGTGAATTTATGTATTAGGCTCGCAAGCCTCCATATACGAGGGGTAGTCCTCTTCTGCCACAAGCCACTCAACAAGCAGACATGAGAGTTTAGTTAGCCAGCATGTGGCTAACTTAGCAGCAAAGTTAGAAAATATCTGAAAAACTCAAGCGGACATGAACACTCAATATTGGAGGAGCTTAGAAGATTGAGTAAGCGGATTAGTAGATCTCAACCGGCGCCTCCATCAGTCAAGCAGGACAGCAAGCATACAGATTCCGATTAGATTGTCGCCTAAGATGACTTTTGATACATTTGATGTCATTTGATGTATAAGTTATGTTGAAACTGTAACAGTATTATAACTTTTGTTGAAATAGTTGTTTGTTCATTAATTTGCACAATTTGCATAGTATTCTTTGATTATATTTGCTTTGCATAACTGTTTTTTATAACTTCTTGAATTGTGAATGTTAGAAATCCCAAATAATGATTGCAGTAACTTTTTTTGCAATGTTGATACAACGTTGTGTTATCAACGTTTGTGACCGAATCTGCGGCATACCACAAAAACGAAATCGTCATTTCATTTAAAAGATTATTACGTCACAAATTCGTTGCAAGCGGTCTTTATTCGTCGCAAATATGTTTGTGACGCCCGTTTTACCATCGAAACGTCGCAAATCTGCCGCAAAACCAAATTTCTTGGATTTTTCTGCCGCAAATAGCTGGTTTTCCTGTAGTGCTTTACTAAATCCATCTTCACATTTATGTCTTTGTCACGCCCAACTTATTCTTAGAAACTTTTTGTCACCCAAGACTCGAATCAATACAATATTGCAGGTTCAATAGTTGTCTTGTAAAATTTTCCCATGCATTAATCATATTCTCTCACTATAACCCAAATGCTCATTTGTAATTGAAAGATTTAGCTTTGAGTGCACTAGATATATCCACATCTACATCCAATTCATTTGTATAATAAATCCCAAATATTTAAACATATCAAACTTATATATCACTTGTTTTTCCATCACTTTATTGAATTTTTCTGCCAACTAAAACGCCAACCATGCACTCAACCTTGTTTTACTAATAAACACCTTATGCCTTACCTTACAAAGTTTACCTCCATTATTCTCACTTCTTATTTACTTCAGAATTTTCATCTATATGTCAATTACAAATGGCATAGGCATGGTTTCAGTTCGTGGTTTTTTACTAAACTATAGTGGTTAAAATCAACTAATAGCACCTATGCTTTAACCTTTGCGATCGGTGTAGCGCACACCACAATAAACATGTCTGCATGCATGCGTGAGGATGCGCACAATGTATAGGTCGATGTAAGTCATAATGTTAACTTAAGAAAAAAAAAGGATCCACTCAGCTGAACGTGTATGTAGGTGACATTTGCTATAGCTTCTACTAATTTCGTTTCCATATTTAGGACCTGCTTGATCCAGATAAAACAGATTTAGGTGTGATGTGTATGTAACTAGATGTCATCAGTCATCACAAATGCATGCAGCTAGTGATCTTAACAAAAAAGGAAGTCTGAATAAATACATATGAAACGTGTGTAAACGAATTACCAAATATCCAATGTATTAAGAATATATAAGAAAATTATCAAGAAATATAATTATCTTAACTTAGAAAAACGTATTGCATCCAAAAACCATTTATCTAGCTAAAAATTACAATGGTTTCTCTCTAAGGTTTTCATTTTGTTACTACTAAAAGAGAACTTCAGAGAACGTCACTCGCGCACCTTCCAAAAGGAAAAGGAATACCAAGGAGTGATGCCATTGTAACAGCAAAATCCAACTGCGGGAACAAATGTGCAAAGGGGATCAAATCGTACACGAAAATCAAATTAGCTCAATATCATCTAGAAAATAAACAAGTAACTAACCTGCTGGAATGTACCAATGCATATTTTCTTTCCATCCTGCAATTTTGCAATATTAAACAAAATAAGCAAGAAAACCAAAAGCATCGTGGTAAAGCATGAGTAATCTTCCAGTGAAACAACCACACATGAAAAAAAAAATTACATCTCCCGCTTCTTGCAGCGGTGCTTCTCTTTCTCTAGACCAAATAGCTACCCCCTCTTTCTCCCCCATCGCTCTCTCTCGGCTAAAGATTTTGTAAAATGGCAAGAAAGGGAAAAGAATCGTATTCCAAAGGCTAAGTTATTGAGGAGCACAAAGGCTTCATCTCTTTCTCTATTCTCCTTAGAGGTTCTTGAGCAAACTGACAATACAACGATTCGCAACAAGAAGGGTCGAATATTGCCACACCATGTCCAGCTTAACATTAAAAATGATGAGGAACTCGTGAACCTTCTTGGAGATATTACGATCACTAGTAGCAGCCTCAATTTTATTAAAATAATAATAATAAGCCAGATCTTATTGCAGGTTGATATGACAACAATGACTGTTTAGAAAGTTTTTAAATTACATTTTTAATAAAAAAAAAAACAATGACATCCAGTTTAAAATTTTTAAGATGAAATGATGGACCTGTAGAACTTTATAAACTTTATAGCATATCAATCAAACATGCCATATATATATGTGTGTGTGTGTGTGTGTGTGTGTGTGTGTGTGTTTGTGTGTGTGTGTGAAATACCAAAAAAATCTATGAAAAAATATACGGTTTAACCAATATGCACATAAAGCATTTAATTAATTGAAAATGCCAATTAAGAAATAAAAACATACTATCTATAAGAATAAGTTTTAACTAGGACAAAAGCATACCAAATCTAGCTGGCAATAGTTTTTATCAAGAACAGTAGCAACTGGAGCAGGAGGATTCCTCAAGCTCATGGCAAAAAGTGATGTTTCAACCTGTATAAATTATGCTATGATTTAAGCCCCAAGAAACCAATGAACTCTGAGAAGTAAAAATTAGTGTCTGACCTCTTCAGCAGTGCCACCACCATGATCACCATTTAATGTTTGACCGTGGTCCCCCATCACTACAAGGAGAGTATTCTCATGAAGACCACCAGATCCAGACTGGTTCTTCAAAACCTGAACAACTTCCTGTAAAACAATAGCCCTTCAAAAGGAATCAACGTTAAAGTAAAAACTAAAAAATAAAACTGTCGTGAATAGATAACAATCTTTGCATGGCATGTGGTTGTCCAGTAGTGTATGTGTGTGTAGGGGCGGGAAATTCATATGCGGTGCAGGACTAAGTTAGGTATAGTATTGCAGGAAGTGCAATGTGTAAGCATTTGGATCAAACATGTAATAATTTTGAAACATGAAATGTCAAGAAAAATTACCTCTAGAATATTGTTGTATTGTTCCAACTTTGCTATCATAGGAGTTGAATCAACACCATATATATGTCCTGCGTGATCCTAGTGCAAATAAAGTAGTGATATAATAGCTCCAACAAGAAAATTTGAAGATGCGTTCAGTATGTAAAATGAAACTTCCAAAGCAACGTATATTTCATAATACCAAAAGCATGGAACTATCATAGGAGCCAATAAGCACTCTAATGGATAGAGATAATTAAGCCAAGCTCAATAATCATTTTATATCAAGTAATAAAGATGTATACTTACAAACTGTAATTATTATGTATTGAGAATAGAAAATACCTACAAATCTATGATCACTATAAAAGATACTTTCTTTATACTGCTTCTATCATTTTAAGTTATCACACTTGTGATTTTATTTTTGTAAAGTCATTCTCCTCCATTAGTCTTATATATCGTTTTTTTAAAAAAACTAGCATATTCAATCAATATGCTAGTTTGGCTAACACAATCACATTCATCTCTTTGATATTTTCTCTTTACTATCCTATTTTACTTTATCTCCAAGAATATATGTACTTAATATTGGATTTTGTTTTCCAATAGGTTTTGTATTTATAAGTTAAACTTTCAAACAAATATAATTTGACATCATATTCACGTCATCCCAAAAAACAACAGACATCACTGCATGTTGAATCAGTTTAAGTTGTCCTCTGTAGTATCAAGAAAAATCACCCTAAAAATTCAACTATGAGATACTCATTGCGCCTATAAACACTAAATTTTATTAAAATTACAGGAATAGGGCATTTTTATGGAGTTGCAACAGTAGTTTCTAGTTATATGGGTTAGTCAGGGATTATTATGCATCGACACTTCATAATATGGAATAATGCTATGTTTGACACATGCAAGACACATGCATCTAACACACATGCATCGACACTTCATAATATTAAATAATGTTATGTTTGACAAATGCAAGACACTCGCATCTAACACACATTCTACATATCACATTACAAAACTAAGACAAATAAATAAGGACACACAAACATCAGGCATATGTGATGTGCGCAAAGAGAACTAGTGATGATAAAAATAGCAGAGTTGCAGAAGGCACAAAACTAATAAGAAGCTCTTTATTTTGAAAGAGAACTGAAAATTGAGTTTTTACAATAAATTAGTTTAGATTCCTCTTTCCTACATAAAGAGTAAAACTTATCACTATATGAATTGAATTGCATGCCATGTTTATTTGATTTGTGTAAATGGCATATCCAATATACATTTGTGTCCAATATATTCACTAGTACAATTGTCCCATTTCTATATAATATCACGTTTGTGTCCTAGTATTTATATAGATGCACCATAGCTAAGAGAGAATATATGCGCAAACCGAGGAGAGGAAGAGAGGAAACAATGGTAAATAAATCACAAGAAGAAGAGAAAAATAGGATAAACAATCTAAAATGGGTTAGAGAAGCAAATATGACTATTTAAGCAATCAATTCTTTAATATCATGTGCATATCACAAACCCTTACCTATATCCATATTTACAAAGAGGCATTTAGAAGCCACATGGAAATAAAATAATAAGGAACGAAATCAAGCGGGATTTCTTCATATGAGTCATTATGGTAGATCCTTCTCAATTAAGCAAGCTTTCCGATACATTTTATTATAAATAAAATAAAATTCAACAAATCAGATTTGAATCTAATCTAGCAACAAAATTGAAGTTAGCCTGAAGATGAATTGAATAACAAAGTTAAGTTTATGTTGATGCTGCACTATACTTGTACTACAATCCAACAAGGCCGAAAGCAATTGTTCTCTAAAGAGTTAGGTGGCAATGATGGTTATGTTGGAAATGGAACTAGCTCATGGGCCTTCTATCTATTATAAGGCAACACAAAGGTGTTGGCTCAAGAAAAAATGATGCTTCGACATGAATCCCGTTATGCATACATAGGATTCTATTTTCCTTAAGGTAGATTCTAGTTAACCATATTTCTCCTGAGAGAAGCATCGGGATTTAGTTACATCTGGGTCCTTCCAATGAGTGCAAACCCTCATAGTTAATTACCCCTCTCACTACATAAGAGAGCATTCTTGATTAAGGATAAATATTTTTTGGAATTTTAGTCTCAGTTGTGGGAGAAATGGAGGTAAACCCAATCAAGATCTCATGGTTCCATCATCCCGGGTATACCGTGGGTTTCAATTTACCAACATTAACGATTGTTGATCGTAATGTCCGGAGAACCTGATTAACAGTCATGTGTTGCCTCCTCTCAGGGATCCCGAGTAACCTGAAGTGATTATGGGTGGGTTATAATTTTATGGAAGTTTGGGGTTTACATCTGCTAGAATACCAAGTAATTGATTTAGTTTGGGATTTGTGACTTTGTTTAGAAGTTACCCATTTGTTTGAATTGGTTCGGGACTTACAGCTTTGGTTGGAAATAGCTTGATTGTTTTAGAAGTGAGTCTTACGGCTTTCATTGAAAATAGCCCATAGGTTTTAGAATTGGGTATTACCGCTTTCATTGAAAGTAGCATGTAGGTTTTAGAAGTGGGTCTTACAATTTTCATTGAAAGTAGCACATAGGTTTTAGAAGTGGGTCTTACAACTTTCATTGAAAGTAGCTCGAATAGAAGATCTTACAACTTCCTTTGAAAAACACCTGTCTATTTTGGATAGGTCTAACAACTTTTGTGTTTAGAAGTGGTATGTTTGTTTGCAGGACTTACTGCTTCACTTTGGAAGTATCCTGTAACTTTTGTTTAGAGTAAATTGGGCTGCAGGTACTTTGTTTTACAGTAGTTTATTAGTCTAACACTAGACTATAATTTTCAGTTGTTCACTAGCCCGACACCCGACGCTAGTGTTTTTTTGGTTCAGCGGTCCATTTTCCTACTTCAGTAGAGTTCTCATTTTTAGTGTGTTTTGCAATACTTGGCTTTCTTGCACTGCAGTTTTGTTTACAGTGCTCTTAGCCTCTTCTTTTCCTGAACTACAATTTAGTTTTCAATACTAATTTTTGTCTTCTTATTCATTTGATGAAATTCATGTTGCTTTGGAGTTTGCCCATGAGCATTGGAGAGCTTCAAGCCTGCGTAGCGGTCAGGGTGTTTTGGAGTTTTGTTTGAGTTTTGGAGAGTTTAGTTTCAATGTTTGGTGTTTAGTATAATACCCAAAATTTTGGTCCAAAAAGGTAAACATACAAATTTTCCCTATATTCTCTCACATATAGAAAGTATCAAAAATATTTTCATCAAATTTGATATTGAATTTCGAGTAATTTTGGTATCAATATATCTTAAATGTCTTTGAATAGGTATCTTTTAAATAACTGTTTAGTATTATTTTAGTTAATTAATTTCAATTAACTAATTATTTTAATTAATTGATTTCATTTCAATTAAATACTTAATTGAATTACTCAATATTTAATTTCAAATTAATAATTCTTGAATTTCAATTAATTAATTGAATTAAGCAATTTAAGTTCAAAATTAATCGCTCCGCAATTTAAAAAAAAATAGTAGTCTCTTGGAGCGATTTCAGCAGTCTCCCGGCATCACCTCCCCTTACGCGGAGTTTAGGATGACATATGTCGTTGATTTTTTCCTAGCATGATCTAAGATCGACGATGCAAGGGCTTCGCTTTGAAATCATCCCGTCCAAATTTAAAATCGACGGTGTGGGGTCTTGAATTCAAAAATATCCCGGCTGAATCTAAGATCGACAGCACAAGGTCTTCGTTTTGCGCATTTCTAGCCTGATCTAAGATTGATGGCATATGATCTTTGAAATCGAAAATATGCTTCCTTGTTATATTATTATTATAAATCTTTTTCTTTTTCTTCTTCTTTTTTATACACAAACATCTCTGCTAAACTTTCGGTTCAAGAGCTGTTACATAGGCAACGAGATAACACTCCAGTAGAAACAGACAACTAAATTTTTCATATACTTACGTATAATAAGCAAATGGGTTATACATGAGATTGCACTAGGCGTGAAAGCAGAGGAATTGGGCAAGCTTGTTCACGTGTAGAAGCAGAAGTGGAGGCAAGTTGGTGCAGGGACCGTAGTGGAGGTCTGTTGTCCGATTGCAGGCAAGGCAAAGGCGAGATTGCGGGTCGCACACAAGGGATGCAGCGGAGTCGGCGTGCAGTTGGGTGGTCAGGAGGAATTCGGTCAGATTCGCACAAGGTAAAGGCAAGGAACGAGCCTAGAGCGAAGGTCGATTGGCGTGTTTGGGTCAGGCAAGTGCATACGGAGCAAAGTTCGACTTGTTCCTACGCTAGGTGTGACCAGACGAAGGTGGAACCAATCATGAGGTCGGACTGCCACGAGGGAGTCGGGTCACGCAAGAACAAGAGAAATACACAAGAGGCGGAATCGCGGGTTGAAAATTGCAGTCGAGTTGAGTGCTGCGAGATCAGACTCTGACCGAAGGTTTGGAACGAGCTGTAAGAGTAGAAGGCCGATTGTGTGGACTTCTCACAAAAGAACGAAGGAGAATGATTAAAATGCCAACTATAAAAGTGTGAACGGACTTTCCTTAGTTTCTTTTTTTTTATCGATTGATTTGCCAAAGGAACGCGTCGTTTTCCAAAGCGATGCGTCTATTTAATTTGAAATAGCAATTGCGCAAAAAAAAAAAATTTATTTTTATTTCCCCCCTTTTCTTTTCTTTTTTTTTTAGTCAACAAAAGGTAGCTTCTACACATATAGAAGCGATAGCTCTGGATGCCACAATTCATCATGCAACTCCATCTGATCAGCAATATGAGCAAGGATCACATGTAGGAAGGTGATGGAAATGATGGTGGCATATACTCAACCAGAATATCTAATCATGGACCACACAGTAGCACGGAAATCTATGGAACATCTTGTATCCCAATCACAAGATGTCGATGAAAATTAATAGTGACTAAAGGCACTAACTAAATCTCTGCAACATTTTATATTTCTATCTTAGGATATAGGAGAACAATATCAAAAAGTGAGTTCAACTGAGGCTTAGCTTCATGTACTGGCGTGATTTCATACTCAAGCTCAATCACTCAATAAAAGCAGGGCTCAGGCAGCACCACATTTCTAATATGATGAAATTTTTTAAGTACTTTTCCAATATGATGACCAAAATTCTGAAAGTTAAGAAGAAAAAATTTATATCAAACGAATCCTTCGCGTTGGGCAATAAATTATTAAAAACTAAGTTAAGTGGAGTAAAAATGAGAATGCTAAAAGGATGAGTGATAGAACTAAAAAAAAATTAAAAAAATTACTATTCCAGAAAGATGATGAGAGTAATACTTATGCAATATAAGATGTGTAAAACAAATTTAGATGATTTGGATATGTACAGCCAAAAACTTGAAATGCAGTAATAACATGTGACCGCCAAATATAATATGGGTAGTTGTTGTAGAAAAACTTAGAATAAACTAAAGTTAGCCTTAAGTGGATGAATCAAGGGGATTCATAAAGTTGGCCCCAAAAAGCTGGTATAATTATAATTTTCCTTAAAGCTATCTCTCAAAATAATGTGTAGAAATAATGACAAATGGAGGATTAGCATTCACATCACAATTTACCACACATAAGAGACAGTAAGACGCAATTAAATATGAAGGAGCTAAAAAATCAAAGGGAACTGGCAAAAGAAATCCTGAGAATCACAAACATTAACTTACAACGCCTAGAAAGTGTGCAATAAGAACGTCCCAATCATCTCTAAGCAATGAAGGCAGCAAGTGTTCGATGACACCGTTATCTACCTAACACATGAAATTGCAATCATCAAGTGCAGAAAAGTTATAAAAAAAAAAAAACTAAAATAAAAAAGTTAAGTAAATGAAGAACAACCATCAAATTGAAACTCAATACATTAGTTCAAAGTTGAAGGAAAAACACGTACTGTATCAAGATCTTTAACATTAAATGAAGGGTAAGGATATGACTCATTGAAATGATGAGGAAATAACTTCACCCAAGTATCATCGCCCATCATCAGCACTCTTTTTCCATTGTTAGCCAACTGTATTTGCAGGAATGAATATTAAAAAAAATTAATGTGAAGGAAATGATGGAGTTAAACAGCCCAATCAAGACAAAAGTAGAATATATTAGTCTTCACTTTCATTAAGGAAAAACCGAGGCAACTTGCTACAACAAACCTGGAATATCAAATTATCTTCAACAATAGCAGGAGCTCCAAAACTATTCCCGACATCAATAAATGTAGGAAGTCCACCGGTCGTTAATCCCTATAATAATGTCGAGGATAAAATTACAGCATTCAGTGGCTGTAAATGACAACAAGCACAAGCCAAAAGATTAAGCATGCGCTTGCAGCGTCAGAAACAGCCGAAGAAAACATAGAAAAATATAAATAAACTGACATTAAAAGTAAAAAATAGAAACAGATAACCAATCTCATTGCATAAATTACTCACAGAAAATACAAAATTTTGCTAGTAAAAGCTATCCAAAGGGGAAATGTTTATTACATTATCTACAATGAAAATTCAGGGACACAAATAATGAGAAGGGCATCAACGGCATTAAACAATAATTATTTGGGATAAGTACTCGGATATACACCATCCAAATCTATCCAAAGTACTCACCTAATACCCAAATGTTTCATATTAACTGAAGCACCCAAATCTTGTATGCCTTACTAATCTCCACTCCATTAGTTGATACCAACTAACGAAACACGGGATAGCCTTGTTCAGCAGCAGTAAGATCACACCAACAGTTACAATATTGCAACTGGTGAGAATAAGGAGGATCTACATATGATATTTATTGATTTAGAGAAAGCATATCCCCAAGATAAATGCTATGGAGAATTCTAGACAAGAAAGGAGTTAATAATGCATTAATGCTTACAGTCAAGTCATTAAGGATATGCATGCAGAGATGTTGCTTGTGTTCAAACACAAGGTAGTTTGACTAAGTATTTTTCTATATCAGTTGGATTACATCAAAGATTAGCCTTAAGCCCATATCTTTTTGCTTTAGTTATGGATGTTCTTGATAGACATTTGCAAGAGGTTGTACCTGATGTATGCTTTTTGCTAATAATATTCTTCTTGTTGATAAGAATAGACAGGGAGTTGAAGGTAAACTAGAATTAGGGAGGTCAACCTTAGAGTCTAAAAATTTTCGTTTGAGTAGATCTAAAATTGAATATATAGAGTGTAATTTTGATAATAATAGATCTAATTAAGGGGTTGTGACTTTGGGCAATCAAGTCATTAATAAGAGCACACATTGATGCACGACTAAGTGTGAATGCAGTTAATTCATATGAAATTTGCACAACTCTTGATTAGAATAATTGAAAACACGACTAATAGCAGTTCAAAACGACGAATCAAAACAAAGAAGGGGTCACACCCGCTTAGGCTAAATTACGTAGCAAGATATTTGAATATTTCAAAATAAAATGAGAAAATAACACAATGACAAATAGTAATTTCAACGAAAATCCCTAATCTAACAACGAGAGTTAATAAGCATAAAGGTGCACTCAAGCCCTACATTTACTAAGCTCAGCATGAGCAGCAAGGAGTCGTCCTTCATGACTGTCATCAATTCCAAGAAAAGTTAGATTTAGGAAATATAATGAAAGGAGAGAGAAACCTTCGTAAAGGAGTGGTGGAGATCCTCCACTCGACGCCTTCAAAGTGCTCGTCAATTGTTTCCACTAAGGTGTCCAGAATACACTCCAAGTAGTTCTGGACGGTGTGATCAATCCTTGGATTCAGGTCGAAGAAGGTAGATTGTAGGATGTTGGTGAAGCCGTCCTCATCCCACGTTATTCCATAGTCAGTCTCCGGATCCGCCATTCATGGAGCTCGGTGGCAAAACTCTTCCAACTTGATGGTGCACTTGAAGATAGTCGAAGAGGAAGAAGTTCTTCTTGCAATTTGAAAGGGGGAAGAGCTAAGACCAAAATCTAAAATAAGTTTCAGGTTTTGTAAATAGTGGAGAGGAATTTAGGAGAGAAAACCCAAGGAAGAAGCCTTGGGAAATTTCGGCCAGCAGCAGAGAAGAGTTTGAAATCTTTTCCAAAGGGAGATGATGCACTTATGGAGGGATTTCAAAAGAAACCCAATAAGGGGTGCCGGCGGTATGTGGAGTGGGGAGGGAGATTTATTTCCTAATCCCAATGTGAGGATTTAGGAAAGTATTAAAGGTTTGTCCCTTTTTAAAAAATTTGGCTGCTAGGGGATTGGGAAATGTTGAATTTATTCCAAAGGGGAAGTTTGGGTTTAGGAAATATTTCCTATCCCAAATCTAAGAGGGGGGACCGGCGGCATTGATGGGGGGAAAAGGGGTTTGAGCAATTAATTATTGCATGCCAACTTGAGATCCATAAATTAGGAAGGTCAATTAAAACTCCAGTCAATTGTAAATTGATTTGAATGAGTTTTTAAGACTTTCCTAAAATAGATTTTGTATTTTAGGAAATATTTTGAATTTCAAATCACTTGGATTTGAGTTCAAAATTAGTCCCAATTATACTCAATCCATAAGAGGAAATAAGGAAAAAAGGGGAGAAAGGGGGCTCCAAGGGAGGCCGGCGGCTAGGGAGATATGGCCGGCGGCAAGGGCTCAGGTAAGGGCTTTGGCCGTGGGGTTGAGAGGGGAGGAAGGGGTTCGGGTGGGGGGCTTTGACCGTGAGGTTGTGAGGGGAGGAAGGGCCTCGGGTGAGGGGAAGAAAGGTGGCCGGTGGTAGTAAGGGAAAGGGAGGAGAACCAAGAGCCACCGGTGGTGACTGTTGGGTACGACGGGTGGCCTATCCTAGGCTCCACCAAGCTCTCTAACTCTCTCTCTCAAGCTCTCTCAAAAGCTCCAAGAAAACAAGTGCAGGAAAATTTTCTCATAATCATTCATTAACTTGAAAATAGAACAAAGGGTTATATATAGCCTAATACAAGAGAAGCAAGAAAATAAAAGACACAATTGCCCTCCGGGCTTACATACGACATCACCCATTAAAAGGGTATAACTGGAAAATAAAACATAACACTGAAATAGAAAATACATAAATAAGAAAATAACTCAAAAGTACAAAGACTCGATCGTGGCCATAGATCGGCGGCCACGCCTCTAATAAACCTTCCATGAGCTGATGTCCCCATCAGAATGATATCACCATGGATTTTATCGTTCACTTCCCCTGGCTCAAGGAAAAACTACAATAACGATGTTTGTAGATTTCCTAACCAAATATGCACATTTCACTACAATGAAAATGCAGTCACCTGCCCCTAATGTCGCCTCCATATTCATTTGCAAAATTTGTTCGCACCGTGGAATTCCAAAACATATGTATTCAACTTTCATAGCATTTTTTATGAGCACTATGTGGCAAACTCCATTAAAAGAGCTCGATAACAAACTGCAGTTTGGTATAGCACATCATCCAAAGATGTCGAAATTTTATACCATTGCAAAATTTTCCTACTATGCCTCTCTCCATTCTTCTATTGGCGCGACTCATTACCCAGCTCTATGTAGAAGGATTTCGTCACCCATGCAACCATTTTTTAGCAGCACTACAAAGCCCCACAATGTCCGTGAATGGCCATAGGAACAAGACCTCATCATGTGTAATCTCCACAACAACCACACCTGGCACCCATGCTTAACATTACATGAAGGAGAAATCCAACAAAAATTGTTAGAACATCAAGTAGCAGTTAGGCAATCTATTTCTCATTAAATTATATTTGAACTAGTGGAACTATCTCAAGCATGAACAATATACTAGATTGAGTCATCAATAATTTGGTCCATTCATGGTGTTGGAACGTATTGGGCAAGTTGCATAAAAACTTGATATACATTTTCATGCCAAAATCCACCCTTTTTCATATTTCACTCTTAAAACCCTACAAGGAGAACACCACTCTAAATGCCACACCTCTTCCGCATGAATCATGGATTGAGCATCCAATTTTGCGACCAACGCATATTCTTCAATCACACCTCCCTCTTTATGACAATCGCAATCAACAATAGCACCTCATGCAATGGGAAGGCGTAACACCTGAAAAGGCTTCTTGGATTACTAATGATGAAGTGCAAGCTACATATACACACCTCGACCTTGAGGGCAAGGCCGTTCTTCCCACCACAAATGGGAATTGTTATGAAACCAGCCAATGCAACAAAGTAGTACAATAAGCCATATGGCAACAAGATCGAAGAGCCAATTTGAGAGCCTCAATGTTCAATCAAGAAAAGAACTCAGCCAATGTGGATGATGAATGACCAAATGGGCAAAGATTAAGGAGTGGTGAGTAGATTAAGGAGTGGGTGGATGTGTGAGTGATAAAATAAGTAATGCTATATGACTACTTGGACGGGTATTTATTTTTTTATTCCTTAAGCTATTACATTTATTAGTTATAGTGGCCACATGCCACCACGAGAGAGCTGATGAGAAATGTAATTATTGTAGAAGGTTGGGTATAAATGGATATGGCCATATACCATATTTCTTCTAATAATGCCAAAAAATTTATCTTCTAATTATTTTTCCTATTATTCTAACTTTTCATTTATTTTAATTGATGTCTCGTCTATCAAAAGATTTAATCTAAGACACTTGTAATGTTTTCAATAATTGAAATTAATTTCAACACAATCCACAATCCCAAATCACCCCTTCATAACACACTTAAAAGAGAAACATGCATTTTTACCTTAACACATGCTCCGATCTCATTCCTAACAAAAAATATAACTTCAGCATCAACTGCAACACAATAAATGGTGAGATGGGTCATATATTTGTGAGCGTGTTACTTGTATTTTAGCAATCAACCATATGCAAGTTAAGCAGCAGTAATCCTACATTTATTTCATTACATGTTCATTCGCTCTCCTCAAATACTCATTCTCGACCTAATGGTTTAGTTAACCATAATGTATCAATCCAGTTAATGGATTAGGAATTTAACATTCTCACTGACATTTTGTTAGATGTACATTTGGTTTTTTTTTTTTCCATTAACATGTATACTGCACAAACAAATAGGTGTGTTCCTGATGAGGACATCGAAGATCAACGGTTACGATCGTGTCTATTTATGTATTTTATTTGTTATTTGTACTTTTCCATTTCTACCCTCACTTGAGGGCTTTGCTTTATGTTGGCCCTAGGGGCAATTATGTCTTTTATGTTTCCTTCATGTAATTGGCTATTTAAGCCTTCTCCTTCCTCTTGGAAAGGATGATGAAACAAATAGGTGTGTTCCTTCTCATTCTTTGTGGTGCCGAAGATAGAGAGAAGTTAGAACTATGCCAGTAAGGAAGTGTTATAAGGTGTGTGTTTGGATCTGTGAGCAATATTTCTAAGTGATAATTTTAAGTATGTTGCATGTGGTTGTGTAACAATTTGTTGGTGGCTGAGTAACAGTGAGAAGATTTCAGTGTTTCTTTGTACTTTTATCCCATAATAAGTTCGAGCTTTTACACCTCAACAAATTGTTTAGATTTAGATATTTTTCTTTGAGATTAGACGTCGATTAGTATGAAATATTGAAATGTAAGATTTTGCAACGTAAACTGTTTTAAAAAGAAATATATCCCCTTTGGTTTAGTCGGACTAAAATGAACTTCACCTTGAGGCGTTGCAAACTAGTGGTTGGTGGATCAGCAATTGCCTTAAAAATTCTTGAACTCATTCCCTCGTCTGATGCCAGCTTTTGCAGTACTTCTAGCTTGTCCATCCAAGGCTTCTTCTCTGGTAAAAATAACCAATAATCTTCCATCAAAACTAAAAACTCGCCGGTGATCCACCTAGCTACTTATCTGCGAAATGGCGCGAGGCAAAGACAATGATCACAGCAAGAGAAAAGGAATACATACCTTCAAAGAAAAAACTCGGCGCCACAAAATCGAACCTAAAATCATAAGAAAACGCCATAAAAAGAATTACTCACCGTCATAACACCTACAAATTTTCAATCAACCAGGCCTCTTGCAGAGTAGTTTTGGGTGTACATTTTACAAACAAAAGTGTTTGCAATGAGAAATAGAATACCTGAGGGCGTCGAGGATGATGATGACGAGGCGGTCCACAGCGGGCCTGGTCCAGCATTGACCGTTGCTTCCGGATTTGGACGGACGATCACCAAAAAAGGATGCATTAGCATTATATGTAGGAGAGGGAATCGAACATGGAGATTGGTACTTATCGGAGCAATGGCTGAATGAGGAGAGCTCGGTTCGGGTTAGGAGGAAACCGCGGGTAAAAAGGTAGATGGCCAAGGAATGGAGGGTGAGGATCAAAAAGAAGGGGCGTATCAGAGCCCACTTAGACGCAGCCATCGCCGTTATAATGGAAGGAAGACAGAAAATCGCGATGGTCTGGCCGTAAGCGCGGGCCACTCATCTAGCCAATGCTTTGAAACTTGGCGACATGATTGTTGCGAAGTAGAGGACTAGCTCTATCCAATGATCGGAGAGAGGCGTGTGAGGATGCACGTGAGGAGTAGAAGCGACGATGAATTGGTGTCTCGGCAACGGCGTGTGTCAGTGGCAGCGGCGTGAAACGCGGCCCTAGGTTGCACTGGAAAGTCTGGAATGAAAGCTGGGTGAGGAAAGACCTGAATGGACTTCGCTTCGGCTTCTTTTGCTATCTTTCAGCCCCCGCGAGAAATTATTCTGGGCGGAGTCCGGATGTAGCGACACTCGGGGGCTGTTTGGTAGCAGGATTTATGCCGGATTTGAGCGAAATCCAGCCAAACGGCCTAAAATGCAAAACCAAATCTCACGGTAAATGAAAGCAGCCCTAGACCGAAAATTGCCCCTTTTTCGTGGTAAATCCCGGATTTCCGAAATCCTTGATTCAGCGGATTTACGGGATTTGGCCGAAGAAGGGAGCTAGAAATTATTCGACGCTTGCTGAAAAGTTAAAATTCTGCCATATTTATTTAACTTGAGTGTATTCATCGGATAAAATGTGCATATTAATTAAATATTTTATTATATATTTGTTGCGTATTTATTGAGTATTTGTTGTATATATATTACACATTTTTTGTTTATTTATTACTTATTTGTTGCGGATTTCTCTTCGTCTGCAGTAAGTCCGAAAAGATAAATGGGTCGGGTAAGAAGTCAAATGAATATCCTAACTTTCCACGTAAGCATGCCATGTGTACTGATTTTATTGGCATCCTAACACAGCTCTATAACTGATTCCGCACAAAATAATTTCTCCGGAGGAGCGAAGCCGAACAGCGACGAAGGAGCCGAAGAGGAACAGCAATGAAGAAATACAAGAAAGCAAACCGTAGCCTAGGCCTACACAGAGAAGAAGCAATTATAGAAGAATTATTTAAAAGGGGTAAACTAATCTTAATAATAATAATCATTATTAAATTCATATATTAATTCAATGTATAAATTATATTATTTATATTTATTAAATGGAAATTATTATTTTATTAATTAACTAATTAATAGATTAATAAATATATTTATTATGTTAATTTAATTTTATTTAATTTGATAAAAAAAAATTATTAGCTGGAAGTGATATTATTTTTATTTATCTAAATAGATGATATGAAGTTAATTTAACTCAAAAATATTAATTAATAAATAATTCATTTGTTGATTAATATTATGTTTTAAATAGTTTATTTTGAGGCAATGGGTTTTTAAAATTATTTGCATTACTCTCTACAAATTAGATAATTCTAAAAACTATTAATATTAATTAAGTAGAAAGTTATTTAAAATGAAGTAAACTAATCTTATTTTGTTATTGTTGTATTTACTAATCGAAACTTTGTTTATTTTTTATTTGAATCTTCTTTGTTTATTTTAATTTCTAATAAGATGCATGTCAAGATCTCTTTAATCGTATTTTATAAATATGTAAATTGAAAGCAAAGCAGTTGCAACCTACTATTTAAACATGATTTCTCATAAAGGTTTATTGTCGCGTCCAGGATATTCGCGGCGTAGAGAATATAAAGTTTATCGTCTTAGCGTATTGTACCGCAAATCCGGCACGCAATCAGATCAGAGAGAGGTCTAGCATTTATTGAGACAACCAAGATTTTTACGTGAAACCTAAAAGGGGAAAAAACCACGGGGCCATTCTGGTAGCTCGCCAGTCATTGTGTTTGATGAATCCACTAGTATGTATATCGCAGTTGTTAAAATGGTAGGCGCCTTCCTTGGCGAGACAGGTCGCGTTAGCTTCGTTGAATGTACATGTTCTTTGAATAGTACATTGACGAGTGAGTAGGTTAGATACAGCTTAAGAGTCAATATATTGACAAATGTTCGTCTTATTGGTCGGATGAGAACCGGATAGGTCGGCGGGCGACGGAAGTCGGTTAGGCTTTGCGACGTGGCGACGTAAGTCAGAGAGGACCAGTTAGTCAGACGGGCGACATTGATACGGTTGGAATGACTGTAGTCGGCGGGCGACATAGTAAGTCAAGAGGACCGTAGCACGGCGGGTTGACGGAGGTCGAGAAGAAACTGTTTTGTATGACGACGAAGATCATGAAGGACGACGTCATGTGGAATTAGTCCAGCACAAAGGATAAAAGGAAAATTTTACCATTCTTTGCATACGACGTGTCCAGCGAAGTCCGATAATCGGTGGAAGTCGGCCATCAAAGGTAAACGTTGGCAGAAGATGAAGGTCCGAACGTCCAGTAGAAGTCCAAAGCGTTGTTGTGGCAGAGAGAACCCGGCTTCACGTTGCGGCGGAGTTTCGGTTAGAGGGACTGTTGCAATACTTGGGAAATTTCAGATAATCAGTGGAAGTTTGAGAAGAATTCTTACGTTCTCACTCGAATATCACACAGAGTCCGGCGTGTCTGGGCGCAAGAAGAGCTCCGGCGGTGGTCCGAGGAGGAGGGGTTCTCATTTCTCTTTCCTCTTCTTCTCCCCCTTCTTATTCTCTCTCTTCTTCCTATCTATTCTCTCTTCCTTCTTAGTTCTCTCTCTTCCCCTTGAGCCCTTTTGCGTGTAGAATGAGGCCTATTTATAGTTTTCTGGTGGCTATAGCCCGTAATGGCGTGAAGATCAAAGGCGAATTGGGAGTGTTTTGCCATGGACCGGCCGCATATGAATCCTTTGATCATGCACCGTTTGTTGGGCATTTGAAAGCCTTAATGATGTCGGAATTTGGCGATCTTAGTCTCGTTGGATTCGTCTCGTCGAGCCGTTCGATTCGAGTATAAGCTCGTCAAAATCGGAGACCGTTTGGTAACTCAAATTGCGGTTTTAACCTTTCAACAGCGCTTTGAGCCCTTGATTCGGACTCATTTGGGCTTGGATTGGGTTGATCTTGGTGTCGTTGGGTTCGTATTTCCGAGACGCTCAGTTTTACTATAAGCTCGCTGAAATCGGAGTTCGGGAGCTTTCAAATTTAATTTTTGAAGTTTCCAACTAGCTTTTGCCTCAAGATTCGTGCCCGATCAAGATATTTTTTGCGTGATGTATCAGTTATCAAATAGTTTTCAGAATTTAACATGATTCATCATAAAACTCAATAAGTTATTCTCAAAATTATAAATAAAATATAATTATTATTGTTGAGGATCATAATTTTGCCGCAATCGAGTAAGAGATCCTTAAAATATAGCTTTGTATGAAAAAACTAGTGTATAAATAGATAAATGAAAAGAGTATGGGTGAAAGCTGTGGGCTATGATCCAGCTAAATTATTCTACTATATAAGCATTGATTACAACTATTTGTCCATCTATTAACTTGAATATGGTGAACTTATTAAACAAACATGCTAATACTACATTACATCGTGCCATGTGTTGTAGTGGTGCTAGACCTGAACGTGCAATTGCCTCTCACCGTTGATCATTAACGGTCAAATCTAGACCACCCATGTGTCCATTTAATTTACTAGGTAATCATGAGATACATGTAAATATAAACAGCTACAGTAATGAGAATGAGGCACAAAAGAATTTCACGAAACTTCTTCTCCTTCTTTCCTTCGATTTTCCTCTGTTGTTTTCTCTTATGCAGGTTGACACCTAGTGTAGATTTCAACATTGTATCAGAGTAGAATTTTTTTGCACATTTTCTCTGAACGACTGTTGTTTGATCGCTTCTTGTCGATTTCTCTCGACCTAGATGGACTCATCAAATAGCTCCTCTACCTCCATTCATGCTACCAAAATCGTCAAAATGGCAGACACTCATATTCCCTCTCAGTTGAAGTTTCTTATGACTAATGTTAAATCGGTTCTCAACATTCAGCTCGCTACTGATAACTACCCTTTTGTGGAATCGCATATATTCAAACTTTTTACAGCAAACGGTTTTTATGGTTACTTGGATGGCTCCACGCCTAAACCTCCACGAATGATACCGTTAGAATTAGATGATTTACAGTTAGATAGTGATTACTGCACTTGGCTTCTTGTGGATCAAAACTTGGCTGTAGTGCTTTATTCTACCATTTCTCAAACTTTTCTCCCTTATGTTCAAAATCCGAACTTTTGTTATGAGATTTGGGAGACTTTAGAGCAGAGATTGCAATCTACAAATAGATCATGCATCCTTCAACTTAAAAATGAGCTTCATCACATTACAATGAAGGATAAGAATATTATGCAATATTTATCTAAAATTAAAAGTAAAGTAGATGCGATTGGAGCGTCTAGTTCTTCATTACCACTGGAGGACATCATCTATTATACTCTTAATGGATTACCGAGCCAATATCATGGATTCAAAATTTCTGTTCGGATGAATTTAAATCCTATAAGTTTATATGATTTTTACTCATTGCTGTGTAGTGAAGAGTTAAATCTCGTTGTTGAATCTGTTCTAGAATTATATTTGTCATCCGCTTCTGATGTCATTCCTGCTATGTACGCTCAACGTGGTCAAGCACGTGGACGTGGCTATCGCGGCCATTTCAGTGCAATATTGACTCGAGGCAGAGGTTCGTCTCGAGTTGTAACCAGCCCGATTCCTTCAGTGGACTGTCAGATTTGCATAATTTCCATTATTTGATAAATCTTATGTGTCGTTGGTTTTTGCTAAATTTCAACAACTAGTTAAACGCCAATTTGATGCTAAAATTAAATATTTTCAGTCTGATGGTGGTGGAGAATATATCTCTAAACAGTTTCAACTATTACTTGCAAAAACTGGAATTATCCACCAACAAACATGCCCTTATACCCCAGAGTAAAATGGATTAGCTGAACGGAAACATCGGCATATTATGGAGATCGCCCGTGCTCTATTATTTCAAGCTAACCTTCCTAAAAAATTTTGGTTGCATGCTGTCCAAACTACGGTACATTTTATCGATCTTCTTCCCTCCATCTCAAATAAGATATCTTCTCATTTTCATATTATGTATAACAAACAACCGGATTATAGCTCACTTCAAATTTTTGGTTGTCTTTGTTATCCATTTCTACCAAGTAATTTCATCTTCAAACTACATCTGAAATCTCTTCCATGTGTATTTGTTGGATATCCTTCCTCAACAAAAGGATATATTTGTTATCACATTCCTTATGAAAAATTTTTCATCTCTTCACATGTTAAATTCGTTGAAAACATTTTTCCATATCAGCTTGAGAAAACTGAAAAACATTCCTTCTAAAGAATCTACTTATACTCCTCCCTTGACTCTAGTTCCAACTATGGTCCAAGTATCTCCTTCTTCCATGCCTGCTGTTACCTCAACTCTTCCAGATTTATCAACCCCATACCTGTCCACTTCTATCCCAACTACAATAGAACATCTCTCAACTTCATTTGTCCCATCTCTTGAGGAAAATCACTCATCTGCTTCTCAAATAAATACTTCAATTCCTAAAATCACTAATCACCCTATGCTTACAAGATTGAGAATGGGTCACTTGAAACCAAGGCACATTATCAGTATGAGTCATTGTAATGTTCTGTTTGATCCTACATGTTATTCTCAAGTGATCAAAAATAATTTTTGGAGAAAGCCTATGTCTCAAGAATTTGCTGCTCTTCAACAACAAGGAACTTGGAAGCTTGTTCCTCCACATCCTGATCAACATGTTTTGGGTTGTAAATGAATTTATAAAACTAAGTTAAATTTGGATGGTTCTATTGCCCGGCATAAAGCTCGACTTGTTGCACAAGGTTGCTATCAGCAATATGGCTTAGATTATGAAGATACTTTTAGTCTGGTGGCCAAACTCTCTAAAATCCCAATTTTACTTAAAGTTGTTGTGACTTCCAAGTGGCGAATTCTTCAACTTGACGTGTCTAATGCCTTTCTTCATGGCAAACTTGCTGAAACAGTTTTCATGACCCAACCTCAAGGCTTTGTGGATCCTATATATCCTGATTATGCTTGTTTGCTGCAAAAATTCATATATGGTTTGAAGCAATCACCTAGAAAGTGGTTTGAAACTTTTTCAACATATATTTTAAACCATGGCTTCACCCACAGTACAACTGATCCATCACTGTTATTATATTGCAAGAACTCTATCACTATCTACATCCTTGTGTATGTAGACAATATCTTGTTGACTGGGAATCATGATCCAACGATCAAACAACGTTTACTTGGCCTATTAGTTTAATTTAATATGAAGAATTTGGGTCCCATTTCATATTTTATGGGTATGCAAATCATGGATACTTCGGATGGCTTACATTTATCACAGTCCACCTATGATGCTGACATTTTAAATCGTGTTGGCATGTCAGATTGCAAACCGATCGAATCTCCTATCCCGTCTAAAACCTTCTCGGTTTCAGATTGTCCCTTAGCTTCAGCTGAAGCTGAACACTTTCGTCATCTGGTTGGCTCTTTGCAATACTTAATAATCACTCGCCCTGACATCGCGTACACAGTTAACAAGTTTTGCCAACATATGCATCCACCGCTTGGAGATGATTTCAAACTACTTAAACGACTTATTCACTACATCAAGGGAGCTTTATCATTCGGTATTCCCATTTTTCCTGGCTTACTTGAGTTAACCGCTTATTTTGATTCCGACAGGGCCGGTGATCCGACATACCACAAATCTACATCAGGATATTATGCGTTTCTTGGAGAAACTCTTATTTCATGGTTTGTCAAGAAACAAATAATTGTGGCTAGATCTTCTACTTAGGCATAATATTGTGCCCTTGCCATCGCTGCCACTGATCTCATCTGTCTTAGTCGTTTATTACATGAGTTCAATATCTCTATTTTTTAACCTACAATTCTTTTCTGCGATAACATATTTGCTATGGCATTTTCCAATTTTTCATGCTAGAACTAAGCATATAGAAATTGATTTCCATTTTGTTAGGAATTGCATTAAAAATCAGGTCTTACAAATATCTCACATTTATACTCAATATCAATTAGATGATTTATTTACTAAATCCCCCTCGATTCAGCGGTTTGCCCAATTACGAGACAAACTAACCATTTTTTGAAGCTCCTATTAGCTTGAGGGGAGGTATTAAGCAAACATGCTAATACTACATTACATCGTGCCATGTGCTGTGGTGGTGTTAGACTTGTACGTGCAATTGCCTCTCACCGTCACCGTTGATCATTAACGGTCAAATCTAGACCGTCCATGTGTCCATTTACTTTACTATGTAATAATGAGATACATGTAAATATAAAAAGCTACATTAATGAGAATGAGGCATGAATGAATTTCATGAAACTTCTTCTCCTTCTTTCCTTCCAGTTTCCTCTGTTATTTTATCTTCTGCAAGTTGACACCTACTACATATTTCAACAAAACTAACAATAATATGAAGAATAGGTGGAAAATATGGCTAAGTTTGTATGAGGCGAAATGCATTCAGATGGTTATAGTTGAGTGAAAATGACTGTCACATTTCATCTTTTTTATGACAATAGCTAGGCAGAGAAAGAAAAATGGTTGCAGTTAGATAGATGTCTAACAATGTATTTCGTGCGTCAAAAGTCCAATAGTGGTGCTCAAGTGGCTAAGATCTAATAGTGGTGGTCAGATGGTTATCCAACAATGGCGGCCAAGCAACAAAGGTCCAATATTGGCAGTTGGACTATAGTTAAACAATGTTGTTGAGCATTAGTTTGATGGAAATGACCAGACAATAAATTTCTAATGATAACTTTCAAGTGGCGGTTCCACAATGACAATCACATGATTGTTTGACTATAGTGGTGATCAAGAGGAGCTCATGGATTGTTCGAGCCTTTTAGCTGTCTTGAATCTATTACCACTATCCCTTTCAAATAGAGATGAAAACCCTATTTTTAGAATTTTGATAGTAGCATGCCTTATAAATATGAAAAAAAATTCGTATCATTCAATACAAAAGATTCATATTGATTTTATTGATTATAAGTACTCATTCAACATTTACATGTCTTAATGTTTTTGGAATTAAGTGATATTAGGTTCATTGGATTCATCTCACCAAGATGCTCATTTTATTATAAGCCTGACAAGTATGGTGATCATTTAGTCATCCAATTACCATTCCATAACTGTGAAGTTCATTGCCAGGGCTAATTTGGACTCGAATTTTATTATTTTTTGAGTAATTGGATTCATCTCTTCAACACGATTAGTTTGACTATAGTTTGTTGAAATCAGAATCTGGATGGTCCTGAATTTTTTATCTTAATTATAATTCAAATGAGTTTCAAATTTATTCCAGATCATGTTGATTTTTTTGACGTATCAACTATAATAACTCATTTAAAAAAGTCAATTTTTATCGACTAAATAACTTCTTGCCTCAATTTTCTTTCAAGAAAAGATTGAAATATGATTATGGCTTCGTTTGGGATGACTTTTTTACTGCTTCCAAAAGTTGATTTTTTAGTAAATTTTTAGTATAAAAAACTTCTTCAAAAAGTAATAAAAAGCAATCCCAAATGAAGCCTATATTATATCACTCTCATGTGGATATTTCTCAACTAATGGCCTAGAAAAGCATAAAGTAATATGTGTGAATTTGCCCTAAATATAATCAACACGTGATACTTATTGCCTAAGATATAAGCTATAACGCATTTGTATAAATATGATCATTTAAAGGGACAGATGAAATAATAGATAATAAATCATAATTGTTTTAGATATTATACACTTTATTTATTCATCTAATGATGTAATGGATACAAGTTAATTCAGAAGCCCTGAATGACATATAGTGTATTGCAAAGTCTTTATCAGCTAAGAGAATGAGGTCATTATATTTTTACTGAGGGGAATATATTTTTATTGCTAATTCAAACATTTAACTAAACAAGTTGAATTTCTAACAAGACTTGAAAAAATTTAAATGCCACTAAGGCTTAGTTTGAGATGCCTTTCTTACTGCTTCTCAGAGCAGCTTATTAGAAAGTTGCCTTCAATCTTGGAGTAAACTTTCAAATAGGATATTTAGAATGGGAAGTTGGATCCTTAGGGTTCATTTGGGTTGTTGTAGATATTTGCAAAATTAGTTTTAAAAAAGGAGGTACAATAAAAGCTAATTTTTAATGAGTAATTATGGGAAATATAATTATATCTTTTTGAAAAAGCTATATACTTTTCTTTAAGGCAACAACATTTAATAGACCTGATTGCTTTTTTCCACCACAAACTTTTTTGAGAATCAATAGCCAAACAACAACTAATAATGTTTTGAAAAGCTAAGCCATAAAAACTTGCCCCGCACATGATCTTAATTAAACATATTTAATGAATATTAAGAGCCAACTAAGGCTTCGTTTGGAACGACTTTTGTTTACTTATTAAAGCAGCTTTCTAGTATAAAAATTTTAATTTTTGTATTAAAAAGCTGCTTTATGAAATGATAAAAAAGTCATCTCAAACGAAGCTTAAATATGATCATTAGTAGCTACACTCCTGACTTTTTCCACGACATATTGTAAGTGGTTCAACACACATGTTTATTATGAATATAGGCAATCATGATTTCAATATATTGAGGAGGTATATCAATAGCATTATGAGCAAGACTATTTGATCTATTTCAATACCCAACGATGCTTCCAAATAATAGTTTGAGAGATGCTAATGTATTAAAAGAGCCAATATATTTTTTAGACTTCATATATTATATAAATATGGAAGAAGAGTATCATTAAGGAGCTATTTGGTTTGTTTAAAGTGATTGTATAGTAAAGTAAATGTAATGTAAAGTTAATCCTTGAGATTGTTTTGTTGTCTATAAAGTGAATGCAGGGGAACTGTTTTTTTTATTTGAAAGAGTATATGCGGAGTAAAGTAAAATCAGAGCCTCGTTTGGATGAGGCATTAAATCGAGCACCTACTGTGTCTATTCCTAAAATGAATTTATTTGTCATATTGAAGTCCCCCAACTGATGAAATACAAAATACATAGCTTGTGGCTCTAGGTTCCCGCACGAGGTGGTTCGACCATCCTGCTGTTCCAGGTTCCGCTTGGAGTGGCATACATTGCATTGCTTAGAAGTAGAAATGCATAACTCAAAGCAAAGAAGCATCTCATCCAAGCCGACACTTCAATCAGACCAACTCCATTCGCTACTTCGAAGCATATACGGACGAGTCAGAAGAATAGTGACAGCGATTGAGAAGCAAAATTCACGGCAGTCGTCTTGGAGGCAAATGGTAGAGGTGTGGCTCATGAATGGAGATTCTCCTTGCTGCCTGTAACGATGGTCGGCTTCGTCAATTTTGAGCAAAGTTGAATGGGGAACACCATCGTTGAAGGGGCGAAGAAGCACACAAATGACATACATTGCATTACTTTCACATGGAGCTGGCTCAAAGGGAACGTCATGGAAGGAGTGAAGCCCAATAGGAAGGGAATGTCATCAAAGGGGCGAAGTCATCATCGTCGAAGGAGCCGAATTTCTCTCGCCCGCATCTCGTGAATTCATTTTCGCTCGAATTTGAGCGGTTTTACTTTACCCACAAAATGAACTACGACAGAGAGTTCGGAATACAACGAGATTTACTTTCACTTCACTTCATGTCAAAATAAACAACGAAAAATTAAAATATGGATATTTACTTTTCTTTACATTTACTTTGCTGCCAACCAAATAGCTCCTAAAATGGATCGAGTTACATTTAGTTTATTTTTAAAATTTTTATAAATAAATTGAGTTACATTATTTTATTTTATATATATATAATGATTATATATATATAATAGCTCGTAGTTTATAAGAATATATAATTACTATATATATATACCTATAATGGTGTTCAAAAGAATATATGTAGTAATTTCTTACGCAAAATATTTCCAATGCATCTACCATTCTAGAGAGGGGTTGGTGGGTTATTGGTAGTTTACCCTGAGCCTTCTAACGCGATTAAGGACCTTTGAAAAAACTGACAGGTGGACGATATACGGAAGATGCAATGTTTATAAACATTTGGAAGATCAGGAGCCGTGAAGAGGATGCCCATTTCAATCAAGAAGGGTCGTTGCGGCCTCTGCGCTTCTTCCGGCATTCCATTCTTTCGAGCTGGCTGAGTGATTCTGATTCCGTCGCGGCGACCCCACCTGCGTTTCCCTTTCTATAACCGGCTATCTAGGGCTTCGAATCAGATCCCTATTCCAGATTCCATCTGATTGCCGGCCACAGGCGAGTCGTTCTTTCCCGTGTTTTTGGGGGATTGAGGATGACGATTCCGACTTCCGGGGGCTTGTTGTCTCTAGAAAGCTGTTTACCGTGCACTCCCGAGGAGGAGAGGGAGACGATTATGGAGCTGACGAGGGAGGCGGAAGCTAATATGAAGGAAGGGGATTCGGTCTACGTTATCTCTGCTAGGTGATATTTTCTATACCTTGTATTCAAGTTAGACGAAGCATAGCTGATGGATGATGTATTTCTGTTGTCCATGAGGAGCCCCTCAAGAACTGCGTTCTTGTGCGTTATAGCTGGAATTTGTTGCTTAGGGGATGCTTTGTAATAGAGGGGGAATTTGTTAGCGTTTCACTTTGGTGAGCCTTTGTATGCTGGCGTTTTGAATTGGAGTTGCTTGAATCTTCTAGATCATAAGCCTGCAGTTTGATGGCTAGTATGTTATAATAAATAATTGTGCGGCATCTGATTGCTACTGGTGGTAGAGATTTCTTTCTCTTTTGATACTGTACCATGAAGTTAGGCTAGTCATAAACAGGGCAGGTAAGTGAATGAAAAGATGTTAGAAAAGGATGACAACCCCTGATTGCCTGGAGAAGAGAACTAAATGATCAGGGAACCCTGTGATTTTCTATGATCATTCAAATCTACAGTAAACTTAGCAAGTTTTTTTAATATGAAAGATATTATCTGACATTAGTTTTAAGAAGTCATGACACAAAGGGAGAGGCCTTTACTCCCCCATGTTTTCCTCTGAGCGAGAATATAGTGGGAAGCCCATTGAACTTTCCACCTGTGGTTTTCAGGCTTCCAAGTTTTGATAAAAGGCCTGTGGCCTGAAGGGGATGACCATTTTAGCTTTCTGGTGAAATGTTGTCTAAGGCACATTCTTAACATAATGATGAATGCTGTCAGGTAGAGCTGGTCACCTCGGTATCAAATTTTAATATCCTTGGACAGTTTTTAGACTTGACGACAAGATAAAAATTAGTTATTAACAGAAGATACTTCGCTGATTACATGACATGATCGGAAATGTTGGGTTATTACCCGAAATTTGTAAGATTACAATTGTTTCCCTAATGATTTGTGAAAAATGTATATTTAATTGCAAGGTATGTGAGAAGTGGTAGGTGGCAGGGAAATATTAAAGGAAGATATGCTCATTGACAATCAACTTATAGTAGAAGTGGTGACAATTTTGTGTTCTTGATAAAATTAATGTAAACAGGGGAGTATCCTTCTGAAATCAAATTTTATGGCTGCTAGTTTTCATTTGAAATTAAAGTTTATTCGTGTTATGACACTTCATAGTTATGCTGAATTTAGGAAATCACTTAGTTCTTGCAAAATCAATCAAGAATAAGCCTCCAAATCTGAACACATCATTTATGTAACAATTATGCTTTCATAAATGCTTTTTACTGTACTATGATTTGGGTGTGAACTGAGCTTATCTGTAAAGTGTAGTAAAAAATGTATTTTGTATTGAATAACTCATCACCATGCAAATTTAATTTGTGATATTTGTTTTTTACTGATGACATGCTTGTTTATGTCATACTAAGAAAAAAATGTTGGAACTTGGTCTAGATTGGAAAAATGGCTTGTTAAGTTTGGACATTTGCTTTCAGACATTGTTTGACTTGTTGTAATCATCGTTGATATTAGCCTTACACCTAACTACTTTGGGCCAGTTTTATGTATCCTCCTGATGTAGACAAGGAATATAGGGGACCCTATATTTCTTGAACACAAAAGACACACAAGAAGAACACTGACAAAATGAGTAGAACTTAAAACAAACTTTGTTAAATAAACTCAAACGATCCAAAACTTGACAAACACAACAAAAGATGCTAGGAGATTTTAAAGAAATAAAGAAACTTAAAAAGACGTTATCCTCAGACAACCGTCAGAGCGGGTTCCTCACATGCATCGAATTTGTAGGTTAAATAAGTAAAGCGCATAGAACTAGCAAACCGATGGTCCACCACTGCAAGATTGGCCCAATTCTTCAATAGATGCTTCAAATCGACTCTGATACGACACCCTAAAGTTGCTTTACTTTGAGAAGAAGGATACAGATGGAGTGGCACTTGCGGAGAGACGAAAGAGGTTAGAAGCCAAGAAGAAGGGTGAAAGAGCCCCAGGATCTTTTCCGGAGGGGAATGAGAAAAAGAAGGTTGGAAAGAAGCCGCAGGAATTTCCGAATAAACCGCGCAGGTTATAGCAAATGCTCACAAATTATCAACTGCCTTTTCCCTCACAACATCTATCTCATTTTTATAAGGCATAAGAAAAGGAATGCCAAAAGCCTCCTTTATTGGAATGCACACAATCATCCAAGCATTATTTTTTCCATAGATTTCCAAAAGAGCCCTTTTCGTGCGAAAATCAATCCCGCAGCTCACGGAACGCAAGGCACCAGCAAACGGCGGAAATGTTCCAAAGCATGCAAACAGTAAACGGGAAAAATAGCATCCATTTTCGGAAATCAGCTCCTTATTATTCTGAAGGAAATAGATACAGGAAAACATTGTAAATCAGCGGCACAAGGAAGCAAAAAGCAAGCAACCCGCCAAGAATCCCAAAGCAAGCAAAGCATCGGGAAAACAAAGACTGGTCTGAATTCCCAAGGAAAATCAATAACTCCCAATGAAATTCTCCAGATAGAATTCAAATATCCCTCCCCATATAAATAGCAAGCCACGGAAATCCCAAGAGACAAGAAGAAAAGGGGAAGGGAAAGGGACAAAGGCCACTTCCAAAAAGTAAACTTCATAATGATGTACCTTTTTGGATATTAATGAGCGCTACTAAAACTTCTAGCTCAAATGCAACTTAAGGGAACAAGCTCAAAACCAAATGCCTCCAAAACAAGCCAACCCGAGAACCACCAGCAGCCAGGGACCAATTGAGGCCAGCAAACCAAAGGTCTTAGCCAAGCAATATGCACTACTTACCATATGATTGGATGCTTTCGCCCATATTGGATACTAAAAAAAGAAAAAGAAAACAAAATATACTATTGGTTTCAAATAAAATAAAAAGTACAGATTTCTTGATAGCATGCAATTTCTCGCCCTGTGGAAATTCTCAGCTCTGATGAGAACGTATCAGGCAACATCGTTCAATAAAGCTCCCAAATTTTTTTCTTTTTTGGGATCAGCAGCATCAAATACCAGGGTACAGTCAGTCAATGGCCGATTGCTCCATTTTGACAAAAACTTTTTGTGCTCTCTCATGCCTTGTTTGAATAACCTTCACAATCAATAACGTCTTCGATTTGATCTTCAGACTTTAACAAAGGAGCAGAGAGTGGTAAAGTTCCAATATCTACAAAAGTCATCAAGAATTCTCCTTCATACAAAGACAGGTCAAAAACATTAAAAACAAGGTGAAGTGCCAACAGTATCGGTAAATCTAAGCAAATAGGCATTAGCACCTAATTTTTTAATCACACGAAATGGACCAAATTTCTATCTTTCCTGCTTAACTTTTTAAAAAGTGCCAACAAAGAAACCTTTGGCAAACAAAAAGTAAGCCAATCACTAAGTCTACCTTTATTGAAATTTTGCTTCTTTTCGATGTTTAATCAGCCCTCAGTCTTATATTTAGCAGTAACCTTCTTAAGTTTTTCAAAATACTTGGCAATTGTTTTACTAATCTTAGCAATGTCTTTTCTCAATGTGGGGCGCAGAAATACTTTTCTTAACTAAAGAATTAATTTTTCCTTGCCCAAAAATGTCCTCCCAAACCTCCATTATGCAATTCTTTCACAAGTTGTTCTCCCAAAAAAATTTTTGATAATGCAAAGTCTAGTTTCCCCTTGAAACAAAAAAACCTTGATGTATACAAATTCGAGCAGAAGGATCAGTTCTAAGAAGCCATAACAAGCATTCCAAATTTTTCAAAATCAGAAATCATTTGCATAAGAGGTCCTTTCAAAATCAAAAAGAAGTAAGCAGTCGGGAAAAATAGTTATCAACAAAATGAGAATCTTCCGTTTGCTTAAAGCATCAACAAACTTTAATTCAAAACCCAGTTTTATGTTTGATTATGAAACTGTACTCTTTGTAAAAAAGAAACCCATTTGGGCGTGTCTTTTGTTCAGTGATTTTTTGTGATCCAAAATCGTAAAGCCTTGTGATCATATTCAAAATAAATTCTTCGTCTGAATCAGATAGGCATCTCCAGAAATTTTAAAAAGCTTGCAGACAATAGCAAATAGAATCGAAATCAATAAGTAGAATACTTAGGACTTAGACTCAGTCAGCATTTTCCACTAATGGTAAGCCAACAAATGTTTTTCTTTTGACTAAGTGCACATTGCACCAATACCAAATATGAGAGACATCGCAATCAACTTCAAAAAATGATTTTCACAAATTTGGCAATTTTAAGAATAAGGAGCTTGAAACTCATTTTTTGTTTTAAATAATTTCAAGTGTCCACCTAAAATAATTCCTTTTTCAGCAATCAGTAATAGGAGCAATCAGAGAACTGAAATTCTTTATAAATCTTTTAATTACAACTTCAGTTTTGTTCATGCGGTTTGAAGGAAAGGATAAGCACTACAAAACGTGAAGAGAAGTTCCTAACTTAGCTCCACGAGTTATCCAAAGTGAACTTAAAAACCTAGTGTCACATATCAGAAGTACAAGTTCGAGGGAATATCTGTCAAGACGAACAAAATCTCTTTAAAATAACAAACTTTCCATTGGAGGTGTCCAAATATGATTCAATTGTTCTCATAAAAGTATTCTGAAAGCATTTGAAAGAACCAAAAAGGCATCAACTCAGCACATCAAGCATGTTCATCCGTTTTGGAATTCGATATTTAATGGTGATTTTTATTGCCCTACTATCCAACAACACATCCTCCATAATTCTATCCTTTTTTGGTAGCATCACCTCCTCATTCTTTCCTATTAAGTGAATACAGGAGTTTGCAATTCTATTATGTGCAAGTCATTTGGATGATTTCTTGCCATGTTACTCATAATTCACCATTTTTATTTCCTTAAATTGTCACATTAATTTTACCTCGCATTATTTAATGCATCTTTTACTTTCAGTTGTAGATGCCTAGATCTCATGGGTTATCGTCCATTATCTTATGTTCATTTGGTTCTATATCATCCATTCATCTAATATGATCATTTTTCATTGCATCTTAGTTTTGATTTGCTCAAATCGACCTTGAATAATGTCTTTTTTGTTTGTCATCAAATACTCATAACCTCAAAAATGTGCTGGTCTAATTTGTTGTTTCATAAAATTTATGCTTATGTTTATGTGGTATTCTTGTATTAATGCATAATATTCTTAGTAAATGTCATATGGATAAAAGAGATGGTGCATGGTGCTCTTAGGATTTTTTCATTTTGAGCACTCAACTTCATTTCTAGAAGTTAAGCCTCCATTTGCAATTTTTTTTTTTTTTTTTTTTAAAATTTGGTGTAAAAATAGATCGAAGATACTCAAACATGTCATACTGTAGGTTTCACTAAGCTATGTTCTCTGTTGAGTTTAATTGTAATAATGCTTAGGGTATCACATATGATGAAATATGTGATTCTGTTTTTTTTTTAATTTCAAAAAAAATTTATCGGAATTTTTTTCTCAACATTTTCTTAAATTTAGCTTTTAATTGACTTATACCAAATATCATAACCAAGTCACACCTAGCTTTGTAAATTATCTGTGAAGCATTTTTATTTTTTGTTTGAATACATATTCATGATTGAGATTTTGGCCATCTAAATAATCACTTAAGGTTAGTTTCAATGCTATATCTTTTTTGTATATTGTTTTTTTATCCAAATGTTGCAACATCAACAAACTTTTCTAGGTTAAGCATTAGCTTATAGTTAATTATATAATTTGCTTGGACAAGGAATATGAGAAGCCCTTTAGACTAATTTATGAATAATATTTATAGCATCTTCACACAACACTCAACATGAACAATGAAAATTGATGAGTCGTAATGCCAAACCTAAACCCAATAGTTGGGGTAAGGCTAATGATGATGAAACTAGGTTTCTTCCTTTTCATATTGTGGTTGTATGACTTGGTATCCGGTTTTGATGGTTTTGTTCTTAAACTTCTTTTTCCCTTGTTAAGTATGTTTATCATTTAAGAGAAGTGGTACACATAATGGCATTTTAAATTTTTTTTATAAGGACTTCAATCCTCCGGTAAACGGTCTTTAGCATCCATGGGTTGCTTGGTAAGTTTGTTTATGCAATGAAAGATTATTCCATTCATTTATCTGATATAATTAATTATCTAGTACCCATGAATATTCATTTGTCCAATATAAGGAGTTTAATCCTTTGGATAACTTTTTCATATGATTCCTCTGAATATTCATCTTCTTTCTACGTATTTCACATTATACACACCTTCTAAGTTGAATGGAAGTAGTTGGAATAAGGCTAATGATGGTATCACATGGACATAGTCATGAGAAAATTATGGAACAATTTGGTGCAGTCCATGTTTCAATCTATATTTGAGAGAACTCATCAAAATTGGTATACAAGTTGTGTTTCTCTGTGAATTCATTTATTAAAGAAGAAGAGGAAGCATGTTGATTTAGACTGTTTCTATACTTTTTCTAGTAAGCTTTACCATCTTTTTGCAGATGGTGGGGGAACTGGCAAAGATATGTGGGCTTTGAAGAGACTGAACTTCCTCATTTTTGCAATCATTCAAATAATTGGCGCTCTACAAAAACCCTTGTAGGCCTGGACAGATTAATAACAAAGAGCTCATTTCAGATAGATCAAATGAAGGAGGTGATAAACCAACTCTTCGCATGAATTTGGAGGAAGGAAGGATTATCATTTAGTTACCAAAGAGTTTTGGAAAAAGCTTACAAAATGGTATGTCGATTCTGGTTCATTGTTCTTTTGGCAATGCTGTTGGCTATGTTTGTCCCTTTTTTTCTTATTTCCATGAGCATCCATGTAATCATATAGGGTGATTTTCATTTTCTTTCCCACTGGTCGGCACCCTTGTTGTTGATTATTTTTATTCAACAATCTTACTAGAGTATAGATCAAAATTCAAAATGGATATCAGATTTTGCAACTTATCATCTAAAGCATTATTGTAATCCGAGTATTAGTAGTGTTTATGAAAATAATGACAGGTTTAATACAACGGAAAGAAGTTTTAATTTAAATCTAGTCCATTATGAGCGGGATAATCTATGAGGTATTTTTTATGTCGAAGCTGAACTTTTTGGATGGCAACTGTTTAACATAAGATCTATTGAAATTTAAGATATAGTAGTGTTCAGGAAATGAAGAACTGGGTTGAATAGAATGGAGAGCAGTTTGAAATGTAGAAGTACCAGAAAAAGACATGCAATAAATCTCCAGGAAACAATATTGTTATATTAGTAGAAACCAGAACTAGCCTTATTTGTAATTACAGGCCTCTAATAAAAAGAGTTCTAAACATTTTAAATCTAGTATGGAAGTTAAGATAACCATGGGCAAAATGTTTTCTTTAGCCTACTAATGTTGTAATTACTGATTAGCTAGCTGTTGACTGGCTAATCAGTTGATCGGCAATCTGCACAAAAACTATGTTCTCCTAAACGATGCTCTAGACACCGTCCACGACTTTGGCAACGTTGTCTCCACGATCTCAGTAACCGAACTAACTTCACGTACAAAACCCTCTCAGCCCGTTTAGCGCTCCCGCATTCGCAACAAAGAAATACGGACACTCGGTCCTAGTTCTCTCGCTCACAAATACCTGCTTCCGGTTTCTTGGTGCTCCGAACCAAAAGCCACCATTCGGTCGTCCGTCTTCACACAAACCCAGCACATACTCGCTCCCAATCTCCCTCAATAGCGTCAATGTTGACCCACGCAAGCCAAGTCTCGATTCTACGCCTTAATCTTCGACAACCGAAGCTTCCACCTCCGCTTCTTGCTTGCGCTCGTTAATCAAACTCCTTGCAAGTCTCCTTCATAAAGACTGAAATGAAGCAAAAA